>NW_003852490.1:4770309-4840741 GCF_000181295.1 Otolemur garnettii
ACGCTTCTCTTTTTTTCAGGGTAAACCCTTTCCAGTTCTCTGTCCCCTCCTAATCAATACTTTATTTTTCTTCTCGGCAAATAGTTTCCGTAGCAACCAGCACTTCATAGGATCAAGTACCACACACTTCTGAGACAAATGCTTTTATGGCTTTTCTATTACAGAACATTGTGGTTTAAAATAACTCAACAGAAAATCAACAAGGATTAAAAGCAAAAATGTAATGAGGTTTCATTATAGAAATCGAATCTGAGCACATCTGAGCCCAACAGTGCTGCTGACAGCACTTGGCAAATTTTATGTTTTTAAATCTCTCTTTTCCTAAGTAAATCCATAGAAGCAGCCCAGGAATAAAGGTTCTGATTCTCTGACACAGTTCCTGGCATTTCACTGGACTGGTCAGGGACAAAAGATAAGAGTTAAAAACAGGGGTACAGGCCTTTAACTATTTATATCAGATGAGTTTTTTATTCCTGGCACTCTAAATGTGACAAGGTTTCGTCTCCTGAAAAGTCAGGACAAATCAGGTACCTCTACAAATGTACTCCTGTTTATAACTTCTGAAATGTATCAAATCAGGATGTTAGATAAGTTATTTTCACTAACTGTAAACGAGAGAAATCTAATGATTTCGTGAATTCAAATTCCCACATGTTCAGATATGTCCAATATTGAATACTAGAGTGAAGAGTCACCAGGTGTCTCTAACCACAAACCCGACATCTATACTGAGGTGTTTAGAAGACATCTCAAAATATAAGGCTATAATGCTTTTCTTCAAGACAAGCACCGTATCTTAGGACGCAGAATCACTTTACGTGTATTTCCCATATCATCTCACAGAACATTAATAAGAAGTGTAATCGAAGTTTGAAATGTAATAAAATTAATGACCTGTGCAGCTTCGATCAAGGGCATTATTAAGGGAAACTGACTTTTTATTTCCTTAGCTTGTTTACGTTATTATTTACTTTACTGCAAATGCATGGTAATGAATACCATGTCTTACTGCCACAGTCTATCGCCACAGCCTCTACTCATAGTGTGTGTCAGCAGTTTTACACACCATTGTTTTTGCACCATTAGAGCAAAGTTGATACAGAGAAAAAAAAAAGCAAATAAAAATGTAGTATTACCGTGGAAATAGCTTTGACCCCATATGCCACTGCCCAGGGGTCTGCAGCCCCCAGTTGGGAGAATTGATGTTCTAAAGGGCGGGTCCCACTGGCGCCTCTGGGCCCAGGCAGCACAGGATCCAGGTCCACGAAATACAAAGAACACTGGGTTCCTCTTCTAACACCACCGAACCATACAAACGCAAGTTTCTTTAATGTGATCTGGCTCATTTAGTAGTTGGTAAAGAGGAAAATGGTATCAGTATAACGCAGAAGTTGTGTTGGTTCATCTTTAATTTTTCCCCAACACATTAATGTTATGAAAAAATCAGGAGCAAGTTTCCTGACAATTAAAGGAAAAGTCCTGGCCATATATGAAGATCTGAAGAAAAAGCTGGTGATCTTGTTTAGATTCCTCTCTTTAGTGCAAAAAATGACTGCTCTAGCTGCTGAAATTTCCATCACACTAATTTATCTGGAGAGGCTGCAAGAACAAATGAAAAAACCTAAAAAGCTCTTTTCCCCTATATTTAAAGAAAAGTAAAACAGGATGAAGAAAACGACTCCTGGATCTTCCGTTCAATCCCGATGATGCTGGTCTCCTTCGAAAGTGAGTGTCTTCCAAGCCCCACCTCCTGAAAGGAAGTGGAACAAGCTTCGGAATATGTAAGGCCACAAAGGGTGGGCTGCCTGGACACACGTGCGAACGCCAGGGTGGTTTACTTGGGCTGGATTTTCATTCGGGTACTTAGTGCTCATATTTATCCACATAGATTGAATGCATAATAAAGGTACATTTAGCCACAGTTTCCCATTTTCCCTACCTATGGCGACTTTAGGGGTCATTTTGGGGACACTCTATACTTGGTTTTTAAGAGCAAATGTGTTGTCAAGGCAGAAATCACCTGCACTTCCAATGGCCACATGCAGTTTTGTCCTGGACTTAAGTCTTTCTGCTTCATATTCTTGTGCTGATGCCCCACATTCCTTTCTTCTACATTTGATATAAAAGATGTTCAATGTAAAGTCTAGTTAGAAAGACGCTTCCAACCTGAGAGTAGGAAAGGGAACACCGGGGAAAAGGGTCTCGAAGAAAGAGGGTTCCTATGAGCTGTACGGACACACGTAAGACTCCAGATCTGTGCAGAAGCAGCGCAGGGAACACACCCCTCTGTGCACAGGAGCAACAGGAGCCAGCCGTGGGAACACAACCCTGAGGAGCCCTGGATTCAACCTCTTTCGCCTTCATCATACCTTTCTGGCTGCCTGCTGGTGTCTGAAATTCCACTAACACGGAGTGAGACAGCTCAGGTAGGAGTGCACTTACTGGACAAAGTGCTGGGTGTTAACCTGCAATCTCTGCCTTCCAGAAGGTGGAAGGCATTGTATACGCAGAGCCTTACCTTTTCTGCCTCGTATCTGCTTAGGTTAATAGAGTTTACTCCAAACTAAAAGATAGCTGCACCCCATTATGTGGCAATCCACTCACCAGAAATATGCTATAACAAGATATTAAAAAGCAAGAAAGAAATTCATGGTGCACACTCAGAAGCTCACAGTAATGGAATTCTGTTGGCAGAGGAGAAGCTTCTGGGAATATATATCAAATTAATTCTCCAGCTGTTCACATATCCCTGTGGCTACAGAAAGATGCAAATAGCTAATACCGGCATCTCTTTTCATGCCAGCCCAGAAACTCCGGTGTAATGTAAAATTGCTGCTCTAAACTCCCCCAGCTCCTGGCTGGCTGTTATCGGGTGCTCTGTTCTGCTCCAGGAGGAATCTAACACAGCCAGCTTTCATTCTCTCTGCTTCAAGCTTAAGGCCAAAGTTCCCAAAGCTGGTGCTTCTCTCTCCTTCTCTTCCTTGCACTGTAATCAGTGCAAAACAGAAAGGGTAAATTTACGGTTATCGGTGGAAATGATTCATGTTACAAAAATTTGTTCTACAGGCGTTTCTACAAAGTGAAATTATGTTAGGCATATGTAATTATAAACCAGAGTGGACGAAGCCTGAGTCTCTAAAACAATGGAAATACTAAAAAGTATGCACACAACTATTTGTTGAAGACTAACTCTCAAAGTACTCCAAACTTCCAAATATTTAACAAACAGTAAGAATATTGATGTGTGTTATGTCCAAGTGAGTAATTCACTGACAAGCCAGCAGTACTGACACAATTTTCTAAATCAACTTACATCAAAACATTTAACTATAAGTATATGTTTTATTGTTTTTTTTTATGAGACAGAGCCTCAAGCTGTCACCCTGGGTAGAGTGCTGAGGCATCGCAGCTCACAGCAACCTCCAACTTCTGGGCTCAAGCGAGTCTTCTGCCTCCACCTCCCAAGTAGCTGGGACTACAGGCACCCACCACAATGCCCGGCTATTTTTTGGTTGCAGCCGTCATTGTTGTTTGGCGGGCCTGGGCTGGATTCAAACCCACCAGTTCAGGTGTATGTGGCTGGTGCCTTAGCTGCTTGAGCCACAGGTGCCAAGCTGATAAGTCCATGTTCCATTGCTATACTTGTCATCAAACACTTCAGCAATACAACTAATACAAGAGGACCAGAAAGGAACCACAGAATATTCCTTTATTTATTCATCCATCCATCCATCCATCCATCCATCCATCCAATCTCTCCATCATTCTTTACTCAGATATTGGGATCTACTACGCACTCAAAACCAAGCAAGGTGTGAAGGACTTCAGATGCCAGGGAAGGACTTTACAGTTGAATGTTTCACCACTCTAATCAAAATCATACCAAGGATGTGAATAAAATATTCCTAAGACTTCTAACAAACAAACAACAAGGTGAAATAATAGAAGGATAATGTCCTTGCTGATACCAAAAAGCTAGTGGGAAACAAGGAGTCATTTAAGAGAAGACAAGCAGCGTCTCTAGAAGCAAGGGTATCAGGAAACAAGAAAAGATGACTATAGGAGAGACTGGGGCTACAGAAGACAGCTCTTCCATTTCACAATTCTGCCTTAACTAGGGCCTACCTTAAACTGCCTATGGGACAGACAGCCCAGAAGTGGGGTGGTGTAATAAGAGGGCCCTGACCAGAAGACCACAATCTCAGGTCTGTCACTGGCTCCCTGGGGGATCCCAAACAAGGCATTCGGCTCTTGACACTCCAATTTTCTGCTTAGTAAAAGGGTGGGTGGCAACAGATAATCCATGAGGTTCCTTTAGACTTTATCCTCACATTTCTTTAATTGTGAGGCATCTCTGTTGACACTGTACAATGCTAACAATTTATTGGAAACCGTGCTGGAGAATCACATGCCTATGGTAGTCATAATTTAAATTCAGAATAGTTTCCCATTATCAGACCAGTCTGAGGTTTTGCAAACAGAGTCACAAATGCATGCATAGGAAGGTGAGCCAATGGAGCTTTTAAGATAATAAATATCACTTTCTAGCACCTCCATTCTTGGAAGATTCAATAGCTAAGGCCTCAAAAAATTTCCTGATTTTATGAAACAGGACTGACAACCAGTTTATATATTTATTTTTTGAGACAGTCTCATTTTGTCATCCCTGGTAGAGTGCCTTGTGTCATAGCTCACAGCAACCTCAAGTGATTCTCACTTGGGCTCAAGTGATTCTCTTGCCTCAGCCTCCCAGATAGCTGGGAATATAGGCGCCTGCCACAATGCCCAGCTAGTTTTTAAAGCCAAGTCTCGCTCTTGCTCAGACTGGTCTCGAACTCATGAGCTCAGGCAACCCGCCCATCTCGGCCTCCCACAGTAGCATTCTGTCATTACACAACTGTCTCTACTTCTGTGTGTATTTAAAAATTTCATGAAGGACTCTACTATAACTTGAACTTTACTTTGGAAGTGAGAACAATGTAACCTAAATATATGTACCCATCATATTAATTTAATATGAAATAAAACTTCTTAAAATTCCTGTAAGTTTTTTTTTTTTTTTTTAACGTGAGGGATTTAAAGGAAAATTTACAAATACTTACAAATGAAGAAGAATGGAAGCACCAGACATCAACACTGGGATGTGACACAGTTAAGACAGTGTTTAAAGGGAAATCGCACAGAATATAAGAAAGGTTAAAAAAAAAAAACCCAAAACAAATGAGCTGACCATTCAATTGAAGATAGCGGCATAAGAGCAACAGAGCAAGTCCAAAGAAACCAGAAGAATGAAAATAATAAATATGTGGGTAAAGTAAAAGCAACCGAGGTGTAACAAGAAACTGGTGCTTCAAAAAAAGTATTAAAACATCTCATAAATGGCTTATGACTGTCACAGACAGCATGTGAACTCAACCAGGCACTTTGGTTTATAAATACATTTTTTAAGTTTCTCTTTTGAATCAGTGGTTTTAAAAGAAGTTACTCAAAGTTAGAAATTAAAAGGTTACACATTTCAGCAATTATTTTAAATAATCAACACAGGTGTCTGAATGCCCACTAAATCTTCTCCTAGCTACAATTAGTTTGGCTGCATTTGCTGGCACAGGACTGAACTCCCTTATGTTTCCTCTGCTTTGAGAGTAGATCTAAACAGTATTAAGGGAAAATCTCAGTCTTCTCCCCTGGCTCATGTCTAAGCAGCACTGGACCAGTCTTCTATTCAGATATATGCCATTATTAAGCAGTGCGCCGTCTCTGAACTCAAATGTCTATTAAAATGTATAATGCTACGTTTATCTGGCTTCAAAGAGTATCAGTTTTCAGTTATCAAACGAATGGCTGCTTAAGAATTAATAAACCTTGGTTGAGGAAAAATTATCTTAGAGAAGCATCTAATTATTTCCAATTTCGTCTCTTCATCGAGATGCTCTAAGAGCCACTTGTGGGTTAAGCCAGATCATTAACTGTACCTTACATTCCTGGTTCACAGCATTTTATTTATCCCTGTACAGAGGTGCTTTAATGTAAATAACACCAGTGAGGTATGAGAATAGCTCCATCAAAGGAGATGGAGTTGCAAATCAGGACTCTATCAAATAGAGTCCACCACACAGTCATTTGTTCTGGGCATGGAACGCTGAGCTCGTTTAGATTCAGGCCCAGCCCACCTCTTCAACCTCCTCTCCTCCCCACCACCTCCTTCCTCTAGCAATAGTTAAGGGTGACATATTCCCTACATTAGCGGTCCCCAAACTTTTTGGTATCAGGGATCAGTTTCATGGAAAATAATCCCCTCCCAACTTGAGGTAGAGGGTACAGGGGACATTGGATTCTCATAAGGAGTGCAGAGCCTAGATCCCAGCAGGGGTCATGCTCCTATGAGAATCTAAACGCCACCACTGATGTGGAGCTCAGGCGGTGATGTGAGCAATAAAGGCTCGGCTGTAAATACAGACGAAGCTTTGCTCCCTCCCGCCACTCTGGGGACCACGTGACCTGTGTTGATGCACAACCCCATGGCTTCGCACAAGCTTTTCTCTCTTCATCTGCTTTGAAAAGTCCTCTTCAGCCTTAATACTTTCTTCATCTACTCTGTAGGCACTGAACTAAGTATTCTTTTGTCTATAGGACAGCTGTGTATCTCTTAAGATGATTCTATTTACAGCAGTATAATGAAATTGCTCATCTTATCTACTCTACCAGAAAGTGCATTTTGGAAGCCAAGGCCTAGTTTTACTCTTCATCATTGAGCTATTATAGGGCTTTACAAATAGTAGTTCTGCAAAATAAATATCTGCTGGAGCGATAAATGAGGACAGGGACGAAGAGAAGAGGCCTTGAATATAAACAAAGCAGTGTGAGTCTTTAAATGCCAAACTTTTTCCGCAAAGTTTGGTGGTAGGGAAAGAAAGTCACTTATTTAGAAATAACTGAGAAACCCCTTTGGATCTCATTCTTCCTCCCTGTGAAAGATTAATACTCCCTCCAGTTTTCTTTTAACCTCAATATTGTATTAACCAGCACTTCCACATATCAATATTTATACCATGTCGAGCAAGTGGATGAATATGCCTCAACCATGTGAGATAAATAAATAATAATCTAAATAATAAACTCTTTTATCTTCTCTTCCTGCCACTTCTGTATATCATGACAATAATTAGATAATGTGACACAAGTTAATGCTTCTTGCCAGAAAGTTACCTGTGGACATGAATAATGCACAGTACCATTTTATAAACATGAGCATACGTTCTACACTAAAATGTGTTTAGTCAAATAACCAAGAGCAAACCAGAAGACCAGGTATGGGAACTGCACTCATTCAAAAGTGCCAAGCACCACAGAGAAAAGAAACGTGACTGGAACTTCAAACAGGAATGGCCAAATAAACATGCCACTCTGAAGATAAGCACTTTTAAAAGCTATGCTTTTTTCATTATATAAGCTAAACAGCACAGATAATAAAGCACATTTCAGGGCGGTGCCTGTAGCTCAGTCAGCAGGGCACTGGCCACGTACACTAAAGGTAGCCGGTTCGAACCTGGCCCCGGCCAGCTAAAAATACAACAATGCCATTGCAACAACAAAAAAAAACAGCCAGGCATTGTAGCAGGCGCCTGTAGTCCCAGCTACTTGGGAGGCTGAGGCAAGAGAAATGCTTAGGCCCAAGAGTTTGAGGTTGCTGTGAGCTGTGATGTCACAGCACTCTACCCAGGGTGACAGCTGTCTCAAAAAATAAATAAATAAAACACATTTCGCTCTGAGACACATCTTTTGATGACAGCTCGCACTGCATAATTCCTATGTGCCAGAGATCTCAATAAGCACTCACTGTGGATTAACCCATTTCACTGAGGAGAGAAACTGTGTCTGCTCACACAGCACAGCAACTTGTGTCTAAAGTCCACAGAGACTACTGTCAGGCAGGTGATGTGAGGAACCACAGAAGCAGGGAAGTGGGGTGGTTAAAGGCAAAATTTCAAAGTTCGAGTGAATCCGTAAGAGCTAAGCTGACCACCACCAATTTTCCCATCTCACTTTGGTACAATTCATCTCCACTGGGTAAGGCCTGCCGACTCACTGCTGGCGGCCACTCAGCCCTAGGGAAGGCAGAGAGGCCTCTCTAGGACACCTGGAGCCAAGACAAACAGAGTTGCAGGAGCACCTTTGGAACCATCAGAACAACAGAAAACCCAACGATATAAAATGATCTCAACTCTTCCATCATGCAGGAAACAAGGGTTTCTTTGTTAAGGCAAACAATGCCTTTATATATAGTAATACTCCTGAGGAGCAAATAATGATTTTTAAAAGGTGTAATGATCTGTAAGTAGCATTAAGGAATCTTTTCAGGGTAATAACTTCATGAAATCAGTTAGCACATGTTTTGCAAGGCGTGTTTTTACAAATCAACTTGAGCGCTTGCTATAAACTATACCATAAAAATTTATCTGAATTTTTTAAGATAAACCAAGTGGAAGGTGATGGGTGAAAAGGTGATATAATTCCGATGATTATATAACTGATTCTTACCATTAATAATTCTAGTACTGCTCTAGAAAGAAACAGTTCCCCTAAATATCTTGCCTGAATGCCCAGATGTCTGATATACACACACTTTTTTTTTTTTTTTTTTGGTGAAGCAAGTTTATCTTTGTATTTGTTCTTATTTAGTCCTAGCCGCTCCAAGAATCTGGCTGTGGTAACAAAGCACAATTTGCCAGCAATATTCAATGAACACTGTTCCATGTACACAGAACTCAGTTTCCTACTGTTACCAGTTTCGTCTTAGGTGGAAGTTTGATGTATGTGTCCAGATCTTTTTTTCTTAAAACATTATTAAGATCCACACTGGCTGCTACAGGTTATGTGGGCAAGAGTGCCATAAATTAGAAATGAGGACCAATGAGGACCAGAGAGTTAGCTGTGGCCTATTCAAAAAGCTCAGCAGCACAGGCCCTGATACATTATTTCGATAGCATCGTCCCTGAAATTCACACTAAAACTCTCCAGAAAGCAGCAAATGTAGATTAGGGGACAATTAAGACCAAGACTCTTGCCTTAGGGTGAGTCAAGAAATTAATATTAATATCTGGGAAGGTCTATGATTTACACAGCAGTTGTTTAATCCGTGTAACTTTGTGAAACATACCAAAGAAATATAACCAAAACACAAAAAGACTGAAAAATCTTAAGAATATGTTTGTAAAAAAAAAAAAAAAAAAAAAGTTTCACATTTCTCCCCAAATTGGAATTTCCCTTTTGTAGTATCTTAGCCCCTATAAAACCTAACAGATACCATCTCCAAGTCACTAGTTCTGGTTTGGGGGTCTCAGTAATGATCACACAAAATATACCTAGAAATGTACAATGGTCTCTCCAGCCTGTAGGGTCAAGTCTGACCCTTCATATTAAACAAGGAGGCCTCGACAGGCCCCAACTGACCTTCCAGTTCCTTTCCACTGTGCGGCCAGCACCTCCCCTTCCCAGACCACTGCAGCCTAGAGGCTTTGGCCCTTGGGTTCCCTTCCCTAGAAACCTTCCCCCAGGTCTGTGCATGGTTCACTCTCATACCCCCCCACCCAGGTCTATAACTGAACTCTACCTCCCTTTAAGACTTTGCCTGACATTCTATTTAAAACTGTAAACCAGACACCACCTCGGTGGTCCCTGAACCATGTCTCAGCTTGATTTTTCTCCATAGCACTCAGCTCCTCTGGAAGCACTAAGTTTTCCGTACTAATTTTATTCTGTCTCTACCAAGAGCTCCAGGTTGGTAGGGCTGGGCACCTGGTAGGTCTTCCAAACCCATTTACTAAATCGATAAATTTCTTGAGTACTCTGAGGATCTGCACATCAATCCATCTTTGCTGATGCTTTTTCCTCTTCTTACGAATGCTCTTTCTCTTGGTCACCTAGACAGCTGCTAAAATCTTCCAAGCCTGGCTTAGTCTTTTCTTCAAGGAAGTTTGATTTTCAATACTCTTCCACCTACAACACTTCACTCATCCTGAACCACTACTGAACTTCCTGAGGGCAGAAATGGCCTCCTTCACTGCGATCACCACTCCATGGTGAGCTGAGTGGATGGGACACAGCGACCTCCAAACCCCCCTCTGCCACATGGACTAAACAAACGGTAAACCCAAACGGGCAACCCCTCTAAGATGTTAACATTCTCGGTTAATAATACCAGGTAAGAAAAAAAGCTGCAGCTTTAAAAAATATTCCGTTAAGTTATGTAAGATTCAAGTTGGTTTAATTTTTTCACTACTTATACATTCTTGTTTAATACCTAGTATCATTTTGAAATGGCTGAGATGCAAAAAAAAATAAACTTTATACTAATTCAGACTTTCTAAAGACTAGGAAGCAGCTAACTTTCACATATTTTAAAATAGCATCAAAGTTAAAGAAAATATTTATGTATTTCTAGATTTCAAATTAAAACATATGCATGCATAAACAGGCATATAAAGAAACAAATTTGCTTCCAAAAGGAAATGTAAATAAAACGTGTGAATCACTCAATCCTTTTCCCACATGCTACAACAATAAGTATTCTCATATTCATTTAAGTAGGTGGATTTCTCAGGATCATGATTCTGCAATGTTATTCTATTTAAAGGTGTTTTTACAGAGGTTTTGTTTTTGTTGTTGCTCTGTTTTTTGAAGACAGGAGGTCTCCTCTATCACCCAGGTTGGAGGACAGTGGCATAATCACAGCTCAGCATAGCCTCAAACTCCTAAGATCAAGCAATTCTCCCACTGCAGCCTCCTAAGTAACTAGGACTACAGATGCATACCATCAAACCCAGCTAATTTCTTAAAAACTTGTTTTCAGACATGGGGTCTCACCATGTTGCCCAGGCTGGGCTTGAACTCTTTGCCTCAAGCCATCCTTCTACTTCAGCCCCCCAAAATGCTTGGGTTACAGGTGTTGAGCCACTATGCCTGGCTTGAAGTCGGTTTTTAATAGTGTAAAAGAAGTTATAAGAAAAGTATTCAAATAATAAAACACAATTTTCAGAAATACATCTAATTACTATCTATTTCATTACATTCAATACACATTTTAAGAACTAATAGTTTTTAGGACATAAAAATACCAAATGCAGAAAATTCCCAAAGATGCCCTGATCAAATCCATATCCTATTTAACAATAATAATCACCAGATTTCAGTGGATTAGAATACATAGCTTCAGGCTCGGCACCTGTAGCTTAAGTAGCTAAGGCGCCAGCCACATACACCAGAGCTGGTAGGTTCGAATCCAGCCCGGGCTTGTCAAACAACAATGACACAACTACGACCAAAAAATAGTGGGCATTGTGGCAGGTGCCTGTAGTCCCAGTTACTTGGGAGGCTGAGGCAAGAGAATTGCTTAAGCCCAGGAGTTGGAGGTTGCTGTGAGCTATGATGCCATAGCACTCTACCTACAGTGACAGCTTGAGGCTCTGTCTCAAAAAACTATATATATAGCTTTAAATTTATGTATGGTAGAGCCTCCACAGTGGACCACCTCCTTACACTAACCACTTCCTGAGCTTAACCCTATTTTCATAGCCTGGACATGCACCACGTGTACAGTAGCCTTGGTCTTTATGTTGACCACCTCAGTATGCTAACTAGTTTGTTGTAGTCTCTGGGTAGTTAAGTTACAGAAGTTCTACTGTATTTACAAGCACTTAAAAGTATTCCTTAATAATTCAGTAGCTATAGCTGTGAATATCCAAATTTATGGAAGATTGGTATGTTCTCAGGGCAGACCAAAGATGGCACCTTAAGAAGGTAGACCCCAGCCTGCTCAGCTGCACTGCCTGCAACACCCCAGTGGGCCTCACGCACAGGCCCTGGTATCAGTCGGGTGGAGGAAGGTGCCACATATGTGGGTTTGCAGTCCCAATGAATTAATGCAATAACCAAGACATTTCTATTTAGCACCAGGGCCACTATTCCCAGCATTTCACACAATGTCCCATGAGAAGTGAGGAAAAGATATTAGCACCCTAGCTAATAGCCAGGCAGAATGCGGTACGAGCATGGAGTGCTAACCATCATTCAAGGTAAATGGGCACAGGAAGAGTTAATTTCACACAGCACCGAGATTCCAGTTGTAAAGGAAGCTCAATCCCTTCAGGTATGGCAGCAGTTAGGATTTCTGTTCTCTTAATGAGGTGTTTCAGAAACAGACTCTGACTATAGTTTCTATTCCTTTCCTAAGAGCATGGAATTTAATATTAAACATCCCCAATGAAAAGCTGGCTTGCCATTATGTGCAGTGTGGAAACAACCTGATCTGCTAGTGGTTCCACAAGGGTTTGCATGAAGCAGTTCCAAGCCCGGGCTCTACAACATGGTTATGCAAAAGGCTTTAACCGGGAGGGAGGTGAGGATACAAGGTTCCCTTACTCTGGAGAGGAGGAGAGAGCTGGCGGGAACACCACCAATCTGAGGCTGGTCTTTGAAGGAAGTAAATAACCCAAGCTTGGTCAAGGGTGGTGGGGGCGTCCATCAATGACAAAACCCAACAAGAGAGCGGTTAAGTATAGATCAGCCTCACACCTGAAGGCATGCCCATCCCCTTCACTTAACCCCAATGACGCCATCTTTGTCAAGGCTGAGCATGTTAAAAAGAAATGGGGTCTCCAGATGGGGTCTGCCTTTTACTCTAAAATGAAAATCAAATCCAAGTTTCTTTAGCAGGGTCTTTCCTACCTTCTAATGTATTTATTTGGTTTCTAAAACGAGAAAAGTGTCTAACCCATACAGTCCCAGACCTCCCCCTCCTCCTCATCCAAACTCTCATCTCCCCTGAGGTTTCCTCTGCACTCTGGTCCGCTCTTCCTGCTTCACACCACCCTGATCGTTTCCCCCTCAATCCCAGCTGCTCTGGCAGCTAGTCTTCTGGAGCCCAGCTCTGCCAGAGGCTGCCAGTGCAGGCCTGGTCTGAGGAAACCTGCCTGTTCCCACCTGCCAGCCCAGCCCCCACTGTGTGGGAGTTGAGTGGCTACTGGAGGAGTCACACTGCCCAGCATTCCTTTCCCTCCATCCCACCCCAAGGCCATGGGGCACTCCTTCCTCCTCCCTTGAGTCCTTCCTGTTTCCCAGGCCAGGTCCATCTAGGACACTCAACTGCCAAGGGTCAGAGTGCCACATTCCAGTGGCTTCACACCACCAAGGCGAGGGCTCTGGATTCCTGCGTGGGGGCGGGGCAGGGGCAAGGAGGCGGGTCCGGAGGGAAAAGTCCAGCCCGGCTGCTCCAGCCACTGTGCTCCATGTTCAGGTACAAAGTCATGGAACGGGGAGAGCTACGGGTCCAGGAGTCCCTCCGGAGTGGCCAAGCAGCAGCTCTTCTACCTCTCTGGGTCAGAAAAAGAGAAGATGCCATTACAGCAGAAGCGGTAGAGATTTTTAAAGCAATGAGGACACGAGGAGGTCCCTCAGGCCTGGGTTCCTTCACCTGTCACAGAAAGAGGCTGGTCTACAGGCGCTTCTCTGAGGAACCTTCCCACACAGCAAATCTCTGATTCCTCTGACCTCGATCATTTTCAAAGTCTGATGTCTTTTTGGCTAACAAATAGAATGCCACTTCACTCAGAAAGCAACCAAACTTCCTGAACCTCCCAAAGCACAATTCTCTCACCACACTGGATTTCTTTCCCTTAGACTTAGTGTCTCCAGGACACTCCTGGTATCTTTCTTTTGACCTCTGTCTTTCGGGTTGTAACTCTGCAGAGTTTGGACTCAAACCCACAGGCCCTGGCCCCTCAAGGGCTTCCAACTTCCTCTGCTTGCAGGTCCCTAAGGCGTATGGAATTAGGCTCCTGAATGTGCCTCCTGTCACGGTCACCCTCAGGAGTTAAGGATGCAGTATGACACAACTTCGCAACTCCCAGGGAAGCACCGGGAGCTACATTACATGGTCTCCATACTGCACCCCTCACACACAGAGTCCCTTTCCCCTGGAGCCCCCAAAAAGGAAGCTGGCAAGGAGCAAGCCCCAATTATGCAGAATGACAGGTGAATAAGCAGACTTCAGTGTAATCTCAGGGTCTCCGCGTCCCTCCTGAGATAGTCAAGCTGTCATGAAGACCTCGGTGTAATCTCAGGGTCTCCGCGTCCCTCCTGAGATAGTCAAGCTGTCATGAAGACCTCGGTGTAATCTCAAGGTCTCCACACCCCACCTGAGACAGTCCAGCTCTGTCATGGAGGAGGATGGGGGAGCAGGATCTCAGGGGTAGACTGGCAGGCATTCTGAGGAGTCCTAAACTGATGCACACAGACGCCAGAAGGGAAGGAAACAGGAGCTGGCACTGGGGAGACTGGGGAGAGGGAGTGGAGAGAAGCCACTGAGGAACGCCATTCATGTGTCAGGCAAAGCCCTAAAAAGCATCTGTTAGCCAGGTGCTGCCTCTATCAGACACAGAGAAAACATCTTCGGTCAAAAGCCATCCACTGCATTTCAACTAAATGTCTACCTTTTTGCTTTTTTATACCCAACCATTGCTTTTAGTAAGTCCTTATGAGTGAAGTTTGATAGTAAAGACTAATTCTGTGGGTAAGATAATTAATATGATCCTACAAAAATATATCTTTACAGATGGCTCAGCACCTATAGCTCCGTGGTTAGGCTGCCAGCCACATACACTGATGCTGGTGAGTTTGAACCCAGACTGGGCCTGCTAAACAACAAAAAAATAGCTGGGCATTGTGGTGGGTGCCTGTAGTCCCAGCTACTTGGGAGGCTGAGGCAAGGGAATCGCTTAAGCCCAAGAGTTTGAGGTTGCTGTGAGCTGTGACGCCACGACACTTTACTCAGGGCAACATAGTGAGAGTCTGTCTCCAAAAAAAAAAAAAGAAAGAAAAAGAAAAAAGATATCTTTACAGAGATTTCATCTCATTCCAAGCAATTGCTTATATTAAAAAAGAAAAAAAGAATCCCGGACTAATTTTATCAACTCCTCCCTGCTCCGTCAAGCAAGGATTCAACACAGAATTCTCCTTTTACTTACTAACACCCAAACACTAGTAAGAGAATATACTTTTCCCTGGACTTGGTGGGCGATCCTCTAAAAGAAAAAGAGTGTTCTGTTGAGAAAGGCCTGCACGTCACCACCCGGTGCTGCTCTTCCCCTACTGTCTGTGGACTGCGACACTGTCAGGACTGAAATAGCGCCTGATTTCTCCGCACAGGCGGGGTGTGGAACCACAGCAGAAGCAATCAGATGGGCTACAGAGTGAGCCCCACAACAGGTTTTCCTTTCATGAGGATCAGATCTGGAACGGACCACTTCCATCTGGGTGAGAGAGACGTCAGGAAGAGGGAAAGCAATTACACACGCCTTCATTCCTTTTTATAAAGTGATGGATCTTTCAAATGACCCGTGAAAATAATCTTGCCACACAAGAACCATACTACACTTGTTTACATCGAAATAAATTTATTTCCTTTTTAAAGTTAGATACCAGGGGATGATTAAATGGTTAAAAAAAAATAGTTCTGGAATATACTGAGACCTACAAAGAAAAAAAGAAAAGTTACTAAAAATGACAACGGATAACAGAAAGGATTTTTTTTTAACAAAGCAAGCTGTTTTTTGTTTGACTGGGTATGCATATATGTTTGTTTAGAGCTCTAAATTTGTCTGCACAGAAAAGGACTCTTACTATTGTTGCGATCCTGTTACGTGAATCCTGTTTTGAATATTTGCAGAATGAAAAAAGAAACACAAAATGCTGATCAAAGGGCAGATTCATGTTCTTGTCCTCCTTGGGGTATGATCACTTTTTAAAAACCATCTTCTCCAAATTGCAATATTTAGGTCCTACAGCAAAAACTCTTATCCTTAGGATCACAGTCTCCAACAAGCAAACACAAGGACACATGTCCTTTAGTCTTTGCCAAATAAAATATTATCAGCATAAACTTTTAAATTTACTTTCTTAACTCAAAAAAAAAAAAAAAAAAGACTTACCTCCTGAGTTAGAACAGTGATCTTCATCCTGGTATGGCCCAGAAACCAAAGATGCGTGGTGGCACCCCTTCCCCCACTATCTTTTCTGGACCATTTGTTTCTCTTAGAGATGAGCTGTACCTCTGAGAGCAGCCCTCAAATTCAACATCCTTATAGCCAGAAAGAGATGTGTTAGGTAACATCTGCCTAGGAGGAAAATGAGGAGCAAAACCTCCTCATAAGGACCTTCCAGCCAGTGTGATGTAATGTGAAGAAAAACGTCCCATTGATCACACTTACTGTACACCTGCTCCTCACACAGCCCCATGCCAGACACTGAGGGATGACACAGCTCAGCTAGCTATTCAGTTAAAGAGCACTGTCTGTCCATACCCCACCCTAAAAACAAACACCAGTTAAAATGCACAGCAAACCCACAAAGAAAGGGCAGAGGCCCCTTAATACACCAATGCACATGTTGGAGATTGAAATGTCCCAATACTTCCTGGAAACAAACAACCTGATTAAGCTGTTCCATCCTTGCAAAATTACCTTGGGAGCCAGTAAATATTAGTGAAACTGCTCATAGACTGGGCTAGGTTATGATTAATGAATCACAGGCACACAGTTATTAAGACAGAATTTGAAACATCCTACTTCCCACCCCCCACCAGGGAGTAAATGTCTTCATATCCATGACGCCTCATTGCAACCCAGTACTATTCTTATTTTATGATCAGAGAAGATGAAATCACTTCCCCACCTTCTGAATTTTATACTTACTCAAAGCATTCATGAGCACCTACAGGTACAAGCCACAGTGTTCAATGTTGAGGTAGAAAAAGATGACAAGTAACTTGGTGTGCTTACCACATACAAGCCACTACTTTAGTGCTTTACGTGAATGAGTTAACTATTCTTCATAACCACCCAAATGAGTGGACACCATTACCATTCCATTTTATAGATAGTAACCACGAACAGAGGTTTGGCCAAGTTAATGTACTACACAGAGCCTGAACTCTCAGTAGTATACAATTTGGCCACTAATAAAACATGGCTTCTTCCTAAAGAATTTACCATCCAGATTTCTCCAGAGAAGTTATTTCCGCTAGGCAGGTTTTCTGGAGACTGTACATGGCACTCCTTGGCAAATGGAGCCATGTGAGCTAGTGGTACAGATAGATACAATGCCTCAGAGTAGAGTGATTGTCTAAGGAGCTAGCAGCAGGGCCCAGGAGGCAAAGCCAGTGCTGGGAATGAGACCAGCGCCAGCAGTGAAGCCAGACAAGTGCCCGGTGATGAAGACAGCTGTAGTTGGCTGGCTGGACAGAGTCCCTAAGCACCTAATAGCAGAGAGCACCTGTGTGCATGGCTGGAGGATTGACCCAGGGCAGCTGACTCAGATAAGTGGAGGCAAGGTAAAGGGATTCAGACTCCTCACAAGGGAAATCAGTGACCAAACCACTCAGAGACAAAAGACAGGGCTCAGGAACTGCCCTTGTCTCTGTACACTGAGGACAACGACACGCAGACCTCACGTGGCCACAAGTTCCCAGGTTCTGCTACTCCATCCCCCCAATGGGGTGAGGTGTGTGTGTGTGTGTGTGTGTGTGTGTGTGTGTGTAGCTAGTATTTACCTATTTCTCCCCATGAAGGAAGAAAGAAAAAAAGGAAAGAAGGGATAGAGGGAGGAGGAAGAAAGGAAGAAGAAAGAAACCAACTCTCACAGCAGGCAAGAAGAAAGGAAAGAGAATTTGCTGTGGTTGGGGCACTGAAGGAGAATCCGGAGATCCCCAGCTGCAGGAGATCCAGACATTGAGCGGTTCGGCCCTCGGAGGCACCAACTCCCAGAGGTAAAAGGGGGAAGCAGCTGTAAACAAATTCATCTATAAACAAATCCATCCAGCATTTACCCCTGGCGAGAACCTCCAAGTCTGCAACCTCCCTCAAACTATATTTACACCTTCTCCTACAGTCTCCTGTCCCAACAGCCAGAAATAAACCCAGGGCCCTCAAAACCAAAGCTCTCCTCCTCTCTGCTCATGCGATTTGGCCGGGTGCCAGGGCTCTGTAAGGAAGGAAACACAGTCCAGGACAACCTACAAACACTTGCCCACTGTTTAAACACTCGCCGCCACCTGCAGCTTACACGGCTCATAGAGCCATCTACCCTAGCACGAGGACAATACAAATCCACTTCATAAGAAATCGTATCACACTGTTGGGAATGTTTTCAAAAAAACCTTTGGTTGCCAATAAAGATCATATGATTAAAGATTAATTGTATAATATTAGAGATGATCTATTGATTCCCACCTTTAAAACTGTATACACTGGTTACAATTAGCGCTAAGGGCCTACGATGGGTCAAAGCTTAGGAAGGTGTCAGGTCCAGTATCCCTTTTCTAACCTTTTCCATAATGGTGGTCAGCTTGTCCACACCTCTTTATTCAATGTGGAGACACAATGTCAGCATACGTATTTTGGTGGTGGTAGTGATGGAAAGTGTTGAATTTTTGTCTACTACTATAGCATATAAATATCTATTACACTTTTAAAATTTAAAAAATGACACACTTGCTGACTGTAACTAGTGTTATTATTCCATAATCTAACTAAAATTCCACAAGCATCCAAGGCTAAACTATTCAATTTGATGTGATTTTACCTACAAATTACTTCTTGAACAGAAAGTATGCTCCCTGAAAGTCAGTATGCTGGTCAAAAGCATCTGTTACACTGTAACTTGCACACGTGCATCATTTAGCTATATGCTGTGGCTTCAGGAACTCGGAACAGGTACCCTCTCCAAATAATAAGCAGCTGGGTAAAATGTTCAGTGGTTTTTGGGCTGAAGACGTTAATGGGTATATATTGCATACAAAACATTTTTAAAGATCTATAATATTGAATTAAAGAGGTAATCAAAAATTTTTTCTTCCTCCTTTGGATAATCCAAAAAGAACTTAAACTGTATATAAGATATGCCCTTAGCTCTAATTGTAACCAGTGTATACACTTTTAAAGGTGGGAATCAATAGATATAATTATATAATATAATATGCAATATATATATATATATATATAACTGCACAAGAACTTTATGGTCACCCTATATTTGAAGTCTGGTTTTGCATACTGTCTGTGCAGATGGCTGTGAGTGAGCATTTATATTTTTAAATATAGATTGCAGAAACAAATCTGAAATATTACAACAGATGCTACATCATACCTTCTCAATGTGAAACCACTACCTGAAGCAGTATATAAGTCAATGATAATATTATGAGGAAAAAAGTCATATTTCCTGATAGAATTTCAACAAACTTAAAACTTAATCCTGATAATGATCCAAGTGTTTCCAAATTTTATATGGGCCTTGCAGGATAACTTAGGCCTCCGGTTTTAATCTACAAATTATAGAAGAACTTTGGCAACAAGAGTGTAAGGCATACACAAAGCATAAAGGTTGCAAATTCATTTTGAAGTTAATATCTAGTCCTGATTTAGAAATTAATTATATCCATTTTTCATACTAAATAAACATCTGCAATCCAATAACATGTTGCAAAAAACAAAAGAAGCAAAAGAATAAAAACATCTCTATTTAGTGGGCTACTTGTACAAAATCTACAAATTGTTAACTTTATGAAGTTTCAGGGCTCTTGGAGTCCACATAGTCCTTGTGGTAGTAAGTACATGGGACTGACAATCAAGAACACCAGTCCTCATGCCACTGGCCTAGATGCAAAGGCGCTGAGCAAGGGGAGAGGGCACAATCACAGGCAGCTGCTTGGAGACCTAGGCACATAGGAAAATAAAATTCCACTAAGACTACATAGAATTTTCTCTTAACTATTTTTTCCTTTCTTGCTTTTTATATACATTACTGAAAAGCAAGGGGAGAAGGTAATGAAGAAGAACATTACTAGGTACAGCCAGACTACTCAGCTTAATTTATAGTAACAGAGACTAACAGCAACACAGAAAATGCATTTGATACAACAAAATGCATTTGAAAGAAGCATGATACAAAATTAAAAAGAAGAATATACAGAGAAGAATGCTAGACTGGCATATATATGAAAACATCAAACTAGCTGTGTTTAGAACAAGAGTATTTTGGATAATTGTTTATTTTCTGTATTTCCCAAACTGGCGAGTCCATTTATGTTCCCTTTATAATAGCATTCTTAAAAAGATGGCAGTGGACCCAATATTTGGCCCCAACACACACAGCCAGTTATGGGAAACAAGATGGCCAAGAATTAAAACTACAGAGAAGGAACTTAGATGACACCTTTGTACAGATTAAAGCCCCTTCCCCACGAGCAACTTGCTCCAACTATCTTTGAGTCTGAAAAATTCTAGAGAATTTCTGTATAAATTCTGCACGTGGCACCCGCAGGACACCAGCAACTATGAACCTGATGAGTCCCTTAGTAACTGCAGAAGAGAAGCCACGGGAACAAGATACCCACGTAAGCCATCGGAGATAAGCTACATCTATTTATCTATACACCTTAACTAGCTATGGCCAGAGACAGATTTTTTCTGTTGGAACCTAACAGATCCAATTAGGGGGAAAAAAATAAACCACCATCACAGAATGGGCATAAAGAAACTACTAGGTTAACACATGACCCTATGAGCCATTGTTTTAATGTGTGGGGCATATGTGGGAGTATATACACACTTCACATAATCTGCAACAGGTGCACAGGTGTCCATTACAATACAACATTTCCCCACTATAACAAAAGACTGTCAGACAGAGAAACATACACATTTCCACAAATAGGAACCTGGGACATTTTGCCACGGTCACTCCACCAATCCCCTGCAAGGCCACATCTCTAGGCTACTAACGACTTCATTTCTACCTTTCAAAATGCCCTGCTGGTTTGCTTTGTCTATCACAAAGTTACCTTTTCTCTCCAAGGAGAAAACTCTTTGGGTCCACCAATAGGCACAACAGGCCAGTCTGAAGATTAGTGCAAGCAACCCATTTCTCCTGAACCGCCCTGAGAAGTTCTTGTCAGGACTCAGGCTACCCCCACTGAAGTTATTATCACTGAAAACGGTACTTGCTGGTTATACTTCACACCCACTTCTCCGGTTCTCTCCTTCTAGGATGTCTATTTTTCAGTTACAAGGACTGTTTACCTTGGCTTCAAGGCTGTTGGGCACTCCCTCCTTCAAGAGTGTTTCCCCATCCTCCGCCTCCATTCATTTATTTTACTAAAGTCAGAGGATAAGTGTGTTATTGCAGGAGCAAGAACAGCTCTGGGCCCTTCACTTACCCCTTCAAGTTAACTGTGGAATCACAGGTTTTGGGAAACACACACCTCTCGTGTGAACAGTATTTGCCATTGACTCAAATACTCCTTCTGCTGATAAAGTCTTATAGAACGCAACACTCAAAGGAGAAATACCTGCCGGGAGGTCTGGGAGCTGAGTTTTAAACTTTTAACAGTAATGAAGCCACATAAAAGTTAAATACACACACACACATATATTTGAGACAGAGTCTCTGTCACCCTGGGTACAGTGCTGTGGCATCATAACTCATACCAACTTCAAACACGTGGGCCTGAGCAAACCTCTTGCCTCAGCCTCCTCAGTAACTGGGACTACAGACAACCGTCACAATGCCTGGCTAGGTTTTTTTTGTTTTGCTTTCTGTCTTTATTAGAGACAGGGTCTTGTTCTTGCTCAGGCTGGTCTCAAACTCCTAAGCCCAAGCAATCCACCTGCCTGGGCTTCCCAGAGTGCTAGGATTACAGGTGTGAGCCACCACGCTCAGCCTAAAAATATATTTTTAAAGGGTTACAGGAAAACGTCAGTGGACACCTCCCCCCACATTATGAGCCACAACTTTACATAGCCATCAGTTCCAGCTTCCCCTCCATCCTTTCCCCTAAACTTTTGTAACAACTGGTGATGAACAATAAAGGGATCGCAAGTGGGTTACTGGGAAAGCCACCAGCCGTGACACTGACATTACAAACAATCTCCATCAGGTGCAGGATGGACATCTTAAACGTGGGAAAGCAGAAAGCACATGCTGCAGCAGGGACATCCAAATTAAACCTGCCCCGAGAACATGGGCCCGTTTAATAAAGTGAAAACCTGGCCTAGGTACCCACGCTCAGACGCAGGCCAATCCTGTCCGTGTCTATGACTCTGCGTACTTTATCTCAGCCTACCCGCTTTTCTTTAGCAGTTGAAATAGTTTAGTGCCGAAGGTTGTAATTGGCTATTGCATCCTGAAGTATCTGAAGTCTTCCTCCTTTTTAATTTGTAAATCTCCTTAAAACCTTTAGGAAAAGGAACAAACAAAGAACTCCTAACTAGCACTAAAGGAAAAACAATTCCACACTGCTAAACAACAACAAGTTGGGGCTCCAGCCACTAATCCTCAAAAATTCCTTAGTCTCTGAAGTCATAGGGTTTGGAGTAAATCCAAATAGGATTGTGCTTTCCTAAATGCCTTAAATTGCATTCCTATGGACTTCCTGTTTAAACCATGCGTGAGGCATTTTTATTATTCACAGTCACACACTTCCACCCTCAGGTTGTTGGCTTAGGATTCCCTTCTCATAGACACTGCACAGTGAAGTTCCTCAGCACACAGAGATCACGGGGAAGCACTAGGCAGGTTGCGTCACTCACTGCACTCAGCACGCACGGATGTCCACATTCAGTACACTTACACTGAACCCCCTCTTGATCAGTCAGTGTACATGTTTAAGACACAATCCTGGATTTCTTCTGAGTCTAGAAGTCTGTCTTACTATCATGAAGTATTCACAGGGTCATCTGAAGTGTGTTTATGAAGCAGTTCATAACTGCCTACCAGTTACTGTTTAGAAGCAGCTGATCACCACTGATCCCTGCATCAGATCCCTCATGGGAAGGTTACAAGCAACCACCCACAAAGAAAATTCTCACAAACTGAAGAGGGGTTAATGAAAGATGACACTTTTATAACAAGCTGGCAAAAAGAAGAGTCCTCACAAATAAAAATTACCTTTAAATATCTGCTGAAACAAATACAGCTTAAACTAACCCATCACCAAAAAATTACAAAAAAAAAAAAAAAAAAAAAAAGCCCACCAATGAAACAAACACAAAAACAAGGAAAAAACTGCTAGGACTGAGTGAACGGGGTGGGCACAGTTAGCCTCTCTGAACTTTCCTCTGCAATGACAGGACTTCTCCCTGGGAGTCTCTTCACAGGTAGGGCCATCTGTTTCAGTTTCCACAATACAAACCCAACAGTCCCGATGGAAAAGTTTTTTGTATAATATCTTGGATGACCTTGAGTCTAGATTTAGCCAACAAATGCTCATTGAGTTCTTCCTGTGTGCCAAGCGCTAGAATAACACACAATCCTGGCACCCAAGTAGATCACAATGAGGCAGAGAGACAGAAATGTGAACTCGAGCACAGCGTGAAAAGTGCTCTAACAAGGGAAGGAGAAAGTGCTATTGAAGGGCGCTGGGGGTAGCGGGGATGGCATTACTTTTTCCTGGGCAGGGCAGGAAGTCTTGGGCAGCAGCACAAAGAGGTAGGGCTCCAGGGATGAGAACACATTTTAAAGGATGTGCAGACAACTTGGGGGAAAATCAAAGCTGACACCAGGCCTGTTTTCCACTTGCTCTTTTTGCACCCCAAACTTTGGCTGCACTAGTTACTAGGCGGGACGTGTTGACCGTACCTCCTGATTTTCTGAGTTCTCAAAGGGAATCTTTGTCCAAGATAAACTGGAAATAAAGTTCGAAAACCTAAAACTTTAGGAGGAAGATAGGTCTTTAATTTAGGAGTCTAATTTTCCCTTACCTGTGGGCTTTGGGTAATAACATGCAGATTACTAAGGCCCTTTGGGAAGTTAAATGCTCATTATGCTAAGATTAGAAGTAGGGCTGGAATAACTATGCACATGAAATACATCCCCTCTAAAGAAAAAAACAGTCCACTGTTTCTTCTTTACTAGGAGTCGTCCTTTACGCCTTCACTTCTTTTTTAGCTCCTCGTCCTTTCTACTTTTCCATTCTCTCAAGAAATATTATCACCCAAGCATTTCTCGCTCAAGGGCATTCGCTTACACATTCACACACAATTTAAAAAATATAATACATGAACTATTTTCAGTGCCAAATGCAGCTGTAATTATGTATTTCTTTTGGACATGTTTTATGTTATTAAAGCATGTAAATACTTTATCTCCCTCAAGTTTTCCAGCCCTTCTGTTGGCTGAGAGTCTTTTTCCTTTTTCTTTCCAAAGCAGCTGATACAATTTCCTGAACAGTCAATAAACTTGATTGCTGAAGGCTCATCTTTTCCCAGGACAGTCTTTGAAAATAATTTCATCTCTTTCCAGCACCTCCGGCTTCTTTTATTCTGCTTATTTTCCTACAGAGGACATCCATTTCTCACCCTAAATTTCTGCTTTTACTTTCTGCTATCACATCTAAAATTCCTACATAAGATGAAAAACCACAGTATATTTAATGGCAGCCTACTATAAAAAGTTTTGTTCTGTATCACCAAGAAATGAACTGAGTCGGTAGTATTTCTGAACTCTACTCACCCACTTACAGATAACCCAACTAACCAGGCCATGTCAAAGTCAGAACACTTTATCAGGAAATGTTCTTTTTTCCAAATGTAATAAATAGAACAATGCAAAATCCTTATTAAGAAGTTCTGTTTGCTGCTCCACAGAGTGGATACTATACTTGTTTCAAGCTAGGGAGTTGTTTTCGGCACATCCGTGATACAATGCAAACTATTCTTTGTCTGTGTGGTGCCCTCAGCAACTAAAAAAACACACATGCAGGCACACACCCTTCATCCAAAGGCACTGCGCAGTCAAAGAAAGAATTATCTTAGCTTCCTGCCTCGCAAAGACACTTCTGTAACTGCACTCACTCAGGGACCACTTGCTAAAACTACAGAAATGCTTGACTGTTCTGGGCACATCTTTTTAGGCCAGCAAGTTCACTACGACCTTGTGAAGATCCTTGCTTGATGAAGTTTTATCACTTTCTGACCCATAGTATCATATCCCACTATGTCAAACTAATTGAATGTGCTGGCCAAAAGCTTCCTCTCCAAACATGTATACAGAACTCTTTAGCCATCTGTGCACTTCCACTGTTACTGGAAGGGGCCCTCATAAGGATCTGATGCTTGGTACCACCTTCTGTTACCGGTTGGGTTACCAACAACTGGAGAGGCGGGTGCCCCCGTGCTGGAAAGACTGTGAAGGCGAATGGAAAGCATCTTTCTGATGGCTTTCAGGGCACTTGAGATCCAGTCTGCAATGGGTCATGGCAGCAGGGATTTGCCAGAGAAGGAGGGCCAAACCACAGCAAGAGATGTGAGCAAAGGAGGGATCTAATTTTCCTTCTAATACAGCCTCTCAAAGCAGCAGCACACACTACACTCACTGGCCACTTCCAAGAGAGAAGTGCGCAGACCCTGGGATTCAGACTCTCAGGACTGCCCTGGTTTAAAAGTTCTTAAGCTAACAGGCACCAACCAAGCCAGGAAAAAAAAAAAGCAAATAAAGACCTATTTATATACCAAAGAAGGATAAAAGAGAACCTATCTTAGGTGAAAGTTCATGTTAGTAAATTAATACCACCCATTCCTCTAGCTGCTAATACCAGCTATCCAGAAATCTAGCCAGAAGAGAGATGGTAAAATCCGGAACAGGATTTAACGTTTGATGTTATCTTTTTTTAAAAAGGGAGGGGGAAAATAAAGAAAAAGCAAGCCGCAGTACAATGCTTACCCAGTTATTAGTAAACTTTTAACAGGTTTATAGATTGGACCAAAAACAAATCTGCTGGGGCACAAAGCAAAATATTCCAATAAACTAAAAATTATGTAAGTTTATATGGCTAGGGACCGGTGGCTTACTAATTGAACTGAATATAAGAATCATGGAAGAGAGCTATACACTAATCAACTGCTGAGTTTTCTCCTGTCCCATACTCCCAAATGGAGTATTTAGCATTCAGCCGACTTATTAATTAATTAATTCTTGACTGGAATTAACTAGCAGCTCATTCTGGAAAGCTGTTCTTGGCAAAAAAGGTAATATCCACGAGGCAAAGCAAGGTGATTGCTGGTCTTGCTGGAGGCTGTGCTGGGCATCACAGTCTTAATAAAACCTATCACATCAAGTTTCAGAATCACAGGTTCATGCCACCTAACCTTGCTTAATGCCCTGCCACTGGACAGCATGCAAAGGAAGACAACTTTCCCAGCTTCAGGGCTGGCTTGTACTCGAAATACATTTAGTGAAGCTCTGTCGTCTCACATACAGGCAAAGAGCTTCCTGGTTGGTGGCTCAGCAGCACACAGAAGTGAGGGCGCTGGCCTGTCCCTCTACAGACCTTTCTTCCTCTCAATGTGAGGCACCGAGGTACCACGGCCAGCCAGGGATCCCCCTTTCAGGCGCTATTACTGTTATGTTTCTTTAAATTCAGTCTGCTCCTTAAGGAAACTCCCTGGCAAGTGAAAACAGCAGCAAAGGTAAAAGAATGCAGAGAATTTGGCCGCTGCCTGCAGTATTAGGAAGAATAGCAATTACTCAACTCTAGTGTCAGAGACAGAAATGAGCATGTGAATTTGGGCAAGTTTTGGCCTGTCTTTGCTCAAGCTTCTCCCCCTGCCGTCTCTGTCACCTACCTACCTACCTCACAGCTGTGATAATTAATGAAGTTCGTTAAGAAACGGAGAAAGTGAGGGACGCACAGAGATAAAAAAAGAGGTGTGAGTTCCAGCCTGAATCCAGACTAGGCCACAGTTTACACGGCTTACTCACTGCGGGCATTTAAAAGATGTCACTCACTTCCCAATAGCTATGTTTTTCTGACTCCACTGCCTCCCAATAAACATAACTATGGAAGAACTCCTGATCTTTTCCTCCAAGCTTTCTGCGTACAGCACCTGGCAAAGAGTCATGTAGACACTACCACTTTTTCCTTTCCTGGCTCTGCAAACACAAGGTAATATTTGACTCCTGTCCAGCACTTGTAGGTCATAAAAACATAGATCTTATGACCAGTAGGGCCTTAAGATATCCTCTGATTCAGTTCTCCTGCCTTCAGGTAGGTAACAAAATTCCCTTTCCACAAATTAAGGCAAAGTGAAGCCAAAGGAAGAGAGGGTTCTGTTTAAGTCAGGGATGACAAAGGTCCTGAAGCTATGGCTACTTATTTTTTTTACTTATATGCTGTTTTCATGTCCAAGAATTATGTGATATTTACCTTTCTGAGCAGCCTCAAACTCTTTCTGAAACAAGCCAGGATATATACAAAATACATTCACTTTTGATTAAAATACAGAAAGGTATTTATCTGGTCTTTCATTTTTATGACATGGGAAGTAGTAACACATTTTCTTAAAATCTGCCTGAAGTATAAGATTGCAATGGTTCTGAAGAGCACACCATGTACCCATTCTTTTCTCAAACCCTTTAAATATCCTTCTACTTTGACTGTCTGAGAAAAAACTGTCTAAAATCCATCCCCTTTCTTAAGACTATAAATGACCATACCTTTAAAAATGCAAAGTTCCCAACTGTGGCAACTAAGAAATGGTGTTCATTCCAAGATCTGCATTTGATAAGATGACAAATTCTACTTCTATAGAATCACAAATGCACTCAGAGGGGTCCAAACCCCATCCATCCTAGCTAGGACTCCTCATACATTACTAGGTGTGAAGTGTTCTGACTACTTCTTAACAAAGTTGAGTTCAGGCCAAACATCCTGAAGGTAGCTATGCCTTATTTTGGCAGGTCCTTTGGAGTCTTAAAAAGAGGTATCACAAGTCTCCAATACTGAGTCCCTTTTGTTTCACAGCTGTGAAACGCTTTGCTGTGGCCTTTGGATAAGAAGCTAAATAAGTTACCTCTTGTAGACCAGGACTCTGCAGGCTCAGGTTTCATTCTGCCTTGCCAGAAATTCCTTTCTGTTTTGAATCCGAGATGTTTGTTTATGGTTTTTGTTTGGAAATGCTAAATAAGACAGGCAAAGTCTCTAGTTACAGCCTATACTGTTAGCTGTTTTATTTATTTATTTATTTTACCTTGCCATAGCCAAAGTAGCCAGTTGCTAAGGACTTAGCTAATATTTCCAAACTCTTCAAATTTTCTTCCCAGGAAGTGGAAACATAAAATGACAAACAGCCTAAAACAGAATTAACACTTAATTTTCTTAAATAATACTAAGACAAACATTCTCAGATACTGTAAATTAGGGTGTTATCTTGGATTTGACTAACATATACTTAAACCCTGAAACAATTTTTTGAAGTTTTTCCCATCTTGCTTGTTCGGTTACATGTTAAAACACTAGCACTCTTAATAGAAGACAGGGGCACTACAATGATAGGCACTAAGAGAATTTCCAGAAAAAAAAGCCCCAAACGATGTTTACCATGTGATAGTAAGATTTGGTTGTCAAGAAGAAAAACAAGCTGTAAACTAGTGATTCCAAGGATTTTATCTTCATCAAGTTCTTTCTCCTTGTTCCACAATAGCCAATTTAAAGCAGCTGGTTTGTGTATTTTTCAGTCAATATTTACTGGATAAAAATGATAGTTATTTCCAGGCATGAAGGAAAAAGTCAGTTAAGAATATGCAGTTCTGCTTTCCTAAAATGGGACCCTATCTACACTAGAAACAAGAATTTAGGTACTTTTAATTCTAGGTGTTTTTCTTCCTCACCTTCCACTGTAGCATAAAGACTTCCCAGAGACACCATAGTGCAACTCCACAGTAAACCTGCCATATTCGTCCCCCAGAAAGAGGGAAGGAATGCCTGGGATGGAGAAAAACAAGGCAGATGCACTGGGGCCGCCCTCACATCAGATTCTGCCCATTCACAAATCCTCCCCAGTCTTTGAGGTGGCTGAACCTATTGGCTGCCTCTTCCTTCTGAAACCACCATGAAATAACTCAACCTTGCCTTGTTGGTAAACCGAAGAGGGGAGGGGGGGCTTGCCAATGTCTCCAGTGATATCTAGAAATACACAAAAAACCTTTTAACAATAAAAAGAAATTTAATTCACTTTCATGAAGCCATATGTCATCAATATTAAAATGTCACTTTAAAAAACTATTACTATGAAATAGCCCTTTGGAATCAAGCAAGCGTTCACCTTCTGCTCAAACTCCAAAGGGGCTGAAAATACAGTCAAACCGATAAACATTTTCCAAGTGCAGAGACCCTGGACTCATAGCTCCTTGTTCTCAGGGACTTCATAGGCCTTTTCTCTATTTGACAAACACCTGCAACCAGAATCCCCACCTTTGAAAAGGCACCCTTAACTGTGAAGAAGCTGTATGTCACAAAGTAGATTTTGAAACTTAATAGAGAAAGCTAACAAAAAAGAAAAGGAGAATAGAAAAACAGAATAGAAATTAAATTAACATTAAGAAAAAAATCTATCTGGTACTGGGAACTATATAGCAACTATATATGCCTATTCATATACACATTATATACATACATCTATGTAATCATATACTTGTAGCATGACCTCTATCCTCGCAATATTTACTTGATATTTAGAAAGCTAAACATCTCTCTATGTAATCTACCTTTTTAAAAAAGATAGAAAGCTATTAATATTCCATTTTCACAGGAAACTGGAGCCCAGAAAAAATAAGCAAGCTGGCCTCACAGTTAAAAAATAACAGAGCTAGGATTTGAACATAGGTTTGTCTAGCCCCAAGGCCTATTTTCTTTTTGGAGCACAAGAGAGGGAAAAGGGAAGGGGGAGACCCTCACGTCTTGCTTGTTGCGGCATCGTCCACCAAATCTTTCCTGGTCGGCAGATCCAAGTTAGGATCCCTCTTAGTTGCTCCTCCTGTGCTCAGCATGTCCCTATACCAGGGTTACCGTCTTGGATTATAATGAATGCGTCTGTTTTCCCTGCCTACCATCAGATCCCAGCCTCAGTGAAAACACAGTCCTTATATTATTTATTTTGGATGGAATATAACTATTATAATAACAAGTGTTATTGGGCCTTATTACCTTGCCACACTGTATGCTGCAGGTTTTATATGTAGGTACTAGCTTTTTGCTACTTAAAATGTAGTCCTGGGGCTTGGCCTCTGTGGCTCAAGTGGCTAAGGTGCCAGCCACATACACGCAAGGTGGAGGGTTCAAATCCAGCCCAGGCCTGCCAAATAACAATGACAGCTGCAACCAAAAATTAGCTGGGTATTGTGGCAGGTGCCTGTGGTCCCAGCTACTTGAGAGGCAGAGACAGGAGACTCGCTTGAGCCCAGAAGTTGGAGGTTGCTGTAAGCTGTGATGCCACAGCACTCTACCCAAGGGGACAGCTTGAGGCTCTGTCTCAAAAATAAAATAAAATAAAATAAAATGTAGGCCTGGGACCAGCAACATGGGCATCACCTGGGAGCTTGTTAGAAATGCAGAATCATAGGCTCTACCCTAGACCAACTGAATCAGAACCTGAATTTTTAATAAGATCCTTGGGTGATTTGTGTGTACCTTGAAATTTCAAAAGCACTGTTTTATTTCACTTAATACAGCAAACCTAGGAAGTCCCGCCTACCATTAACGATAAAGAGACTATGGCTTACAAAGTGGCATCACTATGGTACAGCACAGAGACCAGCCCCACAGTCGATGAATTGGGGATGGAAGGATGACAGGGGAAAAGGTAGAGCAGCTAGGAAGAGACCAGAGAAATGCATAAACCTCCAAGTTCTGATTTGGCCTGGTTTATGCCAACAGCAAGAGCAGGAGAGATAGGTGCTCTGAGGGGTTGAGCTGTGGCAGCATAAGCTGTTTCCTCAGCTCCAGCCAAGCCAAAGCACTCCGGGAGCTAGGAGCAAAATCTTCATCCAGAATACAATGTGAAGGGAAAAGTACCTACAGATTACAGAGAGTTCAGGGCCCCCCTCCTCTCCCAATGAAATATTAGCCCACAGATAAGTGCTGACATGTGCAATTACTATTTCTCAATGCAAAAAAAATTCAAACCCCCAAATTTACCCAAAACATACACATTTTGTAGAAATTATTTATGCATTAGAAGGAAAGTTAGCAAAGTAGCTTCAGAGGCTTTAAGCTTTTTAACTAATGCATTTGTGGTACTGAGACAGGAAAGGAGGGACCTTGAACTCAGCAGCAGTTATTTCTGTTCTAAGAGACCAAACTCCTTAGCTGCTGATGGTCAGTGGTACAGATAGATGAGAATTAAGTGGAAACAGAGAAAGAACCCAAGTCAAACTGTTTTGCTTCTACTGGTTAGTTTGCTTGTTGTTAGTGTTTTTGTTTTCTGCGTGCGCTTCCCAGGGATTCACCGAGTCCTTACAGCAACCCTATTATTAACCAACCCCACTGTACAGATGAGAACACTGAAGCACACAGAAGCAGAGAGAAGATTTGACCCCCTGAAGCCAAATTCCTAAGCACTGCACTCTTCTACCACCCGGTATTTCACCTGGGGAATGAACTGGGGTTGGAGGAGGGAGAATGGCTCACTTTGAAACGGACCCACTTGGCCACTAGCAAAGGAAAACAGGATCTTTACAAAATTCTCTTTCACGTGGGCCCAAAATAAAGAGTTCAGCGTTTACCTCGAGGGCATTCTTCAATATAAATATGATCAACCACTTCACTGTCCACAAGACTTGGGCATCTTGTCTAAGCACAATTTTTCCAATGATTGGATCAGGCTAACTGGCCAGGGCAAGCAGAACAGTGGGTGAAGTTGAAAAGTGCTGATAGAGACACCTCCCAGTTCCCTGCCCACACTTATCTGCACAGAGAAACAAGCTAGTACAAAGAGAAAATCATTCTCAAAAGGAAACCTGCCATTCTGAATCACAGCTAATTCAGTGTCAAGAATGCAGCCTCATTCTTAGCTGTTGGGAAACACTGCTGCACACATACTACAGGGTCTATCTAGTAAGGAGGAGCAGGATCATCTTTCCCACCAAAAAAGAGCTCCCACTCACGCTTTTAAACCTCCTTCCAACTCGAATTCTTTTTTTCTGCTTTGCCACCAGAACCTGATGAGATCAACTCAGACACTCCGATTCCTACAACTTTATCCATGTATTTATTTCACTAGCAAATTGATCATATGCAGACTTGCAAAATCACATCTACTCGGTTTGAACTTATATTATGATTAGACTGTCTATGGTCTTGCTTTTTTAAAACTCTTGATGAGAAGTATACCGAGTAAAGAAATGTATGAGAGATCCCCTGGGTCCCCAGGGCCCCTAAGAGACCGACCAATGAGTGAGCGATTTCTGTGCAAAAGGAAGTTAGATCTTTGAAAATTACATTTTGGACAATTAGACCTCTGAGAAGGAAGGTTTTCAATACGTTATTCATGCATGCTTAGCTAGTCTACTGTTTCTTCCTCAAATAATTAAATGAGTTTTACTGGGGTATCTCCAAAATCCTAATACCAAACAGAACGCAGTGTTATTGGAACCTTTTTCACAAAACATATTTCCCACATCCTACCTCACTGTATTTACAGGTTACAACAGTGCTGTCATCTCTCCTGCTTGCACCATAGCCCAGGAGATATTAAGCACACCCATATTTTTCAGGAATTTCACAATTAATGTCTGGAATGTGTTTTGGATTATTCTTCAAAGGATGACACACTTGCCCTAAAATGAATTCAATATTTTCTCTTCTCTCATTCATCACTCTTTCGTCTTCCCGCCCATTATCTCTTCAGGGTCACATGCTTTATCTTATATTCCTCAACTTCATAAAGCCTGTCCTCTGCATTGCAAGCTGTTCACTCATCCAAACAGGTCATGGCATCTTCAACAAGTCACACAATACGTAGAAACTGCAGCAAGTCACCTAACGTCTCCTACACATGGATGTAACGTCCATAGTTTAAGGACTGCTCAGAGGGTTTCCTTCATAAATTAACCTGCCTGCCTTCAACCAGATGGCCAGCATTTTGCGTGTAGATTTTCCTAGTCACTATTAAATACATGTTAATGGCAGCAAAAATCTCCAGACTTGCTATATTTGCCTTTCTGACAGTGATGCATCTGCCCTTTGCCAAGCGTTTCATGTGACAGGACTCCTCAATAGCAGTGAGGATTCTATAAACCTCACCGTCAAAGTGAAGGTCACCGAGCCGTGTCATTTGTATATGTGCAGTGAATAGTCAGTCTCTCTGTGTTTTGTCAATATTTACTTTCAGGAGAAACTAATTATTTCCTTGTTTACTTGCATTGGTTTTACTTCCCAGTCCCTGTTCATTTTATAGGTCCTCTGCTTGTTTCTCTCTCTGGGACCTACGGGCCCCTCTACTTAAAGACTTTTGGAAGGGAAAATGAAACCCATTACTCAAAGTCTGGAGTTTAATTTTTCTAACTTTAGGACAGGAGTATTAACTTTGCCCCTCCCTATCTGTATTTAATTAGTAAAAATTAAACTCCGTGGACTCTAGCTCCAAGTCCTAGAGCAGAGTGATGAGAGCAGTTCCCACACAGCTTCTGCAGACCCAAACATTTTGTGCGTTATCTGGCCTCCTGTAGCACGCTCTCTGTGGCCTCCCCTCTTAAGACCCCCCCACAACAGCTTCTTCCAAGTAGCCATCACCTCCTCTGTCTTCGTGCTAAGAAACTAACTTTCTAATGGTTAAGTTTCAGAAAACAAAATTCTGTTCTTTGCTGTAAGTACCCACCACATATACTTATTAGTTCACCTATTCTCTGCCCCACAGAAATGATTACAAGGAAATAAAAGGTAAATTGTGTTCCAAAAGAGGCAGTTTGTTAATGGCAGTGGTGAAAAACAATTGAGTTCCTTAAGATGAAGCCCCGAGTAAATACTGGGGGGAAAAGTTGGTACTTAATCTGCCAAAGTAATCGCCAGGAACTGAAACAACAAAGATCTCAAAGCGAAGCAACTCCAGTAGTCCACTTGGTTCCCAATCCCTCTGTCCTCACAGCATGTGAACGTCAAGCCATCATCTGCCCTTTTATTACCCAGAAAGAGATGGGAGATGGCTGCCTGTGCTCTCCCACCTTGCCCCACCCATTACAGAAGCACAATGTACCGTTTGAAACAGGAGGAAAAATGGCCCTCAGCCCTCTTGATTCTCACTGTCCAATCAACACATTCTTTCTAGAAAATCTCACTCCATCAGTTTTCTAAAACTCTTGCCTTTGATTCCCCCAAATAGATCTCCCAAGAAGACTTCTTCCTTAGGGGTTCAAGATCCAAACTTGTTTTTCTGGCATGTAGGTGATTTCCCTGAAGGCAGGCAGCCTGGCTGGGTAAACAGGCCAGTTGGGGTGCTGCAAAGGGCAATAAGACTCACCAAATGATGAAAACAGGAAAGGCACCTGAGCTCTTCCAGGGGCCAGAAAATACTTTTAGAGTGACAGAGAGAGCAAATAAAATTCAGGTTATCAGATTCCATGCTCAGTTTTGCAAATGTACTTCCTCCCTCCCCCCACCAGAAGGAATAATTAAATTAAATAAATCCTTTATTATTCCTTCTGGGGGGGAGGGAGGAAGTACATTTGCAAAACTGAGCATGGAATCTGATAACCTGAATTTTATTATTATTTAATATCAATCTAAACTACATTGAAAAGAAAGAAATCCAAATGTGTATCTCACATGACGCATGGGACACAGCTCATCACATTAATCTTTCAGAAAATACCTTTTCTTTGATGCTCTTTCTATGGATAAGATTATTTATCCATTGATTCTCTGTACTTTTATTGAGAGCCCCCTACAGGCCAGCAGGCCTTAAAAACCCTAAGGCAGTGAACCCCAAGTGTAAAGAGGGCCATTTCTGCCCCTGGTTTAACTTATTTTGTGAACTTCAGTTAAAAACATATCTTTCCTTCATAAAGTCGGTATAGGAGTGACACAAATAAAAATTACTACAAGTTGACAAATAAAGAATGTACTCTGTATTTAAATTACTACATGAGAAGCTGGTAGATTAGTCACGAAAGATGTTTCTGTACCATGCAGTATCTTCTCAGTGTAGCCAATTAAATGTTTTCAAAAGAGTTTTCATTAACAGATGCAACCAGTAGGGGTCATTTTAGTGCAAAAATTGCAGCAAAAGAGACTTTAACATGAATAAATATATCAAGTTTCCTATTCATGTTGGGTATAGGGATCACACTTCAGTATGTGAATTTCTGAATAAAAATGGAAACTGAGGGAAACAGATTTCTCACAAAGTAGATAAAAGAGAAAAGCAATACCTTCTAGACAATTACTGACATGTAAAGACTCCTCTACTCCTTAAAATGGAAGTAAAAGGGTTATTTACTTATCCTGTGCTTTCCATAGATCTTGTAGCAAGGTGAAAACATTTCAAATTTTAGATACACAACAGAAAATACCCCTCTGAACACAACCATTATAAATAATATACCAGATAAACACTGTCCTTATTTTGGCTTCATGGATTTAGATGCAACCTGACTGCTTTTAAAATTCTTTAAAAATAACCAACAGTTCCCTGAGTATACAATTTTAGTAGGTGAAAACAAGTCTGCTAAACAAAGTGTTTTTAGAGAACACTAATTGAGATAGAATCATGTCAACAAATACTTGCAAGCATTTTCAAAGCTAATACCAAGTTCACGGGGTGTTACCAGAAGAAAGGAAGCTCTGAGGGATCACATCATTTCAGAGGAATGAAAGGCTCACCAAACTGCCAAAATAACTCTATACTGTGACATGGGATGTTGCTGCCAAAACATGTGATTACTGTAAATGTTCTCTGAACATTTCCTTCACCAGAAACACATTAAGAAAGAAAATGAGGGTTAGAATCTGTGGAATCTCCAAGGGTCCTTCTCAGAGCACAGGATTTTCCACTGTCTTTTAACTTCATTCTGTGTTGCTTGTTCTTGATTTAAGGGAGGCTAGATTAGGTTATATACCCCAAGTGGCAGGGTCCAAAGACACATCTTTTAGCTTAAGTCATTCAGAATCCCCAAAGTCAAACACATAAAATTGTATCAGGAGTTAGTCTGAGGGTCATTTTTCCTGAAGTTGGAAATACAAGCATGTTATAAAACAGGGCTTAATACCAGCTAAGATGCTTCTGTATTTCAGGTAATGAATGAACTCTTCTGAACAAATGTCTTAAGGCTGCAGCAGAGCAAGTTCCCTCCCTCTGAGATCAGTTCCCTCCACTCATAACTGCCCACTAGCTTCCAAGCCAGAAAGGCCTCCTCTATTTTCCAGTACTGTCCAAACTCTTAAAAACTACAGGTATAAATCTGTATGTGTGTGTTCTGTGTGCGTGTATTGAGAATCACAGGATTGATGCCTTTTAGTAGATCTACTGGTATCCTGAAGGTTGTCACCTGCTTTTTCAATATCCTAGCACAATAAACATACACACTTACGCGCGCGCGCACACACACACACACACACACACACAGGCTTCCAAATAAACCCTTCCTGGTCTCTCAGGTGCTGGCTGTGAGTAGTATGGAAGAGAAGTGGGCAGAGGGCGCCTGTCGCTCCTAGCCACTCCCCCCAGAAATAAGGCTTCTGCACTCAGCTCACTCACCAGGATGCCCCGGAACAGCATCATCAGCTCAACGTCAGCCCAAGCAGGGATCCCACTTCTAACTGGTGCTCACCGAATCCTGACCCCGTTCGCTACCTAAGAAGAACTCACTGACTCACTCTGGCCCTCAAACCAGACCAGGCACCCCGAGGCCGAGGCAGGCGGGCAGGGATTAAGGCCGACACGCACCGACAGTGGTTCCCCAACCAGAAAGGCTCCACTAATCTAATCTCTTTCTCTCCACCCGCCCCCCTGTCGGTCTCAGCACCGTGCTGGAGAAGCCAGCAGAACCAGCCCTGCTGTCAAACAAAAAGAAGGAACCGGCAACACGACTGGAAACACGCGGATATCTGGTTTTAAAAAGCAGCCACTAATAGTCAACACAACTTTTCACTCCCAGGTGCAACCCCCACCCACCCATCCCACCCTTTTCCTTTCAGAAGAGAAAGCCTTTGACCGTTTTCAATAGGCAAATAAATGAGTAACCACCGTAAGTAACTTCCCCTGGGCTGACATATTCCGGAGCTGAAATTGATTTATATGCGAAGGAGGAGTAGAGGGGTGAAGGAAGAGCGCAAGGAAGAAATAGTAAGAGGCACACAGGGAGTATGAAGCAGAGGCACATCTCCTCAGCCAACAGAAAAAGGACTTCCGTGGACGGTGCGCAGCACACGGTGCCACACTGCGCTAGTGCAGGGAGGGCGGCAGGGGCCGGGCTTCCCCGAGGGGCTCGCGCGCGGCAGCCTCTGCAGTGCTCCCCGCCCCCGGGGCCCCCACCTCGGGGCTCAGGCCTGGGCCACCCAACCCAAGCCAGAATGGCCACACATGTGCGCGTCTGTAAGGGGCTGGGGAAGGGAGGTGCGAGCCTCTGCTCGTCCGCCCACGCCCACGAAATCCAACCTCGCCCGCTACCAGCCCAGTGTCGGGGGGAGCAGGGACGCGGGGGCTCTCTCCCGGGGGCGGCGGCCGCCCCTCCTCCCGCGGAGCCCTGTCTTCTCGGGAAAGTCTCCGCCAAACTTTGTTCTGCGCAGCCTGCGCCGAGGGGGCGGCGCAGGCCAGGTGGGAGGGGGCCCGCAGCGGGCGGCCGTACCTTCGCAGACGCCCACTTCGTACTCGGTGATGGAGTCGCCATTGAGAGGGGGTCTGATGACACAGCGCAGCCCCCGGTCGCAGGCACCGTGGAGTCCGTAGGCACCGCCGCAGCTCTCGTTCCTCTGGCGGGCGCACATGTAGCAGCAGCCGCAAACGCCCTGCACGATGCTCCCCGGGCAGCTCCTGGGCTCCTCGCACTTGGACTCGTCGCAGGGTAGACAGACCAGCGCCCGGGTGCCGGAGCGCGCCAGAAGCAGCAGCAGCCCCAGCAGCGAGACCAGGAGGTGCCCGCAGCCGGCCAGCCCCCTGCCCCCCGCCACCAAGTACATCCTCCTGCGCCGCCGCCTCCTCCTAGCAGCCGGGCCGGGAGCGGGGCGGGTGCCCTCCCTGCGCGGGGCACACGCGCCGCCGCCGCCGCACCCGCAGCCCGCGGTCCTCGCTGCCCCCCTCGGGGCCCCCGGGGCGCGCCTCCCCTAGCGGGGCGAGGCCCCCGCCCCCGCTGCGGGCCGCGCCGACCCCGAGCCCACTAGCGTCGGCGGCAGCGGTGGCTTCCCCTCCTCCTCCTCCTCCTCCTCCTCCCGGGAGGCAGGGGTAAAAAGAAAAAAGTTTCCTCCCGGGAGGAGGAGGTTCAACCCAAACTTCTGGCGGCGGCGGCGGCTGTGCTCGGCTCTAGCCCGGGCTGGCGGCGCCTCCTCCCTCTCCTCCTCCAAGTCGCTCGGCCCAGCGGCGGCGGCGGCGGCGCAGCCTCCGGGCGGGTCCCCGCCTCCCGAGCCGCCGAGTGGGCGCGGTGGTGCAGCAGAAGGTCCGCGGCGTCCGCTCCGCGCGCCCCGCTCGCCTCACTCCTGCGCTGCTCCTCCGGGCGCTTGTTTATGGCTCGAGCCTCCGCCGCTCGGGCTGCGCCCTCCCCCATCCTACCTCATCCCCCAGACCTCGCCCCCACCGCGCCGCGCGCTGCTCATTGGCTGCCTCCCCCCGCTCTCGGCCGGCCGGCCCCCTCCTCCTCCCTCCCACTCTGGCGGCCGGGCCCTTCCTCCCTCACACGCCTCCTCCTCCTCCTCCTCCTCCCCCTCCTCCTCTCGGAGCCCGGCGCACCGAGCCGGCCCTGTGGCCGAGCAGCTGCCCCAGCCCGGGCACCGCGGACGCGCTGCGGATCTGCTCGCGGCGCACCCAGCGAGCAGCGAGAGTCGTGGCGTCCCGAGCGCCCGCTGGCACCGTGGCTGCATCGGCTGTCCCGGGAGCCAGGAGGGCGAGGCAGCTGCACCTTCGGGGGGCAGATTTGAGCTCAGAGAGTGGCTGAGCTCCCAGAAGCTCGGGGCCTGGGCGACTGCCGCAGCCTCGGCTGGGCATTCGCCGGATCGAACCCCGGGAAAGGGAAACAAATGCACGGAACCTCCGCAAACTGGACGAGAATCCATCTTTCACTCCAGCTGGGAATAGACTTTGTAAAACATATTATGTAATGGAGTCTCGGGAACCCCGAGACGTCTCCAGCAAAGCTGCTGGTGAATTAATTAAGTGCTTTAAATGGTGTAGGTAAATATTCTGTAGGGGTGGAGAAGACTGTTGAGGATGGCTGTAGCTTGAGTTGAATTTTAACTGTCCACATCCTGTGTTTTGTTGCTCAGCCGTCTTTGCCGGGGTGCTATATTGTGGGAGGGGTGACTGTGAAGTAACAGAGCTGAGTCTCCCTCCCTGGAGTAAAGCCGGATACTGGATTACTACGAGTCTTGACATGACGCTAGACCCGTAGATTTCGTGCCTCCTTAATGTCATCTGACATTGCCGTTTTCTTTCTCAAGCTCATGGAAAAAAGTGATGGTTTTCCTTTTTTATTTTTCATTGATTGCGAATGTATTAATAAAGAAGATGCGTGATAAATATTCTTGTGATAAAGCAGGTAAAAGAGCAGCCGAAGTGATGCAAAAAGCATAGTGTGGAGACCACTTCTCTCCTGCGCTGTCAGACAAGGCTCTAGGAAGGATGGCTCTGATAATTGATCAGGTGTGAAGCAGTGATCCACTCCTCAGTGGCCGACCATTCACAGGATGGGTACCAAAGTCGATAACGTTAATGAATTGATAAAAAGTGATCAGCGTGGGAAAAAAAAATTCGATTCTAGGGCAGGTGTGAAGTGAGATTGGCCCACTGTCTGATCCAAGATGGTCTGGCTACTGGAGGGTAGCCGCCAAGGGAATCCTGAACATGGTGACTAATGAACCAAAGTTAATAGCTGGCAGCATACTGAGAAAGAAAACAAAGCTACCTTTGAAATCTGTGTGTGTATCCAATTTATACTTCTGATAAATATTTCAGTTTAAGCACTCTAATCCTGAACCGAAAAGGCAAAGTTACCAGTGGAATATTCCCTCATCCCTGGCATCAGAAAACTAAACATTTCTCTGATTGTATTTGTCCTGAGGAGAGGAAGAGATTCATTAATTATCGCTGATCATCAGAGGGTCATGGAGAAGATGCTCAACAGTGGAAAGGGGAAGTGAGGACCCCATTTTCCAGTGGGGTTTAAAGAGTTGCTCACATGACTAGTTTCTAAGTATGTTGATGAGAGAATTTCTGCAATTGTATAGGAAGTCAGATCAGATGATCTCCAAGGCCCTTATACCCTATGGTTCCACAATAAGTATTAACCGGTAAAATCATTTTTAAAATGCTAGGTTTTCTATTAGCAAAACTGAAGAAAAATGAAACACACTGCACTACATGGTTGCTTCTTATAACCCATCAAGGCAGCAGCACTACCCTGGGGGATTTGCCAACAAACTGTCATCATTACACTGTGTTAAAAGACTCCTTCCACTCTTGCAGAGGTTATCTGTATTTTTGTTCCAATGATAGTATAAAGACATTATTAAAATGTAGCAGATAACATTGTAGGACCCAACAGGAAAAGCCAAGGTCAGGTGGTAGAAAAAAGCCAGAAGTGAGAAAGTCTCCTTAGTTTGAAAAAGGGGCTAAACTGGGTGAGGTGGCTCATGCCTATCAATCATCCTACCACTTGGGGAGGCCAAGGCAGGATGATCCCTTGAGCCCAGAAGTTTGAGACCAGCGTGGGTAACAGTGAGATGCCATTTCTACAAAAATAAAAAAATTAGCCAGGCACAGTGCAGCACACCAGTGGTCCTAGCTAATAGAGAGGCTGAGGCAGGGGATAGCTTGAGCCCAGGTGTTGGAGATTGCAGTGAGCTATAATGAAGCTGCTGTTGCACTCTAGAGAATGAGACCCTGTCTCAAATATAGGAAGGGAGGGAGGGAAGAAGGGAGGAAAGAAAGAAGGAAGATCATTGTCAAAGTTTTGCTGTTTTGTTTGTTTTTATTTCTTTCTTAAGGTGCCACATTAAGGATTAGGGAAAGCTACAGACTGATTGCAGGCAAAGAACAGTATGAAGGTCACCATCCATCATTCCTGAGACTTCAGAGGCAGAATCACCTGGAAGGTAGACAGACCCAAGGCGAGAAAGGTAAACTTCTTACAGGGATTGAAGTCAGGCTTTTAAAGGACTAGAGAAATTCTTAAGACCAAAATGGTTGTATCATCTCCAAAAATTCAAGTTACACGTGCCCTTCGCCATAATTAATTAATTAATTAATAGTCATAGAAGCAGTAGAGAAAATAGGATTTCTTGAAGACAGAACTCGTGGCAAAGGAGAATCCTGCAAAGGCCCGGCAGTTTATCTGAAACCAGTGTGTGAACCAGGAGATCAGTTATGAAATAGTTGCTTCTTTTCTAGGATCCAGGAAAACGATAGAGTGGCCAGAATCCAAGACGATGACATTGAGGCTCAAACCCAAAAGGATTCCCTCATTTTCAGAGATCAGACTAAGGGTACAGGAAGAGGTTAGGTGAGACCTGGGGAAAGGTGGCATGGGTGAAAGTGGACAGAGATTACATGGACCCTGAAAGGCATGTACAGATGTAGGAATTGGAGCCATACAAGTACTAGAGTTTAAAGCCTTCTTGAGAGCCGATTCCTTTATCTGTTGTATGGCATTTGTAAGTACTTCTACTTGTAACATTTATCATTTTATATTATAAATAGTTCTTTAAATAGCTGTCAACCCAATTAGATTGTCAGCTCATTGGAGAGGGCAGGACTTTCAATTTATTTATGCATGCCTGAATGAGCTGAAAAAGAGAGAGAAGAAACTACAGACAAAAAGATACTTGAATATTTTTGTCTGTGGCCCTTATTTCTTGGATTTAGTAAACAGCTCTAAAATAAGCCCTTGAAATGGGTGGTTGGAGCAGGAGGGAGTCTTTTCCAAGCTGAGAAAAAACACAGATCTGAAAGGAAAGAGAATTAAAATCTATTTCTGATGGAGGTCTGGAAGAAGAGACAGTTCGCCCTCTATTGGCCATGGGGGGGTTGAAAGGGAGGGGATTGAGAATGGTTGAAAATGTCTGAAAATCAAGTGCGCAGTTGGGGGCCTAGCAGAAAGTGGAAATGAGAGGGCGGTAGGCAGAATGCCAGCATGAGAGCCCTTTTCTTGGACAGCGTCTAGTCCAGCCTCCCTACCGCAGTCACACTCTTTGAGATTTGCATGCTGTCTGTGTTTTCTCGTCCTGAAATGAAAAGCAATGAATAAGTTGCCTTTGAGTCTGATACACAAACTCTTGGAATTGAACTGTACAAGAGGAAAAAAGTCTCATTATTATATAAAAATGTTTCATGCATTTTAGAAAGAGCCGTGATGAAACCAAGATAACAGATCTGGCTCCTTTCACTCTCCTGTCTCCACCTCTCTGGTTCTCTCAGCGGGGATTGTTGTGTGTGCCTGTATACATACAGTGTTCTTAATCTAGACTTGGCTATTTCAGTGTCATAGACTGACCACTAGTTTCGGAGCTCAGCCATCTGATCTTGGACTGTGTTATCACCACCTAGTACCTCATTTTTACTAAGGGGGGTTCTTGTTTGACCTACTCTACCTGTGCGTGGCAGCTGTTCCAGAGCTACCAGAAGGCCAGCAAGACATATGCATAGAACGCAAGGTGTCTTTAACGTTTGATCTAGGATCTTGCCTCTCTCTTTCTCTCTATCTCTTTGAACAAGTTGAAATAAGTTATTTATCCTTTCTAATTCTGTTTCCTCCTCTATAAAATGGAGACAAAAATACCAACCATACAGAGTACGGTGTGAAAAAAATGACTGTTCTCCTTTTCTATTGTTATTTTTAAGTACTTCTTATTGAGTTTGTCCTCAAGTTTATGCTTGAGCTGGAATCACTGCTAGCATCCATTGCTGACAGATATTTCCTATCTTTTTCCTTCTGAGTATATTCTGTTGGCCCTACTTTGACAACCTGTCTAGTCTTGAAGTTTCAGCTTTTGTGATATTTTCTCAAACCCATTTCAGTCTCTGATTTATTTTATAGGATAGTGATTAATAATGATAATAGTAATAGCTAACATTTATAAATAGCTTCTTAATTAGTAGTCAACATGATAAGCACTTCATATAGATTATTTTAATTAATCTACGGCATAGCTCTATGAGGCCAGTGACTTATATTCAAAGTCCCTATTGTCTTCATTTTTACAGGTGGGAAATCTGAGGTCCCACCTGTAAAAGGGGGTTATAAGACTTGCTAAGATCTCAGAGCTGTGTGTGTGGGTATCAGGTTTAGAATTTAATCCTATTCTGCCTTAGGAGCCTATCTACTTAACAGTTTCACGCAGTAAGTTGAATAATGGTGAATTGTTTTTCTTTTATTGTATTTTGTGGACCAAATTTAAAATTGCTAAAATCTATGACCATCACTTGCTTTCTTTGCTAATTTGCATATAAAAAATTAAAGTAGTGATTAGTGTTTTTTCTCAAAATGCAAATAGGGTCATTGTTTTCATAAATCCTGAATAATAGATTTTATGAAGTATTGGCTATGTGCATATTTATCAATTACCTTAGTATATTACCACATTTAATCCTCCATATAAACTGTTGAGGTAGGTACTATAATTACCCATTTTACAGGCAAGAAAACTGAGACACAGCAAAGCTCAGTAAATTGCCCGATGTCACACCTGTTTAAAAGGAAAAACTGGAATTCAGACCCAGACAATGTGGCTCCAGGATCCACACTATGCAATACCGCTCCTGCTATGTGTCCTTTGCAAATACATGCTCATGGTGGGAAAAAATGAGAAGAGACAAACAAGTAAAAAAGGAAAAAAAAGAAGGCAAGGAATGAAGGAAGAAGAAGAAACAAAAGAAAGAAAAAGCACTTATTATCCTACCACGGAGATACAGATTGCGTTGTAATTTACATATGTAGATGGCATATTGATTTTTAGAAACAATAACTGCATCCTTTTTAATCACTGAATGTTATTCCATAGAATAGGTATATCCATCACATTTAGTTGATGCCATATTCACATAACCTTTAGGATTTTTGTTTGTTTTATATTTTCACTACCATAAACAAAGCTAAGAATCATTCCCATCTAGCTAAATTTTCAAATGTTTGTATAATTATTTTCTTTGGTAAATTCCTATACTGGAATTGTTATTTGTGGACCGAAAGTTATGTCCATTTTGATATGCACGGCCAGACTGCCTTCCTGAAGTTATTCACACACATTCCCTCAAACACTTAGTGAAAATTCTTATCTCTCCAATGTAGAGGTCCTTCAGGTCAAAAGCCTATTCTTGTTGCTTTAAAAAGCACCTAACGTCGTAAAACTATTCATTTTTTTTAACTTAAAAAAATTGTTCTCCCATTATTTCATTAGGGCCTTAAAAATGTTCAACATTAGGAGATTTTAGCTATGGATCATCAAATGTTTTAACCTTACAAATTACCAAATCTTGTAACCTGGCAAATTATATGCTGCATAGTTTTTAAGGGAAAGTGTTATACACTCAGTAAAAAAAAAAAATTCTCCCAAGGAGGGCTTTTGTGAAACTGAACAAATATCCCCCACTAAATATCCCCCACTAAAGGGTGAGCATGTTTGGGGTGATATATCTTTTGCTTACAGCCACTGGTCTGGATAACTGGAAAAAGCAAGTCTAAAAAAATTAATAGGAGAGGACCCAGCCATGCATCACTGTGAGGAGGGGAAGTTTCTACCTACTACCATGTTACCCATATCTCTGTCCACTCAACTGCCATTTCTACTACTTGCTTCCAATAACCTAAACTGCAGCCATTCTCCCCCATGTCTATATGGCATCTGTGTTAAAAAATGCAGTTACCTGTATTTCAACAGTGATGTCATTGGTCAAAGCATTCTTTTAGTGTTTGTTTTGGAATTGCCTCCTGTAGTCATGTCAGACCTAACATTTTCTAATGTAAGCGGATTATCTTCTTCATTTAGCAGACTTGGCTCTAACTTATTTCTTATAATTTCTATCAATCTCACTTTCAAAGGAAGATTTCTCTATTGCTGGAAGTATTGAAAAGAACCAACATATGTTCTAGAAAAAATATCAAAAGGTGAGTTTAAAAACTGGTAGACATTGGTGGTATCCAATGGAATATGCACACAGCTTTTCCAAGTGACTGCTGACCAGGCAAACATCAGTCATTTGGATGCAAATTCTAGTATGATAATGTCCTCTAAAACATGGATATTTTATATTCGTATCACATATACTAAGTGACTACGGTGTCATTGAAATGAGAATTTATTACCTATTTTCTGGTAGGTAATGGTATTGCTCACCATGTTTCTCTTCCTTCTCTTCCTTCTGGACGCACAGCTAGACAATACTTAACCATATTCCTTGCAGTTAGATGGGGCCATAAAATGTGAATAAAAGTGATGGGGATCTTTTATAGGCCTGGCCTCAAAAACCTCTCCACAATCTTACATAATGTTTTATTCCCTTTTTGCCAGGTGGCTTCAGGGCTTTCCATAGAGGACTCTAAAGCACTAGAAGATTCTAGAATCATTAGATGGTTGGACCATGGGTCCTAGAACGATTGTGTGACATGAACCTCCACTATATGGCATCCACATACACAAATTCACATACACACACCTCACTGCATCTCAGTGGACTCTAATTTGAGTGAAAATAAATCTTTACTGTGAGAAATTGTTGCCATAAGTGTCTCGCAGAAAAGCGATGTCCTGGAAAATAAGCATGCTTATTGAAATTGTGTTTTAAATAAAGGTGACCATCTGCTCACTCAGGCAAAATGGCGAGCTTCTTTATTTGTGGTTGGTTTATATAGGGAATTTTGTACATGTACACAATACAGTAATGACCTCATTGATCCATTTAAACATCATGTGACTACCTCGTGATTAGCTTCTGATGATCCACTCAACATATACCTTTTGACATTACCATTTCAACATAACCCAATTTAATATAACTTAATGGAGAACATGTTGTTAGCCATTACTTCTTTGTTCTTACCTGATGATGCCTAAGGCTATGTAGGAAGGGAGGCTGTTACTTCAGATCTTTAAACAAGGCATAAAGAAACTTCTTGGGCATACAGGAAATGTCTGTAAACCTCTGCTCCCATGTAGGCCTTAAGTCAGGGGGGGTTTGCTGGAAGATTTTATAAGGAATTTTCAGGCTAGACTTCTCAAAAGCCTTTCATGAGCCCAAGTTTCATCTGTACCATTAGATACCTATATGCATTGGGTAAATTCCTCTTCTCTTGAGGTCCTTGAGCACATTTCCATTCTCGGACCCATCAGAAAGCAACCTTCATTACTTACCACAGATCAGGAAAGGTTACTGATGGGTATCTGGCTAGTTTTCCAAAGGGATTTTTTTATTGGCCTTATAAAGTCAACCTTAATTCCTTAACGCAGTAAATGCTATTCTGCCTCAGTTTCTTACAAGTATGCCTGCACAAAGTCTTTTCACTGTTCTCTCTCAAACAGCTTTTTTGGCTAGAGGGATATAGGCATTTTGCCTATAGAAGTCACTAAAATTTGGCAGCATGTTTAGTTTTAGCAGTTTGCCTACCCTAACGTATATCTTAGCTTAAACAGAAAAAGCATTAATCATTTATTTAGGCCCTACCTTTTGTTATATCTTCTTTAAAAACATAATTTAACATGCACTTATAACTAGCTTGCATTCGTTTGTTGATGAATGTGCAAGGATTAGGTTACCAATTTGGGGATTTAAAATGTAATGGAACCTATCTTCAAGTTGACCATCCTAGGGACTATAATAAAATGATCACCTATGGAGATGGTCAACATAAGGAACTAATTCTACTGTACTGATATGTACATGTGATTCATGTCTGGTCTGTGAAAATTAGGTCAATTTAAAGAGGTGGTCAATGTAGGGAGATGGTCAATGGTGGAGGGTCTACTGTATTTTCAATATTATAATATTCCAAGAAGATATTAACACTTCATTAGTAGTGAATAGTGGCAATTAAGTAATATTAAAACATTTTACCTAAATGTGAGAATGGTCATCTCTATTATGGTACCTAGTGAGTTTTATTTCCTAAGATTTTCACATTCTCAGATATCTCAACCCATGACTTTACTGTGGGTAACCAAGTTCCTATGCTCAAAGGAGAAAAAAGCTTTCCAAGCCCTCATTTTTCTTCTTTTTCCAAATCTATCAGAATTGATCACTTCCTCTCCAAGCTGCTTTTGCAATATGACCACCTGCATTCTGCTTTGAAGCCTTCCTCGCTACTGTTAACTCTGCATTGCATCAAGATCCACGGGTCTATTGTAGACTATAAATCAGCATCTCCCATTTATCACTTAAACTTAAAGAGTATTTTAATATTCTGATATTAGGTTTTAAGGTCATCATATCAATATTCTTTATTACTGATTACCTTTGCTAGCTTAATATGTCTTGATCACCTTATTGGCTATATTTGTTGTACTTGGCCAACTTATTCAAGTTCAAACTAAAGTTTATACAACAAATCAAGTTCATCGATCAAAAACTAGTTGCCAATGGACTATGATTGTGTAAATTACTATTGGTCTGAGATCAGCAAGAAAAAATGGAAAATTGAGCTCATAATGTGTAATACCATTCCAGAAAAAGATATAAGAAATAAATTTCAGGAGTTTTTCCTTCATCACCTGATTATTGCCAAAGACCCTGTTATATTTCTCATTTAGATTTTGCCAGAGAAAAGAACTAACTGAAGAGAACTGTTCAATTTTTCTTGAATAACAACTGGCTAAATGAGTAATGTCCTCAATAATGGTGACACATTGTGCCATAAAAGTGCTCTAACGGAAAGAACATTCTCTTGGGAATCAGAATGACCTGGGATCCAATTTGGACTGTGTGCATCACCATGTGAGTTTGAGTAAGTTATTCAATCTGCATAGTTTTCTTTTTCTCACCAATCACTTAGGAAATTAGCACCTATAGGATTCTGAGCATAGAACAGATGATCTATAAGTCATCTAACATTTCTTATGATGGAATTTCTAAATGTATTGGGAGTCAGATATTCATTGAATGTTTGATACTTTAGAATTTTTTGAGATGGGGTCTAGTCTATGGTTCTAGAGTACAGGACTGTTTCTGGCTTGTGTGACAAACCCAAGACCTCCAGTTCATTATCACTAGGCCCCCTCACGGTCTCTTCCCTTGGGATGATACTTTTTCTGCCTGTCTCCCCACTTAGGTATGTGATTTCCTATCAGTCAGGATAGGGACTTTGAAGCCAGGAAGCTGAATTCTACTTGCCTGATCGCTACACTGACTGCAAAAATAAATTTCACTTTCCTTGTGCTTGAAGAGCCCCCTGCCTGGCACGGGCAACTGGTAAAGCAAGACTTCCAGCAGAGCGTAATACATGTTTACCCAATTAAGTCTATGTGAGGAAACTGAAGAAAGTTTTACATAACCTTTTCACAAAAGAGAAGATAGTGGGATCGGATCTTGAAGGGAACAAAGACGTCCAGGTTTGTGGGGTGGGAGAGGGAAGGTAAGAGAAAAACCCCGTGAAGCGTCTAGCATAGAGTTTGGTGTACATAGTGTGTATTCAATAAATATTATTGAAGGAGGAAGAGACTTTGTGCTTTTGCAGTGGAAGAAAAAAAGTAATCTTGAGGAATTTGACTGTTTAGAGGTAAACTTCAGGAGATGAGGCTGGTAAGAGTGAGCTGGGTAGTGAAGGCTCAAAATCTATAGCAAAGAGTTTAGACGTCATCCTATAGAGGAATCTTTGGAGCTTTTAGAGACAAGTGACCTTATCAGATTGCAATATATAAAGACACTAAAGTTCATTGATCCCAAGACACATTTCTAAAAGTATTTTAACAACTCTAAAAGTAAGATGCAGCTTACAATTGACAGCATGTCATTGTTTGACAGTGGTTTATTTTCTTTGTGGTATATAAAATAACATTGTTGCTTATAAATGATGGCATTTTATATTTAGTGAAAAAAAAGTCATGGAAATTATGGCAGTAGAGTAACAGAGGGACAAAGACGGGAAGCAAGGAGACCTGTTAGGAGACTTACCGAACAGCCCAGCTGCAGGGTAATGAGCTGGGGTGCAAAACCAGGTATGCTGCAATGGATTGTGACCGTTGCAACATAGATCAGGAGCTCTTGACCTTAATGGATTCAATGTACCTTTTGTGTTTCCATTTTGTTCCTTGGCTTTGCTGCACAGTTAGAACCTGAAAAATGTACCTAGCTTTTCACTCACGTCGTGTTTTCCCAGATGACTAATTTAAGTATAAATAATATTATTTAACATTTATTAGGGATCAGGATTTTGAAAGGAAAACGTAAGCCCTTTGTACTCCTAAAAAGGACCACCTTTAGTACTGTGTTCAAGGGTATCTACTCGTAGCTCTGAGATTTCCTGTAGAAAATACAGAAAGTTTAAAGGAGATTCAGCTATCTTCAGACCTAACTCCTTCATTTTACAGATGAGGAAAACGAGTCCTGGGGTGCTGATGACCTTAAATTTGCTGACTCTTAGCAGTCTCATTTGCAGGGTAGAGCACAGAACCCTCCTGTGAGCCTCTTTATCAACAGGTTACCCTAATCTACCTCCAGGTTAGATTTATATACCTCTAGATTAGCTCAGACTCCAGTTCTTGCCCCCAGCAGGCAGTAAGGAAGGATCTTCTACCTCTGATTGCCACAGTTTAAAGTTAGTTAACTTGTTACCAGTTCACCCTCTCTTCTTATCTTTTCTGACTCTTTCTATAGGTGGAATCTTCTTCCTTTTGCCTGAACACCTGGTTGTGTGCTTCCTACACTGTGCTAATTTAGATGGCCGTGTCTGGAATTGGGCTCCGTTGCCTGGGCATTCTGGGGCCCGCGTTTTTGATGGCTCCACCTGCGTTTTTGGTGTACTCTCTCCACCTGTACCAGAATGCAGAACTTCTTTATGTTACTGTTGTTTTCCTCCATCTGATTGCAGGCTGGATGTGGCAAGCGACGTGTAGCTCTGTTGACTATTTTCTTCTCCGTCCATGCACCAAACTCTGGGATGCTTGTTTGTTACGAAAACCCCTCATCTCTAAAAAATAATATGCACCAAAAGGGTGTGTCCCTTCTTACTGGTTGGGCTCAGTTTTCTATTCACTGGGGATCCCTTCCAATTGGTCTTGTTGGTTAGGCATTTGTCCCGATTAATCAGTGCTCATGCAGTTTCATTCTTAATATTTTTAATGTCTCCTCTGCTTCCTGGCAACCATTAATTGAGCACATGGAACTGAGTATATATTAAATGCTTTGTCTATCTTCTGTCTTTTAATCCTCATAACAATAACCTACTCATAAGATACGGTCAGACATATTTTTACAGATGAGGAACTGAAGGGCAGAGAAATTGCATAACTATTCCAAGGAAACAGGCCATGTAGAGATTCATGCTATGCTGTGAACCGCATTGCTCTCCATCCAAAGCCAAATCATGGTAATTGATTCTCTTAGTCCACATAAGAACATCTCTGCGAGGTTGCATGGTTCTTCCACGTCCTTGCTTGCTGATTTACTTACCTGAAACCGTCAGTCCATCCACCTGTGAGTCCATCCAAGTCTTACCGACCAACTGAGCTTCCGGGTCTTTCCCTTCTCCTTATCCCCTTAAATTCTGCAATGACCAGGCAAATGATACAAATTGGCCTAAAGCGATAAATTTATTTTGCCCTTGTCCTGCTCCTCAGCTATCTAAATCCTGCTCAGGTAATGCAGAGACTGTATATGTTGCTGTCAGATCTGGGCAAAGATTTGAACATCTTTGTTTTTGTTACATTTCAAAAGCCACTACAGGATTAAAGGGACAGCTCTCTCTGTTTTGTTTTTCCTTCTGAATTTGTTGTTTTAAATTCTTCAGATAAAATTTCAGGAGGCTACACATATCATCCACGCAGCTCATCTGCAAATAGTTGCAATATTTGCAGTGCAATACTCATTTAAAAAGTGCCTTAAAGTAAATATGGTGGTCTAAGTTTGAGTAGGTCATGAATCTAAATAATATTGCAATTAATAATAACTTTATATATATATGGAGAGAGAGCTAGAGACTCACTCTTTTGCCCAGGTGAGAGTGCCGTGGCATCAGCCTAGCTCACAGCAACCTCAACTCCAAGGTTCAACAATCCTCCTGCCTCAGACGACTCAGTAGTTGGAACTACAGGTGACCGCCATAATGTCCAGCTATTTTTTTCTATTTTTAGTAGAGACAGGGTCTTGTTCTTGTTCAGGTTGGTCTCAAACTCCTGAGGTTAAGGGATCCTCCTGCCTCAGCCTCCCAGAGTGCTAGGATTACAGGCGTGAGCCACCACACCTGATCAATAACATCTAAGATTTATTAAGCACTTCAGTTGTTCCCCACTCTATTCTAAATCATTTATGCTTATCCTCTCATTTAATCCCACCCAAACTCTGTGCAACAGGGACTATTACTCTCTTCATTTTACAGAGGGGGAAGACTGAGTACAGAACAGTGCAGTAACATGTCTTAGATAAACCACGTTATTGGAAGAGTCAGGATTTGAAGACAGGCAATCTGATTCCAAAGCACAAGCTCTTGATGAAATCTAAAGAATTATATCGCTTAATTTGTTTGTTTATTTATTTATTGAAACAGTGTTTTACTATGTCACCCAGATTGGAGTGCAGTGGCATAATCATAGCTCACTGCCGCCTCCAACTCCCGGGCTCTAGTTATCCTACCACCTCAGACTCCCAAGTAGCTGGGACTGCTGGTGCAAGCTACCACATTAAGCTAATTTTCTGTAGTAAAAGAATCTTGCTATGTTGCCCGGGCTCGTCTTGAACTCCTGGCCTCAAACGATCTCTCCCCACTCAGCCTTCCAAAGTACTAGGATTACAGTCTTAGGCTGCTGTGTCTGGACTGTAATGTTTTGTTTAGATACATACACAAAATCAGATAGATGAGAATGTTATTTTTCATTTATTTATTTAGTTAGTTATTTTTATTGTTTGGGATTCATTGAGAGTACAAAGAATTTGGTTATACTGATTGCATTTGTTAGGTAAAGTCCTTCTTATAATTGTGTACCACCCCCAAAGAGGTGTCCCATGTGCTGTGACCCCCAACCCATCTCTCCTCCCCTTTCCCTGCTCCCTCATCCTCCTGTCTCCACTTAGTATTAGATCATCTACTGCCCTCATATTGGAATTGAGTACATTGGAGTCTTGCTTCTCCAGTCTTCTGATGCTTTAGTAAGAAGAATGTGTTCTGCCTCCATCTGGCTTAATACAAAAGATATAAAATCTCTATCTCTTTTAATGGCTGAATAGTATCCCACAGCATACATATACTACAGCTTATATATGTAGTAATGTTAATTCACTTCTGGGTTGGTGGGTATTTAGGTTGTTTCCACATTTTGGCAATTATAAACTAAGCTGCAGTAAACAGTCTAGTGCAAATGTCCTTATGATAAAATGATTTTTTTTTCTTCAGTGTAGATGCCTAGTAATGGGATTGCAGGATCAAAAGGGAGGTCTAATTTGAGTTCTTTGAGGGTTCTCCATACTTCCTTCCAAAAAGGTCGTATTAGTTTGCAGTCCCATCAGCAGTGTAAAAGTGTTCTCTTTTGAATGTTGTTTCTCAAAGCACTAAAATTGTCACTTTGGGAAAAGATACCCATTTTCTGAGAATGTTGACATTTCTCAAAATATTTTGGGAATTGACCTCTGATCCACTTACAAAGCCACAAGGAAATTAGACTTGTTAGGTTCATATCTTGGTTTTGATTAAAAACACCATTACTTTAGTGTTCAGATAGTTCCTCTTAAATCAATAAAATTGATGAATGATGAATATTGGCCCCCTCTATAAAAATATACAAGGACAAGTAACTTCCTAAAAAAGAAATATAAATGGCCAATAAACTTAAGAAAAGATATTCAACAAAATATATAATTAAAATCAAAATGGGAAAAACTTTTTTAATCTATCCAGTTGACAAACATTTTTAAAGAGTGGTGATATCCAGGATTGGCAAGGGTGGGGGCAATAAATACTTACATGAATTATTGATGGTAATATAAAGTGGTGCATGTTTTTCTGGGAAGCAATCTGGTAACATCTATCAGAATATTAGCTGGCCGTATTCCTGATCTAGACATAATAATTTTAAGAGCTTATCCTAAGAAAACAATTCTTATTCTAAGAATACTTATTCCAAGACAATTTCTTATTCTAGAAACTTTTTCTAAGAAGAAAATACAGTCAAGTGCACAGTTATCTAAGAATCAAGATGTTCATTATAGTGTGGTTCATAGCTAAAAAGTTGAAAATACACTAAATGTTCAGTTACTAATGGAATGTTGATTAAATAATTCTGTGTAATGGGAAAGTACACATATTAAAATGATATGAGTCTACATTTTTGGTATAGGAAATATATCCAAAATATATTGTTAATTTTTAAGAAGCAAGTAACTATATAATGATAATGGTAGACTCTCAATGTGTTTTTATTTATATCTGTTTTTATTGCCCTATCTCTCTCTCTACACAAAAAACACACATATAGATAAAATTCTGGAAAAGATATTCACCAATATATGAAGAGTAATTATCTTTATGTGTTACAATTTTGTGCAATTTTCATTCTCTTTGATGTATTTTTGTATTGTTCAATCTTAATTTACAATAGTCTCCTCTTGATATTTAGGAAAAAAATAATAACTCTGTTTATATTTTTAACAAATTACTATTATTTAGCTGGATCATATGCAATATTTTCTGGATAAGGGTTGCAATAATTTTAGACTATTTTCAAGAAATGAAATCCACTCACAAATGAAATGAAGCGAACCCCGCCATATCTGAAGACGTTCTTTTGTTATGGGAAACACAAATCAATCTCAAAGGTGAATTTACAGAATTGTTTCATGGTATTATGGAAATAAGAGTCTCCAATTGACGACAGCACTTAAGTTTTCAACATTTGTTTGTAGGTGTAATTCTAAACTGTTTGTGAACAAAATCATCTCACCACTTTTGCCATACCCCATTTGCTCTGTTTTACACCAGTTTTCATAAAAAATTTAAGAGCTGAGGCCTGAAGAAATTCTCTCATCCCATGGACGAACAAGCTGTAATTTCTTTAGCTGTGGCATGCATTGGTAAATGAATGCATATTTGTATTTGCTTGATCAAGCTCAGGAATCTGCAAGTCTGTTAACATTGTATTATGTGGATGATGCCCTGAAGAATACCATGTGCCCTGTTGCAAAAGCTGAAGATGCACTTGTGGAATTTATTTTATTCCGATTTATGAGGACTGCTGCACACAAATAGATTATTGTAGTGTCTGTGATTAATGGGACACCACACGGCTGCATGGACTTCATAAATCATTTGATGCAACGTCTGAGTGAATTTTACTTGCAAAATCAGTTTCAATCAGCTTGGCTTGAAAACTAGGTAAAGCAGAAGGCGGTGTCCGGTGGTGGGAGGAATCGAGGTGGTGCAGCAGTCAGTACTGTGTCCAGTTTTATGTCTCTTGTTATCAGTGATGTGGAAAAGTGAATAAACAGCATGTTAATTAAATCTGCAGATGGAATTAGAAATGTCACAAATGCTGAGAAGGCCAGGGAAGTGATACAAATTGGCCTGAAGTGATAAGTGTGACTTGAAGTAAGGGCCCCAAATACAAGAAGTATGATTTGAATATGCACATGCACACATACCCACCCATGAATCCATAAGTGATCCAAAAAGTTGGTCAATTCTATAACTTTCTCAGGATCATGTGAAAGCAGTTTGTAATGATGAATGTAGAAAAAATGACTTTGGGTTTTTATTCAAAGATCAATATTGAGGATTTGTTTTATTTTCAAAATACTGATTTCTTTGCTTTTTTGATATGTAAGTAATACACATTCAACACAGGAGAGGAAGCAGCCACATGTCAGCAACAGTTAAAAACATTTTCAATAATCCCACCATTTGGTAGGCTATATAATCATGGTTTGCATATTCAATTTGGTATTCAGCTTTATTCACATAAGAATATTTCTTTTTCAAAAGGCCAGGTTTCTGAGAACCTTGCTTGGTACCCATCACCCTCTGGTTCATTGAATTTGTTCTCTTCATTCGTAGTAATTAGAAGCTCTGAGAAAATGACAAAGGGCTAATATTTGTGAAGGCAAAAGCAGGAGAGAAGAAAAGGAATTCTCTTTGAATACTGCACCCGCTACTCAGAATTTCCTGACATTACCAGCGATCCATCCATTTCTCTTAGCCCTAATGGGTCGGTCTTTTACCAAGGGAACAGTCACAGAATCCCTTTGCCTTTCTTGACCCTGTGGGGAGGCTTGTCTCCAATCCTGGGAATTAATTGCATTTTAGCAGAATTGTTATTATGAATGCTACTGTTTTCACAAGTGGTTTAAAAAGAAAAGGAAAGTCCCTACACTAAAGATTATTCACAGTGGTCAAGGAAGGTAGTAGTCTAAGATGAATAACCTTCAGAGGGAGGGATTGGGGGGGAGGAACAGGAAGAGAGAGAAGGGAAGGTAGAAGGAGAGAAGGAAGGGGAAAGTCCGTCAGTCTGCTTCCTTTCCTCTTGCAATGCAGATCTGCGCTTGCAGACATGTGTGTAGATGGAAGGTTATCTCTAAGGAAAACTGAGTAAATAAAATCAAAGCCTAATTTAAACAAACATAGGCAGAATCTGAATTCTATTATGAATCCAACCTGAAAGTATGGGAGGAGAATTGTCTAATGAAATCAAGGGAAACCAAAATTATTCGGGGAGTTAATTTAGGAGCATTGAATTTGGGATCAGGTAGACTTAGCAGAGCACAGCTTCCTCATCCCTGGCTATCTGTTCTTGGCCAGGAGGACCATAGCCTGGCTGACCTGGGTTAACCTGTCCTCTCGTGGCCAGATAAAAAGGAAAGAGCCTCGAGCAGGAGTCAGGACGCGTGGATACCAGTTTCTTGATTTTCCACCCACCACTTGGCCGTCATTAAACAACTCTTATCACCCCTGTGGGTCTCCGTTTTCTCATTTATGAAATGAAGAGTTTGCCCTGGCGCATCTCTAGAATCCTCTTCAACTAGATCTGTGCCTCCAAATCTTGGCTACATATTAAAATTACCTTGAGAACTTTACAAACCTGCCAGGCAAGGGTCTTCCTCCAGATCATTTCCAAAGAAATCTCTGGGGTGGAACAAGCATCAGTATTTTTTATGCTCCCCAAGTAATTCCAATGCACTACCAAGGTTACAAATATCTAAATAGTACTAGATAATTTCTTATTCTTAAACAAATAAGAAAAATAATAGGTAGCATTTATTGGTCGCTTACTATGCACCAGCAGCACTTTACATATGGTACCTCATTTAATTCCTAGAAGGACCCCAGGAGTTAAAACTTACCATTTCTCCTGTACCACAGATGCAGGGAGTGAGGCTTGGAGTGGTTAGATCATGTATCCGAGGTTATCTAGCCGGAAAGTAGCAAGGTAGAAATCTAATTTAGGCAATTTGATTCAGAGGCCATGATCGGGTACCCTGTTCCTTCCTTCCTCTCAAGCACTACTGAAATATAGAAATCTGAACAGCCTCTTTTAAGTGGAGTTCAGCTTTGGATGTTTGATGGTATTACAATTTTTTGCCCTAAAATAAAACTGTGGGAATTTCTTTCCAATTCTCTTTCCTGTCTCTACTTCTAATTTTATAACTCACTTGACTTTGCACTCAGAGTAAGTGCCAAAAGTAGCGGTGGTGCAAAGCATCTATTCAGGTACTGCCACAAACAGTGGTAACGAGAACTTACATAATGTGCACTGTGTACCGGTCACTATCCTAAGTGCTTTTTGTAGTGCAGTGTATTTTTTAAAATGACCACAATATTTTGAAGATCAAGAAGTAGAATCTGGTACTTTACCTCTTCATCCTGAACTTGGCCATATGACTTGCTTTGCCAATGTGATATTAGCAAATGTGACATAAAAAAAAGGCTTACGAAGCAGTTGGGCACTGGTGTGTAACCTCACCCTCCACCCCAGCCTTTAGAGCCCTGTCACCATGTGAAGAAATCCAGGCTGGACAGCTACATTCTGGGGACACATGGCCCAATCACCCAAGCCAAGTGCAAGACATATGAGTGAAGCCATCTGAGACCTGGGTGACCTGCCTGCCAACTGCTGGCACATGAATGGCCCAGGTGAAACCCACAAAACTGCTTCATTAAACCCAAACCATCAACCTAAGGAATCATGAGCTGATAATTGTTTCAAACCGTATGTTTGGGGAAAATTAACTGATACACATATATTAACTTCTTTATTTCTTATAGAACACCATGAAGTAGATTTTGTATCTCCATTTCATAGGTGAGGAAACCAAGACAGAAAGGTTATATAAGTAATTGTCCGAAGTCTTTTGCACCAGGCTGTGAATCCAGAGTCACGGTCTAAAACTCATGCTTTCAGCGTCCATGCTATGCTGTCTTGTAAATGTGCATCTAAGTGTAAGCGTTGCTGCACTCAATGACTTGAGGGAGCAACAGCCAGCAAAAATCAGAACAAAGCAAAGCAAAAGAGTGAGGAATTTTACCATCTCCATCTCCATATCATTCCAGTGTTTAGCTCTCTGTCCTTCCTTCACCCATTCAGTATTTACTAAGCTTCTACTATTTCCTAGGCCCTGTTCCAGGTACAAGGGCTAAAAAGATGAATTCAACACATTCCTCACCCACAAGGAGGTCACAGATTATCAAAAGAAACAATTGTACCAATAAATAATTGCAACTCAAGATGAGAAGTACTATGAAATGAGCTTTCAGAAAGGGCTGCCATGGTGCAAGGGGGAAAATGATTAACTTTCCTTAAGAGGAATCAGGGAAGTCAAAGCTTGTCCCACTGTCATTGCCATTACTCCTATTATTTTCCATATCCTCTTTATGTATTCATTTTAAAGGTGCTTTTTTACTGACTTTTACTTAGTGTATTTCTTCCCTCTCTGTTCTCCTTCCTGCCTCCTTTATTCCTTTCTCTCTTTTCCTTTCTTTCTTCTTTCTTTCCTTCCTTTTTTCAGCTATCTATTGAGTAACTACTTGGTTGTCAGGAACACTTTCTTAATGAACAGATAGGACAAAGTCTCTGCTTTTACTGAGCTTATACTGAAATGAATGGAGAAAGATCACAAATCAATGGGAAAAAAAATTTTATTGGTAATAAATGCTTTATAGAGAATTACAATAGATGATGTGATGGTCACCCTAGGTAGACTAAGTAGTTTTTAGATGGGGTTGTTAGAGAAGATGTTTCTGAGTAGGGAATCTTCGAGATGAAGAATGAATGTCTAGAGGTGAACCATTCACGGATGAGGCAGAAAAGTATTCCCGGGCAGAGGAAAGAGTCAGTGCCAGACCCTACACTGAGAAAAGGCTTGAAGACATGAGGACACGGTGAGGGGTGGGGAGGTGGGTACGTGACAAAGAACAGGATGTTCAGACAAGGGAGGAAGAAGCAAAGTCAGTGATGTGGAGGTCTCGGTGAACTGCTGCTGAGATGGATATCAGAGTAGGTGAGCTGTAAGGAGAGAAGGATGTGAGCAGAGAACAGAACTCTTAGAATAGATTTTAGAGGAGCTATAATTATCAGTGATGACAAGGTCAAGAGTATGAACATGACAGCGAGTGGGTGAAGTAGCATGGAGAAATATTGGTTGACCGAGTTTCGTTAAGAAAAAAATTCAGAAAACTCAAAAACTGAGTAAGAACAGTCAATTGCCAAATGCTAAGAGAGATTTTTAAATGGCACAATGACATGGACTGTTGTGCCAAATTGTAAACAAACACTCATTCCAACGTGTGCGTTATCATTGTATGTCAACTAAAAGTAAAAGAGGGAAAAAGATGTCCCCATTTTTTCAAGTAAATGTCAACATTCGTGAATATTTTATGGTTACATTAGATTTCCCTTTATCTGCAGGTTTGCATTCTGAAGTTTCAGTCACTTGCCGTCAACCAAGGTCTAAAACTAAAAAATTCATACGTTAAAACAAAATAAATTAAAAAAAAACTTGCACATATTTTTTTCCCGGGGACTTGTGATTTAACTTCGAATGAGAATTTTGAATAGTGTTTTGGGTTATAAATGTTGAATTCAAACAATTCAAATATTGAAATAATGGGTGACAGATACCCCAGATACCCTGACTTGATCGTGTTACATTCTATGTATGTAACAAATACTCACTTGTACCAATAAATGTATAAAATGTTTTGCATCAGTTAAAAACATCAAAATGGATATGTGTTGGAATTGGTTATAAGGGAGCTTTTAAAATTATTTTCATGAGGCAATAATTTGAAGAGAGAAAATATAATCTGTGACAGGCATTCTCAGCCATTTAGGCCCCCAGGGTCCCTTCTAATAAGAAACATTTCATAAGGTCTTCTTTGCTGCCTTACATATAATTTATAGCTAAAATACTATGTATGTCAATATACAAGTGCTTATGCCCAATTACATTAGAATAGTGGTTCTCAACTTGGGGGTCACAGCCCACAGGAACTGTATTAAAGGGTCGCGGCATTAGGAAGGTTGAGAACCACTGCGTTAGAAGACAGAGAAAAGTAGACATTTGCTTGCACCTGTGCATAGCACCTCCAGTGAATTTAACAGGTATCAATGCAGATCAGGGCAGGTGTTGTTCTTTCGGTAATGTAAATTCCGGGAATAGCATTACTCTGAGTGATACTGCTTTTTCCAAAAAGGCAAAGAGCCATTTACCAAGCAAGAACTCTTGGTACGGTTCTAAACTTAAAAAAGAACAACTTTCTCTTCAGTTAATAGTTGTAATCCTAAAAAAATTAGTAATATATTAAAACTACAGAAATGCTTTATGTTTATATGTAAGACAGAACTAGGTTCTAGAACAGGAAATTACAACTTTTTAAGCTATCTGAAAAATATAGCAAGACATTAAGACATAGTACAGGACAGAGAACTCCTTGTTTACAGGACTGGTCCATAAAGTGTTAGGAGCGTATCTTTCCTGCCCATTGAATGCCAGGAGCGCTACCCCTGTATAATCATTATAGCCGCAAAATGCTGTCCCATAAATTTGAAAAAACTGATATTTGGATCTCACCACATACTGAACAGAGAGTTTGTTTAATTAGTCTAACATGCAGCATGAGTTAAATCACTAGGATGGGGAGTAGGAGTAAAAGTTAGGAGAGAACTCTCTGCGGGGAAGGACAGACCCTTTATGTTACATCAAGAACAGTCATGCAGGTTGCGCACTGCATAGCCCCAGAAGGCACTAATTACAAAGACTATGAGACACGCTTTCCTTATCACATAGAAACCATAATCTTCCTGGTAGCCAATGGGAAATTACGTATGGAAACACAGCAGTCTCCCCTTATCTATAGTTTTGCTTTCTGTGGTTTTGGTCACCTCTAGTCAAATATGGTACAAAATTATTAAATGGAAAACTTTCATAATTAAATAGCACGCCATTCTGAGTAGCACAATAAAATCTCACACTGTACAGCTCCATTCTGCCTGGGATGTGAATCATCCCTCTGTCCAGGGTAGCCATACTGTATACCCTACCCATCCATTAGTCACTTAGTAGCAGTCTTGATTTCTAGGTTGACTTTTGTAATATTGCAATGCCCCTATTTTACTTTGTAATGGCCCCAAAGTGCAAGAGTAATGATGCTGGCAATTCAGATATGCCAAAGAGAAGCCACCAAGTTCTTCCTGTAAGTTAAAATGGGAAAGTTCTTGATTTAAGGGATAAAAAAAGAATTATATGCTGAGTTTGCTAAGATCTACAGTAAGAACAAATCTTCAATCTTTGTCATTATGAGGAAAGAAAAGGACATTTGTGCTACTTTTGCTGTTGCACCTCTAACTGTAAGAGTTACAGTCACAGTGTGCACTAAGTGCTTAGGTAGGATAGAAAGGGCATTAAATTTATCACAGATATGTATGAAGAGGGAAAACATAGTATATGTAGGGTTCAGTACCATCTGCAATTTCAGGAATTTACTGGAGGTCTTTAAAAGTATCACTTGCAGATAAGGGAGGGCTACCGTATATCATACTCTTATTTCAGGTGATAGAATTTGTCTTTAAACAACTTTAATTTAGTAGTATTTACAATGTGTCTCTTTTCATAAAGGCCTACATGACTTATTGTATATAATAAAAATTAAGCTTTTAGTCTGGTCACATTGGCTCATGCCTGTAATCCTAATACTCTGGGAGATCGAGGTGGGTAGATTGCTTGAGCTCAGGAGTTTGAGACCAGTCTGATCAAGAGTGAGACCCCATCTCTACTAAAAATAGAAAAACTAGTGGGGCATGCCTGTAGTCCTAGCTACTTGGGAGGCTGAGGCAAGAGGATCACTTAAGCCCAAGAGTTTGAGTTTGCTGTGAGTTATGATGCCACGGTACTCTACCCAGGGTGACAGTGAGACTCTGTCTCAAAAAAAAATATATATATATATCTTTTAAAGTTGTTCAAAAACTTAAAATCCCACATCTCACAAATTCACAACCCACATGTCAACTTTCGTCTTTTCTAAGAATCTTATTCTTTCAGAAGGTGGAATCAAACAAGCCTTCTGGTACACAGAAGAAGGAAGGAACTTTCTGAACTAGAGAGTAGAAATCGTAGATATTCTTGGAAAAATAGCAGGCATGCTACGATATTAGAATAATCATAGGTATAGAGATACTACACAGAGAAACGAGGGATTGATTATTTTATATTACAAAGCAATTCTTTACAAAGTGGATCTCTGATTTACAAAGGGGTTTAGCTCATGTACCTTAAACAAGCTTCTTCATTACAATATTTTGTTGGGGCACACAGAAGAATCTGAACATTATTTCACAGTATGTATTGTACAATGTACCTTTCCCTATGCTAGGTTCTGAGTATGTTGATGAGGACAAGACACTCTCTCTGCCCGTGAAAAGCTTCCAGTTTGTGAAGAACATGTATAAACTGACAATTCGAACACAGTATCACAAGCAGTGAGATAAAAGCTGTGACTTAGTGCCCAGGGGAGAATGCATGTCAGTCAGTCTGAAGGAGGTGGTGAGAGCCTCTCCAAAGTCGTGGTATTGAATTCAGTCTTAAAAGACTAAGAGGACATTTGTCTTCTGGAAAAGTAACAAGAGAAGCCATCCAGGTGGAGGAAATAGCGGCTGCAAAGGCAGAGTCCAGATGAGCGAATGGTCAGAGAAGTAAGGCTGACAAGTGAATTGGCAGAAATGGAATGCTCGGGGTAAGGGGGACAACAGCAGTGAGGTTCAGGAGATACATTTGTTCCAAGCTGTAGAAGGCTTTGGAGATCAAGGCAAAAAGCCTGGACTCTATGCAGCAGAAAACTCTAAGTCTATAGGAGCTTTTAAGTAGAGGATAATAACAACTTTGTTCCTTAGGGGAATTCACGGACAGCTGTATAGAAAACGGACAGCAAGGGGAAAAGACAGATGGCACATAAGACTTTCTGAGTACCCATGTTAATGGGCACCGTGCTCTGGTGATTTTCATGTGTAGAGTCCACCCTCTGCATTAGGACCGAAAGAGAGCCACAGGCAGGAAGGTAGGTTGGAAATGAAGCATGAAGATGGCTATCCTAAGCGGACAGCTGATAGACTGAGCCCAGAAAAGTCAGTGCAAGACTGAGTCTGCTGATACGAGTTCAGTCCAGAGAGGTGCATGGAAGACGCAATCAGGAATCAGGAATCTAGCCTAGCAGAAACCGAGCAACAGAGACAAGGAACAAGGAGCAGGAATCCAGGTCAGAGGGGCTGGGAAAGAGGCAAACAGGCTTTAGGCAAGAGGTTGGAGTGTTAAGGATGGAACTGGATGACGACAACTCTGCCTTGGCCCCTCAAGCTTTAGTTCTTATCAGGATCACTTGCAGGGCTTTGTAAAATACAAATTCCTGGGAGTTTCTGCAAGTCTGAAATGGGCCTATTATTTGGCATTTTCGCAAGTACCCAGGTGATGCTGATACTGGTTATCCACAGACTAAACATAGAGTGACAAGGCTCTAAGAGGACTTCTAGCTCTACAAGAATCCTGAATCGGTTTCAGGATTTTAAAACATGTGAGTCTTCAGGTGTAGACATTTAGTTACCAGACTGGCGGGATGTCTGAGTAGGTGGAAGACCAGATCCTGACAGATCAAACGTACAGTCTGCAAGGCACCACAACAAAGTAGGCAGCTATTCATGAAGGCCAAATTTAATTTGATGAAAAAAAATTTTTTTGGTTCTTCTTCTTCGTGGGCAGCTGCTACAAAATGGGACTAATGGTTGAGGAGAAGCGAGAGGAAGGGACAGGCCCAAGCCAGCACTGTGCTCAGATAACGTCTTCTGAATTGGATCTCTCCGGCAAGAAGCTGGGGTTCTGCCCACCCAACCCACTGCTCCGGCAGCCACTCAGGGAACATCTGGGCCTCTGTGGGATGAGATGGCTGAATTCAGCCTCAGCATGAAGCCTACCGCTTTTCCTGGAGCCCTCTTAAAATGGGACCCAAGGATTTTGTTGCACTATTATTTAATTAAAAAAACAAATGTAGGTGCATATAATCAAATTCTTGAATTGACTAAATTACTGTGCAGGTTTTAAGATGACAGACTGAAGAGGCTTCCAGAAACTAGGCCACATCTTTTGGAGAGCTGCCAGTAATTATATGGCACGAAGGCATATATAAGCAAGATGTTACTGTTCAAGGTTTTTCCCTTCTCGTTTTTCTTTTTTCACTTAGGCTGGAGGTAACAGTTGCGCTGAAGTCCTAAGCAGTCCAACCCGAGCAACAGATGGCAATTTGCTTAAATTGCAAGATGGATCTGAAATTGGAATTGATTAAAATACGAGTGCCTATCGTCAAAGAAAAGGAGTTGATTCATTTTCCAAGAGCCTTCAAATATGGAAATTATTAATCAGTGAGTCTGCTAGGTTATCACTAGGTATGGGAACATACAAACACCAAATTCCTCTAACACTCTTACCTACGCAGCACAAGTTCCTTTAGCTGCCTAAGCAAACATGCAGTATATTTCCACATCAATGAATAAACATAAAAAGTAATCAGAGCAATAGAGCAACTCCAGCAGTGCGGGGTAGACACAAAGTGTTCAGGGGTTTTTGCTGAATGAGTGAGTGAGTACCAAAGCAGAAGGTGGAGAGAACCATCAGCCAGGACAATGAAGACAGAGAAAATATGCATGTTTGGCTACAGAATTCCAAATGTAGAAAGCAAGAGTGGGGGATACAGAATGGGGAAGAGTGGATTTTGGATGAGGGAGGAGCTTTCAGAGGATGAACGCAGCAGAACATTGAGTGACTGAACTCTTGATGAAAACCCCTTAGCAAAGCAGCTCTTCAGAGGAGGAATGGAGCAAAATCAGCAGTGACACAAACAAGCTCTTGGTTCTAATTAGCTGGCAAGCAACTGCTGCAGATCTTCAAGATGCTGAGTGGGAGAGGCTGGATCTGTGGTTTTGGAGACTACTTACTTCCTCTCGAAGGTGCTTAGGGAAATGTAAGTGTTGGAAAGCTTGACATATTGGAGATACCAATTTATCCAACAAAGGTTTATTGATCAGGCGCAAATATTTTTCTTGATACTGAAGTGAATAACATAAAATTCCTGTCTTTAAGCATCATACAATCTATATGGGGAGACCAGCTATGTTCAGAAATTATATGATGGGGAAAACTTTGATAAATGCCTAGAAGTATCAGAATGAGTTGGAATATTCATTCATTCATTTTTTAAAAGGTGTGCAATTCAGTGATTTTGATATATTCACATATACAAATAGTGCAACCATTGTGAGTATGCAATCCCACAATATTTTCATTACTCAAAAAGAAACCTCATTAATTATTAGTAGTCATTCTCCACTCTTCTCTCTCTAGGCCCTGAAAACTTCTAATCTATTTTCTATCTTTATGATTTCACTGTTCTTAAGTGATCGTCCAAAATAAACTGACCACAAATGTAGGATTTATTTCTGGACTCTAAAATCTATTCCAACAATGTTTCTATCTGCCCTCCTGCCAGCATCACACTTTTCATTCACTGTAGTTTTGTAATAATTTTTTTTTTTTTTTTTAGAGACAGAGTCTCACTTTGTCACCCTCCGTAGGGTACGGTGGAGTCATAGCTCACAGCAAGTCATAGCTCACAGTGAGTCATAGCTCATAGCTTCCAGCTCTTGGGCTTAGGCGATTCTCTTGCCTCAGTCTCCTAGTAACTGGGACTACCGGCACCTGCCACAACACCTGGCTATTTTTTGTTGCAGTTTGGTCTGGGGGCCGTGTTTAACCCATCACCCTAGGTACATGGGGTTGGCACCCTACTCACTGAGCCACAGGCATCATCCTGTAATAATTTTTGAAAACAGGAAATTTGAGTCTTCCAACTATGTTTTCAGATTCTTTTGGTTATTCTGAATCGCTTGCATTTCCACATAAATTTCAAGATCAGTTGATCAACCGTTGTAAAAAAGTCACCTAGGATTTTGACAGAAATTCTGTTTAATCTATAGAGCAATTTTTTGAATATTGCCATTTTAACAATGATAACTGTGCCAATCCATGATCATGGGATGTATTTTCATTTAGATATTCCTTCATTTCTCTCAATAATCCTTTGTATTATTTGGAGTATAAGTTTTGCATTTATTTTATTAAACTTATTCCTAGGTATTTTATTCTCTTTGATGTCATTGTTTAAATGGAATGTTTTTCTTAATTTCATTTTCAGATTATTCACTGATCACGAGTAGAAATGCAATATTGACTTTAGTATATTGATCTTGTATTTTGCAACCTCGCTTAACTTGTTTATTAGTGCTAATAGGTTTTTTGGTGAATTCCTTAGGACTGCCTAGATATAAAGTCGTGACATCTGCAAACAGAGATGATTTCACTTGTTCTTTTTCAGTAGGGATGCCTATTATTTTCTTTTCTTGACAAATTGTCCTGACTAGAAGAACCTCTAGCAGAATGTTGAATAGAGGTATAGAGAGTGGATATATCTGCCTCATCGTTGATTTCAAGTGAAAACTTACAGTCTTTTTCATGAAATATAATGTTAACTGTGGTTTTGTCATAGATGTTGTTTATCAGGTTAGGAAAATTGCCTTTTTTTCACAGTTTGTTCAGGACTTTTATTCATGAAATGTTGATGGATTTTGTCAAGTGATTTTTTTTTTTGTATCTTTTGAGGTGATCATGCAGTTTTTGTTTTATATTCTATTAAAATGGTATATTACATGGTTGACTTTTACATATTGAATGAACTTTGGGTTCCTGGGATAAATCTCACTTGGTCACTTTTTGTATGTTGCTGGATTTTGTTTTCTAGTATTTTGTTGAGGAATTTTGCATCTATGTTCATGAAGATTATTGGTAGATAGCAGGGATTCTCAAACATTTTAAACAGGGGGCCAGTTCATTGTCCCTCAGACCATTGAAGGGCTGGACTGCAGGCCCCTGGACTAGTCGGCTACTAAGCAGGACAGGCAGCTGCGGCAAAAACACCCTGTGGGCTGGATAAATGTACTAGGCGGGCCGCATGTGGCCTGCGGGCCGTAGTTTGAGGACAACTGGCGTATAGCTTTCCTTTCTTGTGCTGTCTGTTTTGAAATCAGAGTAATATTTTGCAATCCTACTTAAGTCAGTTTTGATAGTTTGTGTTTGTGTACAAATTAGTTTATTTTATCTAGATTATTCACTTTTTGTTTTTGTAAAGTTGGTAGTAACGTTTCTTCTTTGATTTTTGATTTTAGTAATTTGAGACTTTTTTGCCTGGTTCTTGGCCTAGTCTAGCTCAACGCCCGTCAGTCGTGTTAATCCTTCCAAAGAACCATATTTTAATTTTGGTGATTTTATCTATTGTTTCTCTGCTATTTATTTCATTTATTTACACTTTAACATTTATCATTCCTGTACTTCTGCTTGTTTTGGTTTCCAGTTTCTTAAGATGGAAGGTTAGGTTAGTGGTTTGAGTATAGGTGTTTATAGCTATAAACATCCTTCTGAGTAAGCACTGCTTTTACTGTTTCCCATAATTGTGATATGTTGTGTTTTCATTTGTATTTGTCTCAATGAGTTTTCTATTTTCTTTTGCTTTCTTCTTTGACCCATTGGATGTTTAGGAATGAGCTGTTTAATTTACATTAGTAAATTTCTCAAATTTTGTTCTGGCCCTGACTTCTAATTTTATTCCGTTGTGGTGGTGAACATACTTTGTATTAGTTATCTTCTTTTAAATTTATTGAAATTCATTTCATGGTCTAATGTGTGGCCTGTCCTGGAGAATGTTTCGTGTGAACTTGAGAAGAAGTATAGATGTAGATGTCTGTTAAATCTAGTTGGTGTATAGTGCTGTTCAAGGCCTGTATTTCCTTGTTGATCTTCAGTTGTATAATTCTTTCCATTACTGGAAGTGAAGATTGAAGTTTCCCACTATCCATGTCGAATGATCTATTTTCTATTCATTTCTGTCAGGTTTTTCCCCATGTATTTTTGGAGCCCAGGATTTGGAAATTTTTGAGGCCTGCAGGAAATATGTGCTCTCCTAGACACAGACACACACACACACACACACTCACAACCAGCAGTGTGTGCACTCAGACATACCCACACAGGCTGCCTTACACAACCTGTTCTTTTGCTTTCTATGTCTCCTCAAGAAACACTTAGGAAACAGGCAACAGTTAAATAAGCTACCAGGTAAGTGCCAAGAAATTCTCTGTTTGAAATAGAAGGGTTGGAGCAGTGAATCAGGAAGGAGGGTGGAGTGGAAGAAAGAATTATCTTTCTGTTCCATGGAACATCATATTGCAGCATCTGTGGATAAAGAAATGAAGTACTACCTCAGTGGTCCAGAAAACTAGGAGGCTGTTTGAACTTGTATGTTTTCAAAGTCACAATGGAACCTTGAGTATAATATTCTCCAAGAGGCTAGAGCATGTCAGTGGAGGAAGTAAGACATTTGTCTTCCCCGGTCTGACGTTCTCCAATGCTAGGATTCTTTATCTATCAATGGCAGGTAAATACAACACACACACAGTCACCCCTGAATATGTATTCATGGATGCCTAATTATACATATACTTAACTTCCATGATTTTGCCTCAAAAGACTAGCAATATCTAGCAATCTAAACTTTGCTAACAAAGTGAACTTTTCTTATATTGATTAATATTTTTAATTAGACTGGGTGCTGTGGCTCATGCCTATAATCCTAGAACTTTGGGAGGCCAAGGGATGTGGATTGCCTGAGCTCAGGAGTTTGAGATCAGCCTGAGCAAGAGCAACACCATCTCTACTAAAAATAGAAAAACTAGTCTCTACTAAAGAATAAGGAAAAAACTAGCCACGCATTGTGGTGGGTGCCTGTAGTCCAAGCTACTTGGTAGGTTGAGGCAAGAGGATTTCTTGAGCCAAGAGTTTGAGGTTGTTATGAGCTATGATGATGCCATGGCATTCTACCCAGGGTGACAGAGACTCCATCTCAAAAAAAAAATTTTTTTTAAATTAATATCTCTTCTTAGGGAGTTGAGTTTTGTAAAGTTATTTTATTTCGTTTTTCTTAATTTAGCTTCTTTATTCAAAAAGTGGCCATTGAAGATATTCTACAAGTATTATTACTCTCAAATCAACTTTTGATAAATATTGAGTGACTTTCAGCTTAAATTTCTCATCTTTGTTGTGAAAAGCACTAGGTAGAAGCTTTTGTGAATATTTTAAAAGAGAACAGCTGAGTACTCTTCTACTCAGCAGAGCTTAGGATAGGGCTTCTACACTCTAAGGAAAGCTGAAGAACCTGAGAAGGACTCATACTCAGAATAAAGACCATGCCTACCCTAATTCCTTCCATGGAACCCTGCACAAAAAGGTGAGAACAGATGATATGCCTGGTCTGGGCCAAAACTCTCCTCAAGAGGTAATTTTATAAAGAGCTCAAATTAATCAATGAGAAAAGAACAAACAACCCCACTTCTTTGTGGGCAAGAGACTTGAACAGAAACTTCTCTGAAATTGACAGGAGAATGGCCAATAAACACGTGAAAAAATGCTCATCAACTTTAATCATCAGAGAAATGCAAATCAAAACCACTTTCAGATATCACCTAATTCCAGTAAAATTAGCCCACATCACAAAACCCTCAAACTATAGATGTTGGCATGGATGTGGAGAGAAGGGAACACTTCTACACTGCTGCTGGGATTGCAGACTAATACAACCTTTTTGGAAAGAAGTATGGAGAATTCTCAAGGAACTAAAAGTTAACCTTCCATTTGATCCTGCAATTCCATTACTAGGTATCTACTGAGATTAACAAAAATAATTTTACAAAAAAAGACATTTGCACCAGAATGTTTATGACAGCCCAATTCATAATTGCCAAGTTGTGGAAGCAGCCCGAATGCCCATCAATCCATTTGTTAAACTGTGAATGTTATAACAAATAACCACAATTTGTTAATCTCCATCATATTTATCTTCAAACATATTTATATCATGGAATACTATACAGCTATAAAAGATGGAGACTTTATATCTTTTATCATTACCTGGAAAATATTCTTCTTAGTAAATATCTCAAGAATGGAAAAAAAAGTATCCAATGTGCTCAATACTATTATGAAATGAATGTATAGTCACTTAAACATTCATGCGAATGATAAAACACAAATATAGTCCAGAAGGAAGAAGGGGAGAGGAAGGAGAGGGGAGGGGAGGGGAGGAAAAAGGCGAGTGGAGGGAGGGCATTTGGTGGGATCTCACCTAATGTGCACAATGCAAGAGTACATTTCAAAACAACTAAGAGTATATTATAAATGTCTTACCACAAAAAATAAGTAAGCGAGTTGATAGTTATGTCAATCAGTTTGATTTAAGCATTCCACATTGTATATCAAATCATCACATTGTACTCCATAAATGTATACAGTTATGATTTAATAAAAATTAAATTTAAAAAAGAGGTAGGTTTTTTTCTATCATTGGGGATTCATTGAGGGTACAAAGATCCAGGTTACACTAATTGCATTTGTCAGGCAAAGTTCCTCTTATAAATGTGTTCCTCCCCCAAGAGGTGTGCCAAACACTGTGACCACCCCGACTTCCTTCCCTCCACTCCTCCATTCCCCCACCACTCATAAACTAGGTCATTAATTGTCCTTATATCAAATTGAATACATTGGATTCTTGCTTCTCCATTCTTATGATGCTTTGCCAAGAAGAATGGGTTCCACCTCCATCCAAGTTAATACAAAAGATGTATAGTCTTCATCTTTTTTAGTGGCTG
>NW_003852490.1:4842004-4843210 GCF_000181295.1 Otolemur garnettii
AAAAAAAAAAAAAAACCAGCCTGGGACTTGCAAAGTTTGGGACTAGTTAATCTTTGGTTTAAAAGGTTGGGGAAATGAGATTTGCACTAGGAAGTGAACTTCCTTAAATTCTTCCACCAAATTCTTTTCCTACAGTTTTATTTTCCAGGATCTACTTTCATTACCTGCTTTGGTGGTCGAATTCATTATATTTATTATGAAATGTTTTGGTCCTTAAAATGGAATTTAAATATTTAATGCATTCAAGTTGGCTTCTTCCGATGTTCATTTTGCGTGTAACCTAAACAGAAGTTTTTGTCAGCTCACACCCTGGGTGCCCATCCATCTATTGGTAAGAGGTAATATAAACACCTCTCTTAAGGCACTGCGGAGGAGTTTTAGATGGTTTTTGCATAGTAATAGATTACCAAGACAAGATGAAGTTTCCTTAGTACACTGTAAACTTCTCAGCCTCCTAACTTTCCCAGTCCAGCCAGGAGGGCAGATGGGCAATTGGACAAGTTCACCAATGTGAAGTGTTAAAGGCAGAGTGGAATCTTGTGGGCATGAACTCTGGCATAAACTCAGAAGCATCCAACTACAAAATTCATTTGTCCTTTGAAATATATTGGGTCAGATATTGTGCTTTGTTGCTGCCTTTTGGATTCCATATTTGGACAAAATCCTTTCTCTCATACATCGGAAGCATCATCCTTTTCATTCCGAGACTTCCATGGACTGGACAAATATTAAGTGTTAATTTTCCCTGTGATTTAACAATGAGTAGTTATGGAACCAGGCGGTTGCGGCATTGCGATAAAGACCAATTAACAGCTCAGTTTTTCGGAGCTTATGAATATGTAGGAAGGAAAAAGCCTCCAGATGCACATTCATGTCTCTTGCTGCGGAAGGAGTTCAGGAGACCACTAGGTGTCGCTATGCACAGATCCCCACACTTGTGGATGCAAAGACAAGAAAAGAATTATTCCTTCCGAAAGCTGTTCTGTTCTCCGGGAAACAAAGGAAAGATACCATAGGCGAAGAGTTTGATTCACCTTTCCTCATCAGAGAAAGTCTTTAATTTCCCTTTCATTTAGATCACAAAGAAAACCCTCTTGGGTTCCCTGTCCTCATGTCAATTTTCTTTTCTCTTCAGTTTACAGCTAAGGAAAAGCTGTTTTTTGATGAAGAATCACATGTTGAAGGCTGAAGAATCACTTGCTTTAT
>NW_003852490.1:4844545-4882407 GCF_000181295.1 Otolemur garnettii
AAAGTGATGGGATGTCACGCTCATAGTAAGGTTTGATCAGGTTGTGTCATGTAAGATTCTGTTAGCAGATTGGAGCTGGAGATTCTCTTTGTAATCTCAATGAAGTAAGTGGTTATGGTGAAGAAACCCTTGTGGGAAGGAACCTTGAATGGTCTCTAGAAACCCAGGTTATTTCTAGAAACTGAGTTGGTTGCCAGCAAAAACCCATAGGAAGCCACAGGAAATGACTTCTGCCAAGAACTTGAATGGGCTCAGAAGAGGATTTTTCCCCAGCAGGGACTCTGGATGAGAAAGTAGTCTGGTTGACACCTTGATGGCAGGTTTGTGAGATCCCGAAAAGAGGACTCCGCTAAATGAAGCTTGGACTCTTGATCCTCGGAAACTGTGAGATCACATACGTGTATTGCTCTAAGCCACCAAAACTGTGGTAAATTTGTATGCAGTAATAGAAAACTAATGTACCTGGCATATCAAAATAATAGAAAGTGATTTTTATACAATAGTTTTTAAATTTTCATGGTAGATATGTTTCACTCTTATCATATTGTTTAATATATTTTTAAAATCTATTGAACCTCAAGTTCATAACACCACCTAAGTGAGTCAGACTTCTCAGCTCATGGTTAGAATATTTTCATTGATTGTGAAATGTCCCTATTTTATTTGTTTTATTTTAGCTTTTATTTTCACTTCATTCTTTATGTCCACTTCTCCTATTTGATAGACATCCACTTATATATTTACATCTGTTTAGATATATAAACATATACTTAAATTTTTTAAAATTAAATCATAGCTGTGTACATTAATACTGTCATAGGGTACAATGTGCTATTTTTATATATAATTTGAAATATTTTCATCAAACTGGCTAACATAGCCTTCATGTCCTTTTCTTAGTTATTGTGTTAGACATTTATATTCTTCATTTAGAAAGATTCACATGTACCCTTCAAAGATAAAGCATAGACATGATCCCACCAATCACCCTCCCTCCACCCATCCTCCCCACTCCATTCCTCTCCCTCTCCCCTTCCCCCATATTTAAATTTTTATAACAGAATTTTTGTGGATTCATGTGTTTTTAAAATACATAAGCGGATTCTGTTTCTGATTTTGTTCTGATTTAACTAGGTTTATAATATTTTAAAATGTTGTTGTCTATCAGTACAGTTCCTTTCTGAGGACAGCTGAGTAGTATTGTATAATATGAATCCACTATATTTTATATAACCTTTCATCAGTGAGAGACACCCATGTTGTCTCTAATTCCTATCACAACGTCTTAATGAACTGAATAATTTCAGTAATATCACACTAGTTATTGTGGGCATATGGGGCATATGCCAGGAATGGGACTGCCGGTCTATAGTTATCATGTTACTTCATTTCACTAGGCACTGCTAATTTGCTTCCTGACGGCATTCCCAGATGCCATGCCCACAGTAGTGTATGGTGGTTCCTGTTTTCTCGTATCTCCCTGACTTGTGTTACCTGTTATGAATAGTATTATCAGCATCAAGTTGCAAAAGATTATATACAGTATAGATTTTGAAAGAGAAATATATATATGTTCTTCTTAGCAAGTATCACAAGAATGGAAGAAAAAGTATCCAATGTACACAGCCCTATTACGAATCTAATTTATAGCTTTCATATGAAAGCTATAACCTAATCATAGCCTAAGAATATGGGGAGGGGGGAGGGAAAGAGAGGGGGGATGGGTGGTGAGAGGGTGATTGGAGGGATTACTTCTATGGTTTATCTAACGAGGGTACAAGTGAATCTTTCTAAGAGTAGAATATAAACATCTTAACATAATAATTAAGAAAATGACATAAAGGCTATGTTAACCAGTTTGATGAAAATGTTTCAAATTGTATATGAAAAAACCATACTGTACCCCATGATTGCATTAATGTACACAGCTATCATTTCATAAAAAAAATCAAAAAAGAAAGAAATATATATATGTATTAGATTGTACTAATATGTTGTTGTGTTATATTATCATACTTTAAAACCCACGTTGATCTATCTCCACAGTTCAGTGTTCTTATGTTTAAATGATATTCTAGTCATCAAGTTCTGAAGACAGTCAGTGACATTTTTTAAAGATGAAAAATACAAATATTCAGAAGTACTAGATATTAATGTATCTAAAGTTAAGAGATAGGTTATAATCCAAATTTTTTTTGGTCCATTACTGTTGGTTTCCCTACTTATACTTCCTTTTACCTGATTGGGAAAGAAAAATAGAGGTGTAGGAAGAGAGAAGCTTGGGAAGTTTGGAATATCACACTGGGGCATCAAGGAAACAAGTGCGTGTGCGTGTGTGTGTGTGTGTGTGTGTCTGCACAAATACAGGGAAAGGGAGAGAGGCTGAAGACATGAACAAAAAAATAACAAAAAACATTGAGAGTGAAGGTGATGAGAGCAAAAGATAAGGAAGGGATTATTTTTTATTGATACAAACGGAAAGGGTTGTTTTTATTATTATATAATAGTAGATGTACATATTTTCAGGGTACCTGTGATATAGGTGTAAAGATCATATACAGTGTAAAGATCAAATCAAGGTATTGGGATATTCATCACCTTAAATATTCACCTTTTCTTTATGCTAAGAACAGTGGAATTATTCTCTTCCAGGTATTTTTATGGAGGAGATTTTTCATACGAGCTTGTACATGTGTGGGGAGTAAGGGGGAGGCAGGACGTCTGTTTCATCAGATTGCTTAAGCCATCTCCATATATATTTAATAGAATAGAGCATCGGAGGTTTACTGCTTCTAAAGAGCAATAATTAGTGCTGTTGTTCTTTTGTGTCAGGGGAGATGAGGAAAAGGTAGACTACAGTGACTGAATTAAGCATCAGAGTCATGTCAGCATGACCAATTTCTTCTTTGCTTTTTCCCTTTAGAGCTAAATTGCCCAGGTGTTGGAAAATAAACTTGTAACCAGAATCTCCTCATCACCAAATATTATGTTTTAATTGCTGTCACCAAATCTACTTATCTGAAGCACATAAAACATAGGATTTTAAAAAGAAATTAAGGTTCTATATTGGTTTAAAAATGTACTTGAAAATAGCAATTTCTCTTTTACCAAATTGATGACTGATTTAAGTGTAACCATCTCATACTAATCAGCATCAAGGAGCACGTATTATGCATTTTAGTTAAATGATAATCCATGCTGTGGAAGGGACTGAGATATAGGTAACCAGAAGGAATGGCTGACTAAAACAACAATAACAACAGACAGGTCTTTTGAAATGCAGTTACCTGAGCCACACTCACATCTTACAAATACCAGCCTGACTTTATCAGGGATGGGATCTTCTCTGGGTCACCTGGGATCCCAAACTAGGACCCACCTCCACCCTCTCCTGTATTAATGTTGGCAACGGAACCACAAAGGTACAAGAAGGGAAAGACCAAAGTGAAGCTGGAGGATCATACAGCTTCTGTCTCCATCTGGGGCTTGCTTGTCCTCAACTTTTTGTCCTTTGACTGCCCACATTCTCTTCAAATATCACCAAGGATTAAAAGTTCACTGCATCCCCAAATAACCTATTTGTTCTATTATACTTTCAGGCCATAAATAGGAAGACCTAACATTGTTCTTTTAAGCAGACATCTGCACTCACTGGGTATCCTCCTATGAGTCTCATTTTTGACCTGTGGGTGACCCAGGAGAAAAACAAATACTGCTTATTTTTAGTGTTAGCATTTGGAAGGCATCTATCATTTTGATCTCAGAGGTTTCCATTTGTCAAGGAAAACATTTTTACAAATCTCCTGCATTTTAAATACATTCACCATCTTGGTTATTATCCTCGGGACCTTATTTTCTAATGATTCTCAAAGTGTAGCACTCAGAATCAAGTATAAGACTCAAAGACTAGCAAGAGCCTGAGAAGGTGGGTGGTCTCCAGAACAAAAGGGTGTCGGGGATGTGGGTAAGTGTACGTTTAGGGGTGACATTCTTTCAGTGTATATTTTAAAATCCAAGAAAGTGGAGGTAAATATATCGATAGAATGATATTATTGATTTGGCATTGATCCATAATATTTGTACGTATTTATGGGATACACGTGGTATTTTGTTACATGCATACACTGTGTAATGACCACGCTGGGCTATTCAGGAGACCAATCACCTTAAGTATGTGCTGGGAGCACCTCGTTTCCTCTGGTCCAGCTTTTTTTGAAATATTCGATATACCACTGTTAACTCTGACCACCCTGCTCTGCTATTGAGCAGAGTGAGATATTTTTTAAAAAGGAAAATGACATAGGGAAGAATTAAAATATTAAGGTCCTAAAACAAATAAGCAAACATTGACAGCAATAATGACAAATCTATCTATCAAAAGTGGGAATAAAGTTAATTCATGCTTTTTGAGATCTAAGGTCACTTAAGAAAGTGACATAGGGAAGAATTAAAATATTAAGGTCCTAAAACAAATAAATAAGCAAACAATGACAGAAACCATGACGAACCTATCTATCGAAAGTGGGAATAAAGTTAATTCATACTTTTTGAGATCTAAGGTCACTTAAAGTATCAGAAAGCAAGTTGGGAAGAGTAGAAGAGACCCACAAATCTTATCTGCGTGGATAACCTCTTTGCTTTCACTCTGATGCCTTTTCATCCATTTTCTGTACTGTGACCAGTGTGATCTTTTCATGCCATTACTTTAATTCCTTCAATGGTTTCTCATTTTTCTTGGGATAATTATTAATTTTTTTTTTTTTTTTTTTTTTTAGTTTAAATCCCATTTTGTCACCCCTGGTAGAGTGCCATGGTGTCACAGCTCACAGCAACCTCAAACTCTTGGGCTCAAGTGATTCTCTTGCCAAGTAGCTGGGACTAGAGGCTCCCGCCACAATGCCTGTCTATTTTTAGAGATGGGGTTTCGCTCTTCCTTAGGCTGGTATCAGACTCTTGAGCTCAGACAATCCCCCTCCTTGGCATTCTGAGCAGTAGGATTACAGGCATGAGCCACCACACCGGCCAATTATCATTGTTCTTAACATGACCTACTAGTCCATGCCTGGTCTGGCTCTTCTGGCCTCACCCTGTATCCACTTTTCTTCACCCTCTGCAGCTATACGGACCCTTGTCCAGCTCTTAGAAACCCCACAGTCTCCACAGCTCCCCCTTTTCTTCATCTAGTTAATGGGTCACTTTCTCAGGACGCCATCTATAGGCCCAGCTTTTCTGTGTTGGGTTCTTTCTTAGGTTCTCCTGAAGCTTTTTCCCTTGGAAGCACGTAACTCCGTTTGTAATTGCATATCAGTGTGATTGTTAAGTTACTGCCCATGTGACAGGAGCGTATTTCATCACCACTGTAGCTTGCGGGAAAAGTCTCACCAGAACACTCCCTATTTCCAGGCGATTCCTTGCATCTGATGTGTGTGTGCAAGAGCTTCTTCTCATAGGATGGTTGGGAGTTTTTCTTTAGATGGTTCCAAGGTCTGTGCTGCCAGTGGAACGGAACGGAAGTTATTTCTCATGTGGCTTCCTGGCCCTCACAACAGACAGTGCTTCATTTGCAAAGAGAGGCAGAATTGAGACAGTGACCCCTGCCTCTGTCTGCAAGCCCCCTCCGGGTCTCAGGGCCAGCCTGAGGCCCCTGACTCGCCTACATCATGATTTCTCTCACTTTTCCTTCCCTTCCCTCCATACTCCATTTTCATCCTATTTTGGCAGGACAGTGAATACTGGAAAAAGAGCTACTCATACATTTAGGTAATTAAAAACAAAAAACAAACAATCAAACAAACAAAAACTATGCACCTGTACCTCGGCTTTGAAAACCGGAGCAATAATTTGGCTATTTTGAACTCTCATTCTTTCATGATAACACTTCCCTGAAGAAGCAGATGCTGCGTGTCTTATTACCCATACGAAAGCGGGTCACAGAGAGGAAGCCTATGGTGGTGAGAAGCACCCAGGGATTATTCCAGAGAACTACCCGGTCGCGGTCGCGGGTCTCTTCCTTCAGATTGTGGAAGCAGGGGCAAGGTTTGCTCTCACCTGACATTGTATCATCGGGATCTGACGCAGTGTCTGGAATGTCCTAGGTGCCTAATAAGTACTTGTTGGATGAATAAATGAGTAATTGAAAGAGGCGATAAATACAGTAATAAAGCCAGCATGATTGACTTTGAGGTGAAGCATCTGGAAAGCAAAACCTGGTGTCAAGGGCGGAACCCCCTTCTAAGAAGGCACAGATAAAGCGGAAAGGCCGAGTATCTAGTGGATTAAGGAAAAAAGAGCGTGCCCACAGGCAAACGGTTGGTGAGGACAGAAAAGCAGGGTACTCTAAGGTCACAGCAAAAGGCAAAGTTTTCCCTAGGAAAAGAGGCAACTGGAAATTTGAGCTAGTTTTAGATAGAAATCAAAAGTTTAATATACATCCCCAATAGGGATTCATCATGTTTTATAGTAATTAAGAATTTCTGAATGTCAGGCCTAGTATAAAGCATATTTGATAATGTGAATTTAATCTTCATAATACCCCATTAGGTGGCATTTTTAATGCTAATTTTATAGATAAAGAAACTGAAGCTCAACGGGTGAAATGACTTGCCCAAAGCACATACTTTAAGTGGTGGAGCCAGGATTGAAATTCAGATCAGAGGGATCTCAGTGTCAGCGCTCTCAGCCACAGAGCTTATCACATTCTAAAATGCTTAGATTTCAAAATGTTTTGACACATATTGTGGACACTGTCCTAACAATCTTGAGAGCTGAAAGGGCAGACATTGCCATACCCAACGCACAAGTGTGGATTTAGAAGCTTTGAGAAGCAGCAAGCCTTGCCCAAGGGCATGGAATCAGAGCTGAGATGCAGGCCTGGTCTTCCTACTATACAATCTTCCTCTAAAGATCAGACATAGAGCTAAGAAGTGATTTAACAGCAAACGGAGGGTGGTTTAAATAGAATAAAGACAAATGCTGCCTGTATCACCACTTACTGATGATGAAACCTCAGCTGCCATTGGTCAGAGAGATGGGGTGTGAATTCAAGAGAGGAAGATCTACATAATTGGATTCAATTGCTTCCGATATTGCTGAATTGCCTGTTGTCTCCTGGACCCTCAAATACATTACCTTGTGAAACCCTGTATTCTGTGCACCTCATTACTTCTGTAATCCTCAAGACTCTTGAGAAACTCCCTGTCAAGGCCAGTTTGATTCCCCTGTTTATAGCATGTAACCCTCTCCCACCCCCTCCTGCCACTGTTGATGAGAACAGCGCGTGCACCCAATCCAGTTAATTCTATGTGTGCTTGGAATCAGGGGCCACGTGAAAACTGAGTATTGGTGGGAGAGGGGAAGTGGAATTGCAAGAGGTTTGTGACTGTGAATTGACGAACAGAGAAGACAGGTCCTGGGGAACCCCAAATGAAGGAATCAGGTAGCAAAGAGGAGAGGGACAAGAAATGAAGAACTTCAGGATTCCCAACACTGTGCCAGTTTCCAGGCTCTCTCCTGTCTGGAGGCCCGGCCGCTTTTGTGACAATTAGCTGGAGTTAGGTTTGGTTACTCACATTCAAAGCACCTCAAGTGCAGCTCTCAGTCAGTTCTGTGCTGGCCCCATGTCTAACCTTTGGAGGATGCTATGGTCTGAATATTTGCACCGTCCCCTCCTCCAATTCACACGCTGAAACCCAATCCCAAGGATGGTAGTATTAAGGGGCAGGGTCTTTGATGCTTCGAGAATGGGATTTGTGTCCTTATAAAAGAGACACCAGAGAACTAGCCAGTCCCTTCTACCACACGAGGACATAGCCAAACGTCACCTATGAGAAAGTGGCTCCTTCTGCAGACAGTGAATCTGCTGGAACCTTGATGTTTGACTTCGTAACATCGGAACGATCAATAAGTCTTTGGTATTTGTCAGCTACCTTGTCTATGGGCTGTTCTGATAGCAGACCAAACAGACTAAGACAGAGGGGTGCTGAGGAGGGGGAGAAACAGGCCCAGGGGAGACTGGCAGAGGCCCCAACAGGAGTCATGGCCTTGGAGGTGATGGTCATTGTACAAACAGAGAGAACCAGGAAATCACTTGGGACTTCTAGGGATATAAAAATGTTTCAAATCATCAAAGGCATCACGAAATTCATTTAGGTGATAAAGGGGAGGAGGCTTTTGTTCATTCACAAAGAACATAAATACAATAAAAGGCAATCAGGTGTGCATTGTATTCTTTTTCTTTTTTCCTTTTTTAGTTACTATGGTAACGGTGCCAAGCTTTACTATAGTTTCTTCCTGGACACTTTTCTATATATTACAATCTTGGTAAGTTCAGATACAAAGTAACCTGATTGGGGAGGAGGGTAAAGTTATAACTAACTTTTATATCCTGCTCTAAGGCTTAGAAAGTCAGTTCACTGGTATCACGGGCCATGATTTGTGGAGGCGCCCGGCCAGGCTTCTTGTATACTAGCCGATTCCCACAACCACACCATACTGCCTGAGGAAGGAGGTTTTATCCTCAATTTATAATTCAAGAAAACGACTTGACCATGAAAATTCAAGTGTCAGGGTTTGAACCATGCTTTTAGGCTGAAGTTTCTTTGCCATATAATGATGTGTTCTTCCTGTTCTTAATTTCATGTCATTCATCCAGAAAAGGATGAACAATAAGACACTTTCATAAAAATATTCCTGATTAGTTCAAGGTAATGGCAAGTAAACTACTCAAAAGTAATTAAGAACTCTAATAAAGGCGTGTAGACTGCCCCGAGGAAGTCAGGAGTGATAGTGTCAGATCAATTCCATCCCATTTCTCTGCCAGAGATGAGAAATGAGGCTCTCATCAACTTTAATTTAATTATTTAACAACTTCAACAAATACTGAATACTTGTCTGCTCCATGCCGGATATTGTGCTACACATTGGAGATACAAGTTGAAAATACCTGGATATAATTCATAGTCCTAGTGGGCTCATGAGCTAGTAGAGAGACATATTTATAAACAATCCCACCATGGCCACTTAAAGGTACTGGGAGAAGTAGGATATACACAGAGGGCAATAGGAACTTAAGTTAAAAAGGTGTCTAAAACATTTGTCTTTGTTGCGTGTGGGATGTGAGGACCCTGAAAGTATCCCAGAAGAGGTAGTGATCGGGATGAGATGTTGAGTAAGACTCTTTTAGGTGGGTGAGGAGGTATCGTTAGGATGAAAAAGACCATTGACTGTTCCATTTGTTTCAAGGATCATGTGATGAGAGTGCAGAGTTTGGAACCTTCAGAGCCAGTTTCTCCATCCATGTGTGAATGCATGTTTTTTCTTGAATGGGCAGAGCCTAGCAGAAGGAGTTGAGCCATACTGGGAGGCACTGAATTCTAACTCCACTACTACAGAATTTCCTGTCCCCAACTTACCATATCAAGCTCCTCCACCTGCAGGGGTGCATGTGTGCGTATCTAGACCTGTATTTTGGGGCTTTTCTTTCTTTTGCTGTTGGAAGATGGAGTACAATACCCACTGAGACAATAGTAATTTGACGAAAGACCAACTGTATTCTGATTATATTTATTATTTTCTTATCAGAATTAATCAGTATTTCATTAGTGTCACATTATATACAAAATAGCTATATGTACAGGGTGCCCATTGCACATGAACTTTGTGGACAGCCTGTGTATATAAATATATAGTATTACATGGTATATAGTACATATACATAAAAATCTTTGTTTACATGTTTACTATATTATATAGTATTTGTATATAAAATCTTTGTTTACATGTTTAACTTCTTTGCCAGCTGTGCACTCTTTAAAAATGCCTTGTTTAGTCCTTTTTGTTAAACAGTTGTTGTTTCCAGATGGAAGCATATATCATCAATATACTTTATTGGAAATTTTAATTTGGTTCTGGCATTCCCTGATCAGTATATGGTGAATTAATATTTAACAATTAAAAAATAATGGCATAATTGCACTTAAGTGCTTAGTAATATCTTGTTGTATACGCTGAACATTGCTTAATAATGCAAGTAATATCTTGTTGTATACTCTGAACACTTACTCAGACAAGAAGTTGTATAAAATATTGGGAACAGTGGCATGAACTCTGTGAATTCTTAAACAGGTTTTCCAGATCAATGAGACTTTCCAGTGTGATACTGATTTAATGTGGCATAGTTTAATAACTGAATTAATAATTGGTGACTAAAGAGCATGTGAACTATTTTGTCTGTTTGCTGAATACATTTTAGGGTAGGCAACCAAATGCATATAGATCATGCGTTGTCAAAGACAGGATGCTTTTTAAATATGAAGGTTATGTGTATTGTGGCCAACATAGTCCCAGTGGGAACTATTCTTTGAAATTATAATTGAAGCCATTTGGACATGTTATTAGTTGTTAAAGTAATTGATTTACATAAAGTCTCAGAAAAATACTGAATGCCTAATGTAAAACATTAGCCATAGTGATGTTTAATGTGAACAGCTTTGGGTAATTTAGTTCATACTGCATTGGACACAAAAAGTCACTAGGAAAACCATATGCCTCTGACGTGAGATCACAAGGGGATAACAATTTTCACTGGTAAATATGAAGAAGACTTGGGGATACTTTATGGTCACCCCAGTCATTCTGTACCAAGCTGATCATGTCAGAAAACTAGTTTCCTTTGGGCAATGTGCCAAAGAAGGAGGGAATGCAGATGACAGTTTGGATTTCAGTGGCTTTTATTTCATTCAACATGGCATTAACCTCAATAAGAAGTGGTTCTTACAATAAAACTGACATAACATTCATCTACCTGGGTTAACATGATCAGTGAATGACATGGGATGAATATCTTATGTTTTTAATCTCTAATCTGCATAATATAACTATGAACATTATCAGGTTTTCAGACAGCACTGAGATGGAAGAACTTAACATCTCGTGGCTCCCACACAAAGAGCAGAAGATAATCTTTGGAGTCAAGAAGCTCGAGAGAAGTTTCAAATCCTCTTCAACAGCTTCACAATGGTCTGTAACTTATCGTGAAATGAGAAAGTACAAGGTGCTGCCTTCTGTGGGGCCCATTGAATCATAAGAATCACCTGTGTGACGTTTTGTTTCAGCTCAGCAGCTCTGCACTAGTCAACACATCAAGGGACAATGAAACATTGTCAAAAACTCTTGAACTGGCTCCAGCATGCGGTCTGTGTTTGGGTAGGTCTGTAAGATCTCCTTTCCATCACTATTTGTTTCCTTCATAATACTTTGTCTATATTATTGATCATATATATTTTTTGGATTTATATCACAGGGACTGACAGAAATCCAGCCTGTGTTTCCCCAAGCTTCATGAACTTTGGGTACAGCTGGTGTCACAGGTGCAGAAATAACTCATATCACATTGGCTTTTTACTCCACCTACCTTAAAAGGTCAAAGTCCCCCACCCCCACCCCTCTATGTGAGAATGCCCAAAGGTGTGTCAGGATTATGTTTATAGATATACATGTATACATAAAAATTTAAATTATCAATATATTCCCAGTGTCCAATCCTTAATTGGTGTTTTGAGTTTTTTGAAGAATAAATAAACTAAATTTATACTCACTAGCTCTTTCATAGAAGTGCAGAAATGCAGCAGGGTCCTCATCGAGGACTCCAGTGTGAACTTAAGCTATGCTGACCATGGGGTTTGGATGTGACTGGGTGCGACAGTCCCCTCTGGAGAGTGGGAGACACACAGGAGTCTGTGTTTATTTTGTTGAGATAATTTACATGGGGGGAAGAGGAATGGAGATTTTGTTCTAAAGCCCTCTGTTTCTATGAGACTCTCTAAGACATGGGACCCATATGGAGACAATCATTCCATGCCCCAGAACCATCTGGCACCTCAGGGGTTGACATCTTTGGGAGGATACAGGTATCACAGTAAATGCTCTGAATATAGGAGCAGGGCCAGCAATGGAAGGAACACATTCCATGAGGTGGTCATCAAGTGGAGGGTAGAGGAGAGGAACGTGGCAGCGTGGATGTCACAGACTGTCTCCTGATCCCGACACACCTTTGGGCATTCTCACATAGAGGGGGGTGTGTGTGTGTGGGGGGGGGCTTTGACTTTTTAAGGTAGGTGGAGTAAAAAGCCAATGTGATACGAGTTATTTCTGCACCTGTGACACCAGCTGTACCCAAAGTTCATGAAGCTTGGGGAAACACAGGCTGGATTTCTATCAGGAAATTTTTTTATACATCTCTAACTCCTTGGTTGACAACCTTTTAGTTAATAAGGCAAACTGACATGTTGAATTGTATCTAATTGCCTTTCAAACTTCTAGTCAAAAAGATCTTTTGGGTTGGATATTCCATGAATCACAGCAAATCCATTCCTAATCTGTCACGTGTGTATCCTGAAAGGAGAATCCACGGCCCTGGCTTTGTACTCAGGGGAACATAGATTCTGAGTGTGAATTCCTCTCCTCGCTGGGAAGCTCCAGGAGGGCAAGCTTGTTGTCTTCCTCACTTCTGTGTCCTCAGTGCCTACGTAGCCCCAACTCTGGCACAAAGGAGATGCTCGGGAAATAGTTGTTGAGCAATGTTTTATTTGCCTTCATAACCCTTGCAGACACATGTAGGCTGGGTGTTCAGAAAATCATGGTTTTCATGCAAAAAGATAAAGAAAAAGCAAATGAGGAACTCCACAGGTCCCCAAAAACCTCATTTTCCCACCTCCCGCTTCTGTCTGCCGTCTGCTACTCTGACTTGCTCCCCCCTGTGCCCTTGCAGGCCCCATGCTGCCCGTCAGCTGGCTTCCTGTCAGCAGGCCGTGTAGCCCGTGCAGGGAACATTCTGAAACTTGTTCTGTGCCTTTTGCCTCTACGTGCCATTCCTTGTACTATTTTGTGTTTAAATTGACTTGTGTGAGACAAGCTCGCTGAGATCTAAAGACAGCAAGTAATCCTTGGCGAGGAGGCAGGGATGACACCCGACCACTGTACCTGCCCCTCCACTCTTCACTCCATCTCCCTCCCTTCACATCAAGGGAGGGAGCAGCAAGTGTTCGAAGCATCGCAGACGGCCTGCTTTAATGGATGCGGCCATGTCCATCTATAACAGAGACGATAATTGCTGGAAAGAGTAAGGACTGAAATAACTGCACAAAATGCCTTAGGTTTTATTGGCGTGGTTAAGCCTATAGTATCAAAATAAGGAATGTGTTGATCTCCCGCCAAAATTGTAATGGTGTCGTGCTGCCAGCATGTTTTGTCAATGGGAAGGACCATCTGGGCTGTATGCTTCATAGGAATGCAGCATGCACGGGCAGTCCTCCCAGAAGGAAAACACCATCAGGGGTTGACCATGATTCAGTAATTAACAGGGAGGCAGTTTTATTTTCTTTCTAGATGTTAATATTCAGCCAGCGGTGCCATCCCAAATTATAGGTGTAACACACTGCCCCGCTCCAAGCCAATGCTTGAACAAAGGGTGACTTTTTCTTGTCCTCAAGGCCATAATTCTATTTCACTTGAAAGCTCCCTGTTACATTTTAGTTCTATTTATGTAAAACACTTCAAATGAGAATACCATATGTAATGCTTTCCCTTACCAAGATACAAAAACTAATCCATTTATTCAACCAGTGCATATTTATTGAGTGCCTACTACGCATCAGACCCTTTTCTAGGCCCCGGGAATATATAGCTGAACACGTCTTTAAATAGTTTATCAATTCAGTTCATTCCCTTGAAGTTAAGTTTCCTCTGCTTTATAGGGGCGTGGATTCTAAGACAGCAGGGTCTTAATTGCTGTGGGGTTTTTTTGTTTTCTATTCCTGTAGAAAAATGACTTAATTATATCTTAGGCTTTTTCTTTTTCTTTCTTTTATTTTCCTTTTCTCCTCCCTCCCTTCCTCCGTTTCCCTTTCTCCTTCCCTCCCACCTTTCCTTTCTAGCTGGCAGTGTTAGTCTCAGTGTCACAAAGCACATAAAAGACACTGACTGACAATTTAATAACAGAAAATTAGGGTTTTGGCATGTCACTAGGAAGTAGAGAACCAGGAAGCTAGAGGCATAAATGTACTGCCGACTAAGAAACAGAGCATTAGATACACTTGTTAAAAAAAATTTTTTTTAAGCAGTTGGGTGCCCTGCCCCTTCAGAAAGCATTAGGGATAGGCTACCTGGAGTAGTGAAGTGATAAATGGTCTTAGTGATGCCGTGGCTGATAAGTGGAAGTTCATCAGATTCTTTCTTTCTGAGGTTCTCCTATCTTAAATCTACCTGTCAATTAACATCTACAGACACATGCATCTTTCTTGACAGGGAGCATGTTCTATGGGAGCAGGCTGACAGGCACCAAGCCTGACTTTATTTGTACAAGAGGTTGCTTTGGTGCCGGCTTCTGGTCTGGTGGGAGAGGGAGCCTCGCTGTAATTTTTGTGGCATCTCTTGAATCTGAGAAAGCTCCAAACAATCCCTGACTCCCACAGGTGGAATGCAAGGGTGAGATTTCCTGATTTTTGTTCTAGTACATCATCCCTTTCTACTCGGATTGCTCGCTCTCTATCAATTAGCTACATCTGCTCGGCTGGGCAGTCGCTTCGGAGTAGATAAGCAGTAAGAAGGCGAGGGTGTGGCACTTGCCTTCTGAGAAGATGTGACTTATGTCACAACCTGGTGCCCAGGGCAAGGAATTCAACTGTTCTGGGAGCCCAGAGGGACTCAAGGCTCTGTCTCCTCATTTGCCCGTAAGGTTATTGCCCAGGTCTGCTCTCCCATACTGCTGTAGCTGCTGACTCGACTTTCATAACCACGGCAACAGCTGGCTTGGCAGAAGCAAAATGGTGTTGCAGACGCTATGTGTGATTCTCAGTTAAGGTCACATTTCTGTATCATATCATTGTGTGTTTCTTGTGTTTACTGTTTTTTTTTTCCCTATCCCCGTTTCTTTGGAATGCTGCAATGGGTTGGGACTGTCTTCCTGCTTTCACATTTGGGCAAATATGAGCTAAGCATTAGCCGGTGTCAGTCTTAAGAGGAGGAAAATGAATCAGTTCTGCCGATTCAAAAAAATTATTTACTTGTTTATTTGTCATTCATTCAGCTGACAAATATTTTTGAGCATCTCCTTTATTTCATCTACTGTTGGAGACAATGGGAAGGTAGCAGTGAACAAAAATGGGTAAGTTTGCTTGCTGTGATACTTTAGAAGAGGAAAACGAATGACAAATAAACACATGCTGTGTCCAAAGGGGGAAGGGCTATGGCAAAAAATACTGCAGGCACAGAAGATTGAGATTTTAAGCAAGGTGGCCAGAGGTCTCTATGAGAAGGTGATATTTAACTCAAAAATGGAATAAATAGCTGCATTTCCCATTCTGCCTTGACTGCATTGCCCCCAAACTCCGTGTTAATTCATACACCACCTGCCCTATAAACCAAGCACCAGTGGATGTCAGGTTTCTACTTGTACTAAAAAGTATTTGTTGTTTATCTCAGATTAAAGTTTAACTGGCTGTCCTATGTTTCGTTGGAACCTCAATGCCTCCCCACCTGCTGGAAATATTCCCACTCTGATGAACTTCCGTGCCACCCTCTTCCTCTCTTACGGCACCTCTGGTCCCTGTGCTCTCACGGTGATGTGGAGACAGATTTTTATCATCTCTGACCAACTGCAGCATGTTAAAGTCAAACCTCACACGAGTCACCTCTTTGTCTCCACAGCACGTAGCAGTGAACTGTCAGTAAGGGCGACTCACACGGGGTTTATACAGACGTGGAGAGAATTATCTGTCACCTGAAGTTTGTGTTTCCCCAAATACTAAGTAGGCCTCTCAGTGTCTTGGTGGCCTGCTCCTGTGTTCTCTTCTGCTGAAGGAAGGACAGGTGACCCTTGCTTCGTGCTGAGTCTTTGGGCTGCTCTTGCACCAAGTGCACAGAGACTCAGCAGCTCACTGACCGACACACGTGGGTCTGGGAGGCTTCCCCATGCTGCCCAAAGCTACGTACCCTGCTGCCTTGCAAGTAACCTGACTCCCTAGGGTAGAATCTCCAAGGACTTTGATGTGGTTGGAATTCTGGAGTTCTATAAGGGTCACTTAGTTCGAACCTCACCACATTTGGAGGCCTCCCTCTGTCTGTATCTTTGCCCAGTTATTGGTCAGCCAGCAAGTGCTGATCTTCCCCCTCTTCCCTGTGCCTTTCAGCCCATCTCCTTGTCTACTCCACAGTTTTTCTCTCCAGAGTGCAGAGCGGCATTGGGCAGGCTCCTCGGGGCAGGCAGATCCGGCTTCCCAGTACCCGGGCCGGCTCCCTCTGCCTGTCTCCAGCAATCGTCCCACAGAAATTTGCTAAAATCTATCATCCTCTGATGGCTTTCATCCCCTTGTTTCTTGATCTAGGTTTATAGATATTTTTAACTTATTAGTATTTTTTAAGGGGTTCCCTGGAGGGAGAGGAATTAAACATGCAAGTTCATTTTGCCATCTTGCAGATGTCCACCATGTAATCTTAAGTGCTCCACGAGACCCCGTTTTGTCCTAAAATATTTCTTCAATCAACCAAATTCAGTCATAATATTTTCACTTCCTGGGAGTAATGACACTTCCCCTGGGAAATCATGGTGAAGCCTGCAATAATAATCAGGGCTGTGTTAAAGCTCACTCAGACCAATTTATGACAGCTGGTTCTGTGTGTGCCTCCTCAACTGTGCCACCCTGGTAGCTTGGCCTTGGTCATGGTGTGGGTATGAGTACCATGGAAATTGGCAAATGTTACGGATCTTGGTTCCCTCAGCTGCTACATGGAGCCAGCAGACCTCTGAATAGATTTTGTGGGAAGGGGGTTAATGTGGAATTAAATTCTTTTCCAGTAACACTGGGGCACTCTGTCACATCTCAGCAGAATTACTTTATTAGTCTGGCTCAGCATCCTTGAAAGTCAGAGAGTTGAGTCTGACAGAATGTGGTTAAATTCAAGACAGAAAGATTTCGGTTGCAGAAAAGCAAGTCCCAAAGGCCCAGAGCACAGCAAATTTCAAGGGAGCTATTTGGAGAGAGCCATAAGGAAGGATTTCTAAATGGAAGGAGAAAGTGCGAAGGCCAACACCAAAAAGTGAGCTGAGAGTTTCAGAGGATGAGCCAAGAGAGTGCTTGATGCAGAGGCAGAAAGTTTGCTTTTCCTTCTGGAAGGAGCTGACCTTGGTGGAGCTGGTGTGAATCATTTATTTCCTCCTCCCTCTCCCCCCGGTGGGGACCTGACACATATGCTCAACTACCAGGAACAGCGGCAAGGCCAAACACCTGCTGGTGCTGCTAATTACCAAAAGCCCCCCAGGATGAGGGCATTGGCTGAACACCTGGGCAGAGGTAGCTGACTCTGTCGGAACTAGAGAATGTTGGCATTGCAGTTACTGCAGATACCTGGATCATTAATCAGAGAAACAGCGCCTTGTACCTAGGAAGCAGGACCAGAGAGAGTCTTTTACTTTCTATCAGGGGACATTTGATACAAAAAGAACATAAACAGATTTCCTTAGCATTTCTGTAGCAAAGAATGTTGACACCGTAGAAGAGCCTGATGCAAACTCATTTGTATTTGGGTGAAGTTTGTCGCCTGTAACATTTGCGAAAGGAGGACTCACCAGGTCGCCTCCCTTTATAGACAGTCACACAGTACTTCTACATGATCAGCTGTGCAGTCATTTATTTTAAACCCAGGCACGTTGCTAATGTGGGCAATTTAATGACTGTTAAAAGATTTCTGGAGAGCATGATTTAACAATTTCCCTTTCATTTTTACTATGTCTTGCAGACTTTTTAGAATTTCTAACTTATTTGTTGTTGGAGAAGTAGCAGTGACAACGTTTTCAAGTATTTTCTACATTCCCTTGGGCCAGAAACTCTACTAAGTCCTCCATAAGAAAACTCTCATTTACTTTTTATGACAGCTCCACTATGAAGGATTGTGAAGGAAATGTGTCTTACGTCTTATCTCGCCTTCTTCTATACCCAATTTACAGATGAGGAAATTGAGGCTATGAAGGTTAAAGAGATTTGATTGAAGCCTCTTTCCGGCTACCTGGTTGCCCATTTTGGTGCTTTGAGGGCAACATGCTGAAGGGGGCTGGCTCTTGGCACTCAAAATGGTGTATTTTGACATTCCTCCTAAATTTGACTCTCTGCCAACCTCTAGTTTTTTCCTTTCTCAGCTTATTTGTGACCAAATGGGTTTTGCCTTCCTGGGGCTATGGGTCCAGCATATGGCCCGAGCTTTCTAGGAAGAGAACTAATGTTCTGTGCTCTGAAGCAAAAGTTCACAATCAACATGTACAGGAGATTGTATCAAGATCAGATTTGGATTTTGAGATTGAATGAGTTTATTATTGTTCTGGTTCTGTGCATACGTATTTTTTAATTGATATCATCTGCTGTGTTGTACATGTTAGTTATTCTCTATTCACCTGCACTAGAGATGTTCAAGGGATTATTGTACTTGTTCTAGCATAAAGAAAAATGGGAAAGTCTGTGTCTTCCACTCATGAACCTGAATACAATTTCCACTTTCAAGATAAGGTAAATGGAAGTATATTTCAGCTGGGCACCATGGCTAGAAAACTAAAAGCAACAACAACAGCCTCTTAAGACCATTGATCTTCCTCAGAGTGGTATCTCTATTGTAGATATAATCCAAAAGAGATCTTGTTCTTTTTTATCTGTTGCCATTAGAGTTAAGACTTCCTCAAAGCAAGTGCTAATCATATAACTTCTATTTAAACATTTAGAAATCAACATGAAGCATTCATTTTAGGAAATATTTGAGACTTATTTAAAACTCTATATATTCACTGGGGTTGAACAGATTTAAAACGAAGATGAGACAAATTGTCCTGAGTAGAATGAATGTGTGAAGGCTATGACCACCTTCATCAGAATCACATGAGCTACCTGTTAAAAATTCAGGTTTCTAGACCCCAATGAGGCCTATTGGATCAGCATCTTTGTTTTTTGGGGTCTGAGAATCTGACCTTTCAGAAAATTTTTTGGTGGATTCCTCCCCTACCCCCTCCAACACTAATGTTTGAGAGCTACTGAGATACGGGAAAAGCCTTCGTTCAGCTTTATTATCCCAGACTTGAATCTTGGCTGTGTCACTTCATGGTAGTATGACCTTGGCAAAATGCTTAACTTCTTGGCCTTCTAATTTCCTCCTCTGTAAAATGAGAATAATACCATTTCTCTGGAAAGGATAGGAGTCATGGATAGACACCACTGGCTACATTGCCCGGCATATTGCAAGCACTTAACACATGCAGCTATTATTTTTACTCATTGGATCGCTGTGGTGAAATAGCCTCTCCTGACGCCAGCAGAACTGAGAGTCTCATCATGAATCATTTCACACTTTGCGTCAATTAAATTTTCAAGGGGTTACTTGACTTGGAAGGAAGAAGTTGATGGAATGGACAAATGAGTCACTTGGGGGAAGCTGTGGTTACCTGTGGCTTGAGGGAGGCTGTCTCCTTGAGCAGTGGTTCCCAAACCTCAGAAACCACCAGCTACTCCTGGATTGCTTGTTATACATACAGATCCTGGAGCTCCACACACTTCTTGCCAAATCAGACTTCTGGGATGAGAACCAGAATCTGTATACGGTGACAGCCTCCATTCATAAGTGCAAATTGTATGTAAGTCGGATATTTGTAATTTGGGACTGCCTGCATACAATATGCTTCTAAATTTATTCTCGAGAAGCATTGACTAAGTTTGGGAAGCATAGTCCAAAGCGTTTTTTCTCTCTGATATTATTCCATTCTTTTCTTCTAATTCGAGCACTGAATCTGGGGAATGTGACTTCTGTTGGCAGTAGTGATAATATTAGTAGTAGTAATGATAACAATAATATTTAATAATAATAGCTAAGTGTTTTTTTTTTTAAGACAGAGTCTCACTTTGTCATCCTCAGTAGAGTGCTATGGTGTCATAGCTCACAGCAACCTCAAACTCTTGGGCTATTCTCTTGCCTCAGACTCCCAAGTAGATGGGACCACAGGCACCCACCACAACGCCTGGCTATTTTTTTTTGTTGTGGTGGTCATTGTTGTTTGGCAGGCCCGGGCTGGATTTGAACCCACCAGCTCCGGTGTATGTGGCTGGTGCCCTACCTGCTGAGCTACAGGCGCTGAGCCAATAGCTAAGATTTACTGAGCCCTTCCTATAAGCCAGACATTGTTCTAATTTTCAAATGCATTTAAATCCTTACAGCAATACTTAAAGATAGACTTTGTCATCATTACCTGCATTTTACAATGAGGAAACTTAGGTACAGCCCTCAAGGGCAGGGTAGGGCTGGGAGCCTGTGCTTTTACCCACTAGGCTACACGGCATCTCTCTGCCTAATCAAAGAGAAGATGAATTTGAGAGTGGGCTAAGATACAATGAACTCCTTCACTCCACATGTTTGAAGTACGAAGGGGGCTTTGTTTATTTAGATTAAATGAGCTCCACGTATCGCCAGTTAGGAGGAGGGCCAGGGTTGGGATTAGATCCGTCTCCTGGGAAGTCGGTATTGGGAATAAGGGACCTTGGCAGACACCCCACACGCTCTGGAGCAGTCTCCTCAGGTGGCTTGAACAGGCAGCTTGTCTACTGTGGTTGGACAGAGGCACTGGCTGGGCTTCTCTACATCCCACTGAGACATGCTGGGCCTCACAGGGAGAGCCCACACTGTGTTTCATCCTGAAGCATCATGTCATCTGAAGTGAGCAGAGAAAAGCCAGTCTTCAAGGCTCAGCACCACACTCACTCCCATCAGGAAACTCAAGGATCTTACTGCTAGGAATCCCCCAGGGCGTGCCTGCCAGGCCTTGGAGGCTTTATCTTTTTCTTCCCTAGGCCCAGAGTTTCATTTTCTTCTATGAAATCATTCTCCTTTCAAAAATGGCTAGTATTTCCATCTTCAGTATTCCCAGAGACATGCTCACAAACTCTTTTTATTATATTATAACTGTTTTATTAATAGCTGCTAGAAGGAACTTGGAAATGGCAGGAACAAATCCTAACGAGCACAGTCACAATGCAAAGGGCTGGAGAGTCTTACAGGGTGTTCAGTGCAGACTGGGATTACTCCTGACTCCCTGTCTTGTAGACTTCCCAGATCAAGTTATCCTATTATATTCATGATCTCACCTAACCGCTGCAGTCCCATTAGTTTTCTACTCCAGGAAAATGGTCCATCATCTTGGTGTAACTCCTGGACCCCACCCCCAGCGTATATCTGCCATGGGAATAAAACTTTACATTTCTAACAACTTCTCAGCTAATGCTGCTGCTGTTGGTGCAGGAGCTACACTTTAAGAATCCCTGCCCTGATAAACCCAGGCCTAAAGCTAGAACTCAGGCTGAAAGATCAGCTACTTTAAGGGAAAAGGAGATATTTAATTTTAAATCTTAGGCAAACAAATGATTTTGAAAAAATGTGCATATGTCCCAAATATTATATGTGACATATTTATACTACAAAATTATTTGTTTCTATCTGAAATTCATATTTTTTGGAGTGTCTGTATAGCCCGCATCTTCATTTGCTAGGCCTGGCAGTTCTATTTCGACTGCGTGTTTGTGAACCCCTTGACAGTGTGGAACAGCTGTCCTGGAGGCACAGGCTGTCGTCTTCCACCTCTCCAGCTTGCAGGCTCCTGGCCTGGATTTCCCAACTTGGGGAAGGGTCACTTCTGTCTCAACCTTCTGCTGAAATACTGTCTAGGACTGTTTATTATTAACTGCACTGTCCTTCCCCAGAGCTTACTAAGAGCATGGCTTCCTAGTGGCGCATTCCTCTTCTGTGTCTGAGTCTTTCAATATACTCTCAGAGTGAGGATTTCAGGTCAAGGCAGAATGTTGAGTACAAAGTATACAGTTGCTTCCTACTTTGTTGATACCAAGACTGGTCAAGCTCAGGCACCTGAGAGACACCTTCCCAAGAGAACAGCGTGTCTGTCCGTTGAGCCTGGTGACTTCGCTTGAGGAGCAGTGCTATTAATAGGGTGTGGCAAATGCTGTTTCTAGGCAAGTTAAAGATTAGAATTTGTGTTTACTTTTAAAATCCCATCCTTTCTCCTGTGGGAGCATTTCTGAACGTTGACAAGCTTACTTGCTAGCAAGTGTCAACTTCAGAATGTTGTTTCTAAAAATAGCAGGAGATTTCTTAGACATTGACTAAAATAATGATGATAATAACAAGATAGATTATGACAGTATCTTGTGAGCCTTAAGTTTAGCTTAAGTTCAAGGGGATTTGTCCACTACTTCTGGTCATTTCCGAAAGAAGCACCGTTTTAGAACTCACAGCCCATCATCGTGGTGAAGATTGCAGGGTTTGGACCTTACAATTTTCTGTAAATTTCTGGAGTAAATATTTAGAGAAGGACAACATTGTTCTCTCCTTTCAAATACTAATAATTCTGATTCAAAGAGCAGTATCTGGAAGTGTTTTTCCAGTAATATAGTCCTATTTCCAGCACTCTAATAAAGCTAATCAGAGCCCTCAGGCTTTGCTTTCGTTTTCCTCTGAGGAATGGAGTCCTGTTAAGAATTTATATTGTAATTCTAAAACCTACCATTATTTGAGAAACAGATGTGAGAAGAAAATGCAATCAAAATGGAGAAGAAATGACTGTAGCCCGAGAACAAATATTTATTTTCACATGCTCTGGCCATCTATCTAGTGACTTCCCATAATAATTCATCGACGAATGAAAAGGCAAATAGCAAACGTGTCTGTTGTTTGTGTGCAAAAATGTTATTACGAACCCAGCATTAGGAGTGGCGTGCATTTTGAGTGTTTTTCCATTAGTCCTGATGTATTTGGGTAATGTCACTCATAGGCTCTTGCCTGACCAAACTGGTAATCAGCAGCAGGCATCTGAAGGCTGAGATTTTCTGGTGTTTTCTGTGGTCAAGGAAAAGGGCCAGATTTCTACTCCTAAGAGAGAGTGAGCCCATGTTTTCAGCCCCATTAGCACTGTCCTTTGCTCTGCACAGCCCACATGGCTGCAAGGCTACGTGGCAACAGATGTGGAGAGCAGAGACAAGGAGGATTTAATAAACATCCAAGTGGAAAAAGGTTTTATGCGTTTGTCTTATCAGGAGAGTCAATCTACTATACCCTCACTCTATACGGCTCCTGCTAAGTAAAGACTAAATATAGTAGCAGGAAACAACAGTAGCCGTTTAACGAGTTCTCTATTTGTATTCCAAACCAATAAGCTACTTCTTTGTTTGTTTGTTTGTTCGTTTGGCTTAACAGATTGTGCTTTATTTACAAGCCATTAACCAGTCATTAATAAATGAGACGGTTTGGAGTTCATAAATATTTTTAAGTAGCACACAATTCATTTAACACTTTAACACACAGAAGTAATATCTGTTTGGGGTAAAACTCATGCTGCAACAGAGATCCTGTTACCAGAAAACAGCCCAATCTTTCTGACACAAGCCTTTAGGGCTCTGGAGCCAGACCACATTCCTGGAGGTCCCGATTCTGCCGTTTACTTCCCTTCTCTGCGCTTTGGTTTCCTAATGTTTGTCAAATGGAGGCAGTTGTATTACTAACCTCATAGAGATTTTTCCAGCATTGACTGCAATAATGCATGTGGAATGCTTAGCTCAGAGTGAGCACTCAGTACGTATTAGCTCAAAGTAGAATAAAGTCAGAGAAAATTTAAACTGTGTCCTTGGCTATACTTTGACAATTTTCTCATTACATTTTGTAATTATCGGGCAAAGTAGAGACTATACTGGCAACTTGATGAAATTTAAACAATAATTATTTGAATTTTGGAATAAATATATTCTATAAACTGATTAACGGTTCATTGGATACCAATAGTAAATATGTTTGATCTAGGGAACATGTTTACTATGTCAAAGACCCCCTATATTTTAAGTTGCCATGCTAGAATAAAGTTTATCTAACACCATGAAGAGATAGCACTAAATAAACATGGTTTCTATTGGCTTCATTAAATATAGTTGTTTCTATTCTGATTATTTTCTCATTTATTAATATGTTTTAGTAATTAAAAAAAATTCTGCTAAAATTCTTTTGTGCAATAATTAACCAGTATATCAACCTACCAGTGCTGGTAACCCACATATTAATTAGATGAATTCACATTGAACAGTTCAACTCTGATTTTTAATTTTTACTTGATAAAAATGTACTTTTTCCCATTTAGCATGTTCTTAAAAAGTAAGTTTTTCCCAAAACTGCTTAAATATAACAAAACAACAACAATAATGACCTACTATATAATAAATATATGTATAATAATACAATGCAATATGTTACGTTTATTTTGATTAAGTTGACTTTATAGTAGTTGTTTTAGATTGGGCCTTGGGCTTCAGTAACAGATATATTTATGATTGGGTAAATTCTCCCTTAGAGGGAATGAGGAGGGAGGGTGAGCGTGTCTAGGGTGCTAAGAAAGGAGGATGGGTACTTGGCCAGCGCAATGTTGGATCCCCCAGAATGAGGGGACCAGCTTCACTTTTTCAGAACCTAACATTTGCCTGCTCTGGTCCCTGCTAAAATGAGGATACAAGCCGCAGTGGGGAAATACCCGAGCAGAGAAAAGTGGAAATGGAGGGAACAGAGTCTTAAAATATATCTTAGGGCTGCAAGAGTGGTGTGGTTAATATATGTAGAGAGAAACCGAATCAACCTAATGGGCTTCAAAGTTAGACTTTCAACCATTTCCCTACCATGAGTCACAGTCTGGAGCTGGTGCTGTCGCTCCTTTTAACCTGTTTGCATCTCTTATTTGCTTCCCATCATTGTTTTGCCTACTGTTTCTCCAAACTCTCTTTGTTAACTCTTCCAGGAAGTAACCTCGCCTCCTGTGAAAGGTCCGGTCAGTCCAGCTTGGTTTCGGTATGTCCTTCAGTGTACTGGTGTATCAACCCATTGACCAGAACACCAGGAATTCTCGTAATCACTCCTCACTCCTGGTGTATCTTATTATAAGCAACATTTTGAAGGTCTCTTTATTTTTTCCTGGAAGTACAGTTATTTCAAATCTATAATTTTTCTTTTTTTTTTTTACTGGGCAGAAGCACCAATAAGTCCTTGGAACCCCAGTGAATAGAAACCTCCCTACTTTAAGGATGTGGCCTCTGTGGGTCTGGCTCTCTGCTGCAGCTGCTGTCGCCTGGTGAGGAGGCCTAGCTGGGCAAGGTAGATGAGGTGGTGACAGTGGCCATATGGGAGGTTAGACCATTCAAATTGTGAAAATTTACTGTTGGTGATTTCCTGGCTGCAACCATTTTCTTTGGTGTGGCCCCAGTTTCCATGACCAGAGAAGCCCAAGAATCAGCAAGTGGGGCTCTGGGGGAGGAAGGGGTAGCCAAGGGAACACAGAAGAGGAGTCCTCTCTGTGCTCTATTCACTCCTCCACAGGGCAGTATTTTTTAAACTACTTTACCATTACTAATTGGAATGCGTGGGTAATTACTGCCCCTCTGGTCTCTTTCTTTGTGGGTATAGATTAAGATCTCTCCTCTGTGGGTATAGATTAAGATCTCTCCTTGGTGGTTCTGGCTGGTATAGATTAAGATCTCACCTTGGTGGTTCCGTGAGGGATTTTCTGTACAGTGGTTCTCAACCTACCTAATGCTGCAGTGTATTTTCATTGTTAAAAAGGGGTTGCGACGCACAGGTTGAGAATCGCTGTTCTATAAGCTATGTGTGTTCTTAAAAATCATCTCTGCACGAGTGAAATACACATGCAATTGTTCTGTGAATTGTTTTGGTAAAATCCATTCTCATTTTATATCTCCAGTGTTTTTCAGGACTTAGAAGAGGCTGGGAAGCACTGCGTCACACCCAGCCCACAGATCTGGTCTCATTCCCATACTCACAAAGGCATGGACTTACTATGCCTTGTATGGATTAATCTTTATCTCTTTTTGTTCAATTAGTTGCTGGTGTCATCGCTTTCGGCTATTCCTGAAAGGAGAGAGGGGCTTGCTTTGTTTCCTTTTTCACATACTGGCACTTTTCAAGTCATATCTGACGGAACCACCATTATGAGGCATGTACTTTATGTGTGTACTGAACCCAGTTCAGGTATCTCTCCTACGCTGCTGCTTCTATGAGTCTTATCTTAAGGCTGCAAGATAGACATTCCTTTCACTTGCTATAAGAGATTCCAAAACGCAGAGATTTTAAATAATACATTCAAGGTTAAAGATCTAGTGAGTGGTAGATTCATATTCAAACACATTTGGTTCCACTCTTAATCTGTGTTCCTTTACTGGGCTAAGGTGACTAAGAACTTCTGAATGCCAGATCATTTCATATGTAGCCTAAGATGGTTTTTATGTTTTTTAGCTCTCTTTCCAGGTAATGTTATCCTTCCTATATTCTCACTCAATCGCAACGTCGTTCACAATTCAAGATTCCTTTTTCTATGTGTCAGATGTGTAGTATTAATTCAGACTGTTTTCAGCCCAGTGCAAGGCACTGTGTAGGGTAAAAAATTAAATGAGCTGTTGTCATTAGCCTTAGGAGCTTCTATTTTAACAGCAAAGGTGTGAGCATGATAAAACCTGCGTGCAAATGTCTTTAATACAAGGCAGAATAAAAATACCATTAATGAGATACAACACGTTGTAGGAGACACCTGAAAAGAAACACCTTGGTAATAAGGGAATGGGGAAGGGATTGGTCTCTGTTAAAGAGCATGAGAGCACGCAGCACGTAAGAGCACGAGAGAACATGCACCATTGCCTGGTAGTCTCCACACCTGTGGTATAAGTAGCCACGGGAGAAGTTAGTTGAAGTTCCTACTAGGCTCCTACTAACACTGACTGCTGCGCTTTTGAGGTGCTCTGCCACCTCTGACCTGACTGAGACAATGGGCTCCCCAGCACATATGGGGAGCCATACCCCCAACGAGCTTGAACAGTGGTCCACGTCCTGGCAGTTTTAAAGGCCGGGGCAGTGCCCTAGCTTCCTGCCTGTGACAACACATGATAGAAATTTACAAGAAAGAGAAGGAAAGCATGGCAGCCTCTCCTTCGTGGATCTCGGGTGAGCTCTGGATTTCTTGCTGTGGTGTTTCTGGGAAGTGGGAGCAGCAAGGTTGCTGGTCACATTTAATGGTTCATTGTCACTTCTATTTTGTGTGAATGGGCTGTTTTGGAGGAAGAGTAATAATCAATACAAAAGGGAATCTGGGAAGGAATGGGGCATGCAAACATACCTTTGTTTCCATGATATTTTCTCCAGATTGTGACAGTGATGCTAACTTCTAACAGGGAATGGCGGGGGAAGGGAAGCCTACCTCTCTCAAAACAGTTGCATTCAGTCCAAAACCCAACATGTCTTACATTCAATTCAAAGCTACATATGTAAAATTTATTGTGTTGGGAGGTACATTGATGAACTGAAGCTGATGTTTTATAGACAAAATAAGATGTTTATAAAAATAAATATCCCATGGCAAGAAGTGGTAAAAATCATTCCAGAAGAACAGAAAATTATCCTACTATTTGGGAGGAGGAAGAGCTTATTTCCTTTAGAGGGAAGACTGTATGGCAGGGTTGATAGTTAATATGAATAGTCCACCTCTATTGATTGTTAACCAGGTACCAAGCTGGGATTGTTGTAAGCATGTGTTAAGTCATTTATTTCTGGCAAAACCCTTGTGAGGTAGGTGCTATTATTCTCTCACTGCCTTCCCCATTTTTTCTAGGAAGAAAAAACAAGGCATAGAGAGATTCAGTCTGTTGCCAGTAAGTGGCCCACTGTTTGGCCTAGAGTCTGTTTAACCACATAGCTCTATTCCTTACTAGGCTACGTCACGGAGGGTGGATGGGAGTGGATTTCCCGCCCAGAACTAACAGAGCAAGTAGAGAAACAATGGCAGGAAAAGGCAAGGAGAACAGGGGAGAAAGATCACCCAGCTTAGGGAGAGCACTGTACAAAGAGAAGCAATTGCTGATAATAAAGGGAGCGTTGTGTCATGTCAGGTGCAGCCGGGCCCCAGCGGACACTGAGCAGCTCTCTAAGGAGCTGCACTTTACTTTTCACCCTTGACAGTTTTTGAAAAGCCTCATCTGAGGACACCAGTGGACCACAGGAAGACTCATCTGATGGTCATATGTAAGGTGGATATGAAGGTCGTCTAGAGGCAGCGAGAACCAGTGAGGATGTTGTAATCAGGAACAGGGACCATGACTTAGGGTGATGGAAGTAAAGATGACAGTGAGAAACTGCAGAATTGCCAGTGAGGAATTACAGGTGGATGCCGTGGAAAAATGGCAAAATCGTAAGATAGATTTTTTTTTTTTCTGATTAGAAGAGTTTATTATTGGCTTGGTACCTGTAGCTCAGGGGCTACCCCTAGCTCAGTGGCTATGGCGCCAGCCACATACACCAGAGCTGGCAGGTTCAAACCCAGCCCAGGCCTGCCAAACAACCATGACAACTACCACCAAAAAATAGCCAGGTGTTGTGGTGGGTGCCTGTAGTCCCCCCTATTTGGGAGGCTGAGGCAAGAGAATGGCTTGAGCCCAAGAGTGTGAGGTTGCCATGAGCTGTGATGTCACAGCACTCTACCCAGCGTGACATAGTGAGACTTTGTCTCAGAAAAAAAATAGAAAAAAAAAGAAGAGTTTTATTATTTTATGAAATTGATAAGTGATCAGTATCAAGGCTTTTGTGCTGTAAGATAGTGCTTACATTTCTTGTTTATTTATTTAAACAATTTGGCATAATTATTTTATTATTTCAAATTAATATGAGTGTGCAAATTTTTAGGTTACCTTGTTCTTACTTCTAAGGTAAAGTTCCAATTGAGCTGAGACCTTCTGGGGGGGAGGGGAGGCGTTGCATACCCTCACATGTACACATTAGGTGTGATCCTGCCAATTGCCTTCCCTCCTCCTGGCAATTGCCCTCTCTCTGCCCCTCCTCTCTCCTCCCCCTTGGTAGACTATTTTTGTATTTTATTGCTTGTGTGGGCGTGTAATTGTTTATATATTGGTTTCATATTAGTATCGAGTACATTGGATTTTTTTTTTCGATTTTTGAGACACTTTACTAAGATTATGTTTCAAGGCTGGGCGCAGTGGCTCACACCTGTAATCCCAGCACTTTGGGAGGCTGAGGTGGGTGGGTTGCCTGAGCTCAGGAGTTTGAGACAAACCTGAGCAAGAGCAAGACCCTGTCTCTAAACATAGCCTGTGTTGTGGCAGGCTGCTATAGTTCAAGCTACTTGGGAGGTGGAGACTAGAGAATCACTTGAGCGCAAGAGTTAGAGGTTGCTATGAGCTATGACACCATGGCACTCTACCTAGGGTGACAGAGTGAGACTCTACCTCAAAAAAAAAAAAAAAATTATTGCTTGAGAAGGAGAGGGCTCAAAGGAGATGTTTGAGTTTTGAGTTTGGCTTATTGCAAGGGTAAGGGTGTTGTCACCACAGTTTTGGAAGCAGGGGGGCTGTGAAATTTGAGGTACAAATGGTAAAGTTATTTTTGTATGTAGAGTCATATAGAAGGAGGTGCCAATGCCTAATGCTCTAAAAGTAAGTCTGATAATTTGTCTGATAATGATCGATGGCATTCTATAGGGTTTAACCTCAAAATCCAGTGCCTGATAAGGAGTGTACTCTGAGATTTGAGGAGGATTATCTATGAAGGTGCACAGAGAACCTTGAATTAACAGATTTCCCTGAACCTTCCAGGCCTTCCCCTTTGTAAAAATACTTTGTAGAACCCTTCATCTCTTTTATTGGAGGACAATACAGAATCCTTCAATAAAATAGGTGTTTTATAAGCAAATGCTGACTTTTTGGGATTTCCCCCAATTTCCCTTCTAGTCACCAGAATAATCTCAGCAAGACCCAGCCAGGGAAGCACTGGGGCTACCAAAGGAGCAGTAGGACCCAGTTCATCTGTATTGATGGGGAGTATGTCTGAGCACAGATCCCGAGGGGTCTGGATCAGGGGGCAGAATGTGAAGCTGGATGGTGAAGAACTGTTGATATGGAGCATGCTCTCATTATACTGCTTTTAATTTTTATTTCAAATTAATATGAGGGTGTACATTTTATATGATGGTGCAAATTATTCATGGGAAATGGTAGTTGACTTGGTAGTTTCATAGGTGTGGGAGAGGGACCCATGAAGTGGTTTCTAATATACTTCTGGGTTTACTTTCAGTAAGTTTGAAAAAAGTGGGGATTCACATGAAATAGAGATGCCACAGCAGCCAGGGAAGACTGTGGAGAAAAGCACCAAAGGGCATAGATAAGTGGACATGCAAAGATCACTCTAATATGTGTATAGAAGACCAGACTCTAGCTGACTGCATTCTTTTGGAGACCCAAGGGACACTCTGCCAAGGTGACAGGAGACCCATTGCTCAGAAGGAGCATTGACATTGTTGAGAAGCTTGCTTTATTCTATAGGCTGAACTAACAGTAGGAGACCCTGTTACAGAACTAAGAATCCAGTGGCAGGATTGGTATAAATAATGAATGTGAGATCCTTGCTTAAAAATTGGAAAAAAAATCTTCTTTCTTGCATGGCTTCTTTCTCAACTTGTCATTTTTTTTAAAAGTTACTATTACAAGAGTGTTTTCTTGGTGCAGGATACTTGTAGGGTGAAAATAGACCCTTGTATTAATCAGAGAAACTGAACCCATAGGACCTATCTATCTATCTATTTAGTTTAAGAAATTAGCTGAAGTTACTATGGATGCTGAAGCGTCCATTGATCTGTAGCAAGCTAGAGACCCAGGAGAGCCAAAGGTGTAGTTCCAGCTTGATTTCAAGTAAAAAGGCAGAAGAAGACCAATGTTCTAATTTGAAGATAGACAGGAAGAGAGCAAATTTTCCCTTCTTCAGTCTCTTCGTCCAATCTAGTCCTTGCATGAATTGGATGAGGCCCACCTATACTAGGGAGGACAATTCAATTTACTGAGTTACAAGTTAATGTCACTCATAAACACCTTCATAGACACACCCAGAAAAATTTCTAGTTAAATGTCTGGGTATCCTGTAGCCCAATCAAGTATACACATAACATTAACCATCCCAGGAACTCTAAGTAGCAAGCAATCTAAAAGCCTTACTTGTTCTCCAGAGGGTAAGAGATGCAGGGTCAACCGTACAGTCAAGGAAGAAGCATAAAACTAGGAAAGCCTCCTCACGTTTTAGAAGAAGCATTTTCTGCACTTGGAGATACTTCTCCAACCATTTACTGGGTGATATGAAAGAGTAGTTTTGGGTGGGGCCCAAAGCAAGAAGGTACTCTGTAGTATATTCAAGTCATGGTATAACAAGTCTGGTTGCCTGGACAAAATGATCTGGAAGACCTCACATTATTAGAGATACCTGTGAGAAAAAAGGATGCTGTGTTGAAGCCTGTACCAAGTCTCAACAGGATAGTCTTCGAGTAGATCTCTCTAGGGTTCTGGAGCAGGTGCATGACATCTATACTAGAGAACTATGTATCACTTGAAAAACAGAACTAGTCATGCTAAGACCCTGGCAGAGAACAAAAAGGCCAGAGCTGGCTTGTGCCTGTAGCTCAAGTGGCTAGGGCACCAGCCACATACACTGGAGCTGGTGGGTTTGAATCCAGCCTGGGCCCACCAAAACAATGATGACAACTACAAAAAAAAAAAAATAGCTGGGCGCTGTGGCAGGCACCTGTAGCCCCAGCTAGTTGGAAGGCTGAGGCAAGAAAATTGCTTAAGCCCAAGAATTTGAGGTGCTGTGAGCTGTGATGCCATGGCACTCTGCCCAGGGTGACACCTTAAGACTCTGTCTCAAAAAAAAAAAAAAAAAAAAAAAAGCCAGAGCCACCTAGCATGAGCTAGGTACTATCAGACTCCCCACTGAAATGGATCATCAATAATCCATCATGACTTGGAAGTAATACATCTGGTCTTAGGCTTGAGCAGGCACAGAAGATATAGGTAAGTAGCATGAGCAGACACCCAGATTCCCATGCTATTCTCTGCATTTGTACCAGAGAACCATTTCCTTGGTTCTTCCTTAGGTCTTCTGAGTTTGTTTTTTATGACTAGCTGATGGAGAAGAGAAAAACCAAAGCCTGATTCCTAGATGGATCAGCTTGGTAAGCTTGCAAACATCTACTCTGACTGCTGCTACTTCATAGCCCCATTTGGGGGCATCTCTGCAAGATAGTGGGAGAAGAAATTCTGGCAGTGGGCACAACTTGTACTTGGTAGTGCTCTTTGTGTGGAAAGAGAAATCTCCTGAGGTAAGGATGCATGTGGACTGATGGGAACCTATAAATGGTGTAGCTATTTGTTCATGGTCTGAAAGGAGCAAGATTAGCAGATGGAGGTCTGGGAAGAGGCTTGAGAATGGACCTTTGGGAGGAAGCAAGAGTGTAAAGATATTTGCATGTGTTAATATATGAAGGGGTGTCTGGAAAGTATCCCTTTGTTAATACAATTTTTCATATTACCTGGCTGGATACCTTCTAGAAGCCCTCTAATACAAGAGCTTTTCCCTTGTGGAAGAGACAGTAAACCTTCAAAAGGATGACTCAATCAGTTTATGTCAGCTATGGACATACTTTGAAGTCAGAGCCCAAAGAATTTCCATATAGATTGGAAGTGGAGTGTAACAGAAATAGAGGAGTCAAGGATGACACCAAAATTTTGGCCTGAGCAACTATAAAAATGGAGTTGCCATAAAATGAGATTGGGTGGAGCATACTTTTTGCATAAAGATCAGGATTTCAGTTTGGGATATGTTGGTTTGACATCTGCTAGAGACACAAGTAGAGATGCCAGGTAGGTATTTGATACACACATGAGTCTGAAGTTGAGGAGAAAAAGTTCATCTCAAAGTAGAAGCATCACCACATGGAAAGAAAATTCATAGAAATGACAAATAAGTGTTGCATAGGAGCCTGAGGGACCTGGCGCAAGGCCTTTCTCCTTACTTGAATTGGCCATGTGGATCAGGAAAATTGAAGTGTGAGAATGGAGGGAGTTTTGTTGCCTTTACAATTCTGATATAATTTATGATTAGGTAAATTTTGCAGAGTAGGAAAGCTTGAGATCTTGGGCACTGTTGAGTTATGGCCAGTATACAGAAACTTTTAGCTCTCACCCATGATTTGGTACTTCCCTTTTCGTGGGCACCTGGGAGAATAACACTTCCTTCCTCCCTTGCAAAGTTATGGCCTTTGGGTTGTGAGATGACCATCACTTCGATGCTAAAGCATTTCATTTGTGGTACAGAGCTCTCCAATGTTCCCTTCCCCTGAAGGAATGAGTGTAGAAGCCTGTGGAGAGGAAAGTACTGCAGGTGGAAGTAGGCCCATCCCTGAGCCACTGCCGATGACTTGTAGCCTTGGATTTCACTCAGATGTGAGGCAGACTTATGTGTGTGTGTTAGGCAACTGAGGTTTTGGTGTTGTTTGCTACTGCAGAAAACCATCATTAATCCTAATTGATGCAGTCTGTTAGTGAGAGACCTGGAGGAAATGGAAATAAGGACCCGGTCTTTGGAGTAGCATGTGTAATAAGAGGCGGAAGAGTCTAAGAAAGCCAAAATTTACTCATGCCACTTTTTTTTTTTCAGGGCTATGAAGAACAAAAATGTCTTCCCTCCCATAAATGCGCTAATCTTTTCAATTTTTTAAGAACTCTTTGTCAAACTGTTTTGGGTTCACAGCAAAATTGAGTGGAGGGTACAGAGATTTTCCATTATCCCCTTCCCTTTCTCCCAGAAGTGCATAACTTCCTTTATTATCAACATCCCTACTGGAGTGGTGCTTTTGTCACATTGATGAGCCTACACCAAGACACCACTATCAGTGTATCCACAGTTTACATTAGGGTTCCATCTGTGGGTCTGGACATATGTACAATGACATGTTCATTGCCCTAAAAATTCTCTGTGCTCTACTTGTTCACCCCCCTCTCCCTCCAAACCCTGGTAACTACCGTCTCCATTGTTTTACCTATCTTAGAATGTCAAACAGTTGAATTCATACATGTAGCCCTTACAAATTGGCTTCTTTCACTTAATAATATGTATTTAAAGTTCCTCCATGTCTTTTCATTTCTTTCTGGCACTGAATAAAACTCTTTTGTCTGAATGTACCACAGTTTATTTATCCATTCACCTATTGATGGACATCTTGTTTGCGTCCAAGTCTTGGCAGTTGTGAACAAAGCTGCTATAAACATCTCTTTGGAAGTTTTTGCATGGACATAATTTTTGCAAAGTCCTATGGGTCAATACCAACAAGGGCGATTGCCAGGTCATGTGGTAAAATGCAGCTAGTTTTATAAGAAACCATCAAGTGGTCTTCCAAAGTGGCTGAATCATTTTCTATTTCCGTCAGCAATGACTGGATTTTCTGTTGCTCCAGGATACTATGGTGCCAGCATTTTTGGATTTTGGCTACTCTAATATGTGCTCAGTGCAGTACCTAACTGTTGTTTAAATTTGCATGTCCCTGATGACATAGACTGCCGGGCATCTTTCCCCATGCTTATTTACCATCTATAGATCTTTTCGGTGAGATGTCTGTTCAGATCTTGCACTCATTTTTAATTGGGTCATTTGTTTTCTTACTGTTGAGTTTTAAGAGTTCGTTGTATATTTTGGATAACAGTTCAGATATGTCTTTTGATCTTCTAGGAGTTTTGTAGTTTTACAATTTACATTTATGACTATGAGCCATTTTTGGTTAATTTTTGTGAAGGATGTATTCTTTTCCATTTTTTATTATAGTTTATACATTGTTTCTGTTCTTTTCCTTTTATGCTGCTATAGCGAACCATGGGATTTATTTGGATGACATGAATCTACGAATATGTACAACGAGCCTTCACAAGTTTTAATCAAACAGGTGATTAGACCCCTAAGTTGCTTAAAGATACCACTCAGAGGGAAAGTTTGCTTACTGAACAATTAACCATTAAGCCACAGATGGTTAATGGGATTTCCAGTGTACTTAACTAACATTTATTAATGATAATAATGGATTTACGTTTTTAAAGCTCATCAGTTAGATTTATATTACACTGTACATATCTTTGTCTCAGTCACTTTTTTTACCGTTGGTGGGTCAGGCTTGGGAATAAAAATTTGTGTGCGTTTGGTGGGAGGAATGATTCTATGATGCATGGTTTCACTTGTATAATGTGTTAAAATCTGTGTTTAATCTGTATAATAGTACAGCAAAACAATAAGATCCAACAACAAAATATAGAAACAAAAAATTCCTACCAAGCATATTTTAATGGAAGAATTTTTATACCGAGCTCAAGAATGAAACTTAATATCATACAGTGGGATGGCTTATTTTTTATCAGTTTGACTGAGTCAGGGGATACTCGGGTATTTGGTGAAACATTATTTTGGGTGTTTCTATCAGGGTGTTTTGGGAGAAGATTAACATTGAAATTGGTAGTCTGACTAAAGCAGATTGTCCTCTTCCCCATGAGCGTGGGCTTCATCTTATCACTGGAAGGTCTCAACGGTATAAAAAGGCTGACCCTGCATTTAGTGAGGGAGACTTATTCCCATCTGACACCTTCAAACTGGGGTATTGGGCTTTTTTTTCCTGCCTTCAGACACAAAGTGGGTCTTGAGCTTGCTGCACATGGGAACAATACCATAGATGTTCAGTTCTCAGGCCTGCAGACTCAGTGAGAGCAACACCATCTCCCAGGTCCCCAGCTTGTTGACAACTCTGCAGATCTGGGACTTGTCTGCCTCCATCATCACATATGTTAATTTTTTGTATTATAATAAACACTTGCATATATACAGTATATGTCCTGCTGGTCCTGCTGTGCTAGAGAACGCTGGCTAATACACACGAGTCTTTCAATAATAACAGCTACCTTTTCTTGGAAATCTATAAAATTGGCCAATTGATAATTAAAGAAAGCTCATTACCAAGCAAATACAAAAAAGCTATTCACCTTTGAAAGACAGCATTTTCATTATAGTAACAGCGGAAAAGGACTTAGGAAACTAATGAAAAAACATAAAAATGCAAATTACTGCCGCTAATTGGTTATGTCTTCAAACACATTCTGAATTATTAATTTATGAAGAATAAATATCTCTCTTTATATATAAGATAAGGAAAATGGTTACCCAACCCCTCCCCATGGTTTGCATTAAGATTTCATTTTATTATTCTTTAGTATAATTGCCTTCCGATTTTGTTGAGGGGAAAAGAAGAAGAACCAAAGAATTTAGATTTTCTCCAAAGTCCCAAACTCTTCTGTTGAATAATTACCAGTCCAATTCCCAATCTCTGCCTTTGGTCAATGAGGAACTGAACTGAAGGTGCATGTATTAGAACAGTGGTTCTCAACCTTCCTAATGCCACGGCCCTTTTATACAGTTCCTGTGCGTTGCAACCCACAGGTTGAGAACCGCTGCATTAGAATGTAAGTTGCAAGAAGGTGGGCATTATCATGTCTCCTTTACTCACTGTGGCATTCCAAGGACTTAAGAAAAATTAAAGGCAATTCCACTTAAGGACTGGTTATACAACAAATTAAGGGCACTATTTCTTTTAGAGCAGACTTAGTTTCACAGCAAAATTTAGGGAAAGGTGCAGAGATTTCCCATACACTGCCTACAGCCACTCCTCTCTACCATTCACACCCTTCCCATTATCAGTATCCCAATGGTACACTTATTAAAACTGATGAAATTACGTTGACATATTATCACCGCAAGTCCATAGTTTATGTTAGGGCTCACTATTGCTGTACGTTCAATAGCTTGGGCAAACGTATAATGATGTGCACCCACCATTGTAATATCATGGAGTGTTTCTGCTGCCCTGAAGACACTCTGTGCTCTGCCTGCTGATCTTCCCTCTCTGGCAAACACCATCTTTTTACCATCCCCATGGTGTGTCAAGCATCTTTCCATCTCTGGCACACAGCACTTATCAAGGCAATCACAGCTTCCCAGTTTGACAGATCAATGGCAAGCCCTCATCTTGCTCTGTATGGATAGTTCCTCTCTATCTCTGGCCCTTTTACCTCTTTCTAATATGTGCAGGATCCCAGGGCTTGATCCTCACATTTTTCCCTTTGGTGATAGCATTTAATCCTATGGTTTTAAATACTGTCTAGATGTTGAGACTCCAGAATTTTTTCCTCCAGATCCCATCTTTCTCCTGAACTTCAGATCAACATAGTAAGTCCTTATTTAATGTTGTGGACAGGTTCTTGGAAATGTAACTTTAAGTGAAACAACATAAAATGAAAGCACTATTATCACAAGCTAATTGATGTAAAGAAGAGTCAAGTTCCTGTGAAATATTTCTGGTTATGAAAATATCACAAAACTTCTATGTAGAAGTGGGATAGCTGGATCATGGAGTAGTTCAATTTTTGTTTTCCATAATGACTATACCAATTTAGATCTCCACCAACAAGTGTTTCTTTCCCCTTCCATTGTTGCCAGCACTTCTTATCTTTTGTCCAGACTTTATATCTAACTGCAAAGTCAGCACTGCTCATCAGGAGTTTCAAAATCAGCAGGTAAGAAGTTGCAGGAATCTGAGAACCCAACGGAAAGCAGCCAGAAGGCTGGAATATATTATTATATGATTTGATTTATTCGATATTCTGTATGATTCTGTTTAGGTGACAGAATTACAGTGATTTCCGGTGGCTTGTCGTTGACTGCAAAAGGGCATGAGGCAAGTTTTGGGGTGATGATAAAAGGTCCTTATCTTAATTATGGTGGTGGATGTGGTGGTTACATGATTATATACAGTTGACAATACCCTTTGATCTACATCCTTCAAATGGGTCTTTTTTTTTCCTTTTTTTTTTTTT
>NW_003852490.1:4882679-4897395 GCF_000181295.1 Otolemur garnettii
TTTTTTTTTTTCTTTTTGAGACAGAGTCTCACTCTGTTGCCCCTGGCTAGAGTGCCATGGCATCATAGCTCACAGAAACCTCAAATTCCTGGGCTAAAGTGACCCACTTGCCTCAGCCTCCTGATTACCTGGGACTACAGGCAGGTGTAGTATAGCCATACCTGGCTAAGATTTTTTATTCTATATTTAGTAGAGATGGGAGTCTCTTTTTTACTTGGGTTGATCTTGAACTCCTGAGCTCAAATAATCCACCCATCTCAGCCTCCCAGTGCACTAGGATTACAGGTGTGACACTCTGCACCTGGCTCATATTTTTGTGTGTGTGCAAATTACTTTTCAATAAACTTGATTTAAAAACTCCTTGAAAAGAGTTTGGCAGTATACCAGGAGATGATATGAGACTGGGAGAGGTTCAGGCCAAGTTTAATGAAAGGGGACAGAGATCTGCCTTGGTAAAGATAGTGTCAGCATGGAGGATGGTTAGAGGCTTGTTTTTTATACTGGGAGTAGGGGAAGGAAGATTCCACAGCTTGCTGGAAGGTTCTGAAGGGCTAGGGTCTATCTGGAAGAAATTTTGGGCCAGATCCAGGTAGGTCTTTGGTTCTAGGAAGTGAGAAAGAGGAGGCAGAAGGGTGTAGGACCCCCAACACTCTGCAGATTTCTTCTCATTGCAGTTAAGATGGAATCAAAGTACTTATGACTCTTCTTCAGCCACACTGGTCTTTTGTTTCTCAATGTAACTAAAAATCATTCCCATCCCTTTACTTCAATTCTTCTGCCTGGCCAGAAAATTTCTTTCTCCAAATATTTGAATGGCTAACTAAATTTCTTTCAGAAGCCAATTTCTCATAGGCTTTCTGTCTTTGATGGCTAAAATAGGTCTTCTCCACGTCCAACCTTATCCCATTACCCTGTTTTATGCACTTAGCACTACTCACATAGTCTTTAGTGTGTATTTATTTGTTTCTTTGTTTATTTCCTCTCCGTCCTCACTGGTCTGCAAGTTTCTGGAGAAAATAGCAACTTGCAATTGGACTCACTGCTGAATCTTCTAAGCTAAGACAAGTGCCTGGTAGGCTGTAGGCATTGAGTGAATAAATAAATGAATGGCAGGAACTTAATAAAAGTTTGCTGACTGGCTGACTGACTGAACCACAATTTTCAAACACTTTCGCTTCATGTATAATTGAAGCATTGTGTGTGAAGAGTGTGGATCAATGATCTTAATGGAGTATGTACTTAAAACCCACACATCTATCAACAGGCATTTATTATGATTTTCCCATATGAATGTCATGGAACTGTATGGGACAGGGGCTTATTTTGAAGGAAACACTGTGTCAATGATTTCCTCCTAGTTGTTCAAACTTTCTCAAGTGAATAATCTTCCAGGAAAAGCCTTCTTAGTACTAACTTCTGCAAGAAACCTATCAAAAGTGTGGAAGTAAGTGATTTAAGCCATTTTGTTTTGTTTATAGAATTTTGTTTTTAAACCACTTGTTAGAAGTGTTTTATGAATATTTTTGCTAGATTTGAGTCATTCTAAAACCAAATTATTTTCTCCAAAAAAGACCAACTGGCATAGTAAAAAAAGATATATATTATATATGTAAACAGGTGCATTCTGAAGAATGATAATATAGCAAACTCTATTTTTAGAAACAGAATGGTGGGCTTGTATTAGATTATTTGTAAGTATGAGTAACTGGGCACAGGCTGTCACTCCACTGGTATTTAACCAGGTGTTTCTTTTGATAAATGCTCATTAAAATATATCACAAATTAAACATGAACACATACATTTTTAGGTAAAGAAATTTGAACCCAGAGTAGAGTATCCTGGGGGCCCCAGCTTAAAGAATAGTCAATACTTAAAGGTAGAGCGTTCGAACTGCCTTAAGAACTCCCATCACCTGTTGGGTCTCTATTCTGTGCCATACATTTACCTCTCCATTTTTGTGCCAGTACCATGCTGTTTTGATCACTATGGATTTGTAGTATAGTCTGAGTTCTGGTAGCGTGATTCCTCCTGCTTTGTTTTTATTCCTAAGTAATGTCTTGGTTATTTGAGGTTTTTTCTGATTCCATATAAAATGAAGTATTATTTTTTCAAGATCTTTAAAATATGACAGTGGAGCTTTAATGGGGATTGGGAATGGGTGGAGGAAGGGGGTTTGGAGGGATCACTTCTGAGGTTTATCTTTTAGGGGTACAAGTGAATCTTTCTAAGAGTAGAATGTGAACGTTTTAAAACAATAACTGAGAAAATGACATGAAGGCTGTGTTGACCAGTTTGATGGAAGTATTTCAGATTGCATGTGAAAACCCCACACTGTACCCCAGAAGTGCATTAATTTACATAGTTACCATTCAATAAAAAAAAAAAAAAAGAACTCCCATCACCCCTACTCCCAACCCCATGCACACAGTGGAAAACAAATACCTGATGACAGCTGTGGTGTAGTGCTGATTCTAGGACTTTATTTTCTGTTTTGTGTTGTTCTATTTGCCTCTTCTGGATTTCCAGCTTCCGCTGCACGGAGCTCCAGTGAGTCACGGCAGCAACATCATCCCTTTCGCGAAGAGACAATGGAAGTGGAAGCAGGCCATGTCAGAGCGTAGGTGCGCACTGGGTTCCCGATGCTCGCTGTCTGTCATCTCTGCTCCTGATACTCTGGCTCCTTCCCTTTCTTATAAGTAAATAACACATCCTTCCTGACGGTGACTAGTGTTTCTGGTAATTTTGTCTTCCAAAGTAGCAGCAGGTCAAGGAAAGTAACAAAGTGATTCAGCAACTTTACTTATCAAATGATGTATGTCAATTAGAGGCGTGGAAGTATCAAATCTTAATCTTAAACATTTTTCTGTAATGTGCAGTGTACTGTTTGCTATAGAGAATCTCACTTTTTTTTTTTTAGTATTATTTGAAAAGAAGCAAGGATACTTGTACATAATGTACAATGATATCTTTGAACTCCTATTTTTGTCTCTATTCTGGCGGGACTTAGATTTGCATCCTTGTCTTAGCTGATCTTAGTCTAGCATTATCTTCAGTATGTTTTAAGCCATTCCTGTCCTCTGCTGTCTTTCATGGAGCTTCTTCTCTCAATCAGGGCCATTAATACTAATTGCAAAAAATGACCAGTCTATTGGTTTACAGTGTCTCAGCACAGATCACAAATATTCTGCTCATTAATCTATTGGAAGGAAGAGGTCTGCTGTGTTTTCTGTCTGTCATCTGCTGGCCTCCAGTAACTTACAGCTATGGGAGTGCCTTCTCTTTGGATTCCTGGATCCTGAAGCTGTTTCTGAGTGCTCTATTTGCTGTTTGGTTCTTCATGGTCATTCTGCTTGCCTGGGAACTAGGGAGGATTTTTTTTTTTTTAAATTTCAGGTTAATGTTAAGGTACAATCAGCCAGGTCATAATATTTGAATTTGCTAGATAGAGTCCCTCATGTAGTTGTGTCCTGATTGCAAAAAGTGTACCTTAGAGCCCTACATTGTGCCCCTTAAGTGGGAACACATCAAACCCCTCCTTTCCCCCCTCTCGTGGACTTCCTTCCCCAAATTGAAGTAAAATGAGTTTTAGTCCTATGTGGGCATGAATTAGATAGTCTGCTGGCTTCGTGTTAGTATCGATTACATTGGATATTTGCTTTTCCACCCTTGTGATACTTTATTGAGAAGAACGTCCATCCAGCTTAATACAAAAGACGTAAAGTCACCATCTTTTTAATGGCTGGATAGTATTCCATGGTATACATATGCCACAGTTTCTTAATCCATTCCTGGTTTGGTGGACATTTGGGTTGTTTCCACATCTTGGTGATTGTAAATTGAGCTGTGATAAACAATCTAATGCAAAAGTCTTTATGATAAGATTTTTTTTTCTTCTGGGTAGATAGATGCCCAGTTGTGGGATTACAGTTGTGTGCCCTGTGTACATTACAGGGAATGTACAAATATGAGATCTAATTTGAGTTCTTTGAAGATTCTCCATACTTCTTTGCAAAGACGCTGTATTAGTTTGAAGTCCTGCCAACAGTGTAAAAGTGTTCCCATCTATCCCCATCCACACCAGGATCTGCAACTTTGGGACTTTGTTATGTTAGCAAGCTTATCAGGTAAGGTGATATCTCAGGGTGGTAGGCTGTTAGCAAGCTTATCAGGTAAGGTGATATCTCAGGGTGGTAGGCTGTTTTCATTTGCATTTCTCTGATGACTAGGGATGATGAACATTTTTTCAGATGTTTGTTAGCCATTTGTCTGTCTTCCTTAGAGAAAGTTTTGTTCATGTCTCTTGCCCAGTGATAGATGGGATTGTTGGGTCTTTTTGTAGATTAATTTGAGTTCTCTATATATCCTAGTTACCAAACCTTTGTTAGATTTGTAATATGAAAATATCTTTGTGCATTCTGAAGGTTGTTTATTTGCTTTGTTGTGTTCTTAGCTGTGCAGAAGCTTTTCAGTTTAATTAAGTCTCATTTGTTTATTTTTTTGTTGTTGCAATTGCCACAGAAGACTTCTTCATAAAATCTTTCCCCAGGCTGACGTTCTCAAGAGTTTTTCCCACACCTTCTAGGATTTTTATCATTTCATGCCTTAGATTTAAATCTTTTATCCATTTTGAATCAATTTTTGTAAGTGGTGAAATGTGCAGGTACAGTTTCAGTCTTTTATATGCTGTTATCCAATTCTCCCAGCACCATTTATTGAATAGAGATTCTTTTCCCTAGTGTATGCTTTTGCTTGATTTATCAAAGATCAGATGTCTGTTTTCAATGGTTTTCTATTTGGTTCCAAATGTCAATGTCTCTATTTTTGTGCCAATACCATGATGTTTTGATCTCTGTAGACTTATAATATAGTCTAAAGTCTGGGACAAAGGAGGTCACACTCTTGCTCTTTGCTGATAATATGATCGTATACTTAGAGAACGCCAAATATTCACCCATAAGACTCCTAGAATTGATCAATAAATACAGTAACATCTCAAGGTATAAATCCAATGTCCACAAATCAGTAGCCTTTGCACATGCCAATAACAGCCAGCTTAAGAAAACAAATCAAAGACATAATTCCCTTCATAGTAGCTTCAAAGAAAATGAAATACCTGGGAATGTACTTAACAGGAGAGGTGAAGGACCTCTACAAAGATAATTATGAAACCCTAAGGGAAGAAATAGCAGAAAATATTTGCAAATGGAAGAACATACCATGATTTTGACTGGGAAGAATCAACATTGTTAAAATATCTATACTTCCCAAAGCAATCTACAGCTTTAATGCAACCTCAATTAAAATACCATCATCATACTTCGAAGAACTGGAAAAAATAGTTCTTTGTTTCATACAGAACCAGATAAAACCCCTGATAGCCAAGGCAATTTTTAGTGATAAAGACAAAGCTAGAGGCATCACCCTAGGGAAGATTTTAGGAGGGAACAGGTGCTCCGAGGTTGAGTCAGAGCAGAAATCAAATGGTTGCTGTTATATCTTTTGGGGGATGCAATTATCCTTTTCTGGCTATAGCAGCTCTTGTGTCTATGCTTGAATCATTTTATGTCCACTAATTGTGCGAGCTCACAATGAATATTGGTATTTTTAAAAAATGTACACCATCCAGATTGGATTGTCTACAATTTTTAAATCAAAAGTGTCTCTGTTACTATTTCTGCATTTCCCCTCATGTTGACAAGTAAAAATTAAAAACTGAACCCCTAAAACTTACAATGAAAAGTCTAAGACATCATCTGAACCATCAAGATTAAATTCAAGCTGCTTACAGTGTATTGTAATTTACTTGCTGGAAAGTCAGATCTCCTGAAAGACACTTTTGATAAATTTCACCAGATTTTTTCCTAATCATAATTCAGTTTAACAAGTATTTTTAGTCCACTGCTATCTACTTTTGAGTAGGAAATTGGCATATGATAAATCAGTATAAACTGGCTTATCCACTGAAGAAAGTTACAATCTAAGTAGACATGCCAATAAATACTATTTGCATGTGTGTATATAAAATAATCAGATAAAATTCAGGATAATATATATTTCTATTAAAATAAGGTATCTAGACAATAAGCAGAGGGTGTCATAATAATGATAGTATTTTGAAGAGTTTCTTCATTGTACTAGCTATTTTTCTAATTTTTTCATCTTGGCTCTGAGGGTTTGACTCAGTTTGGAAAAAAAAAACCCAAACAATTTCAAACCTATGGCTTTTGGTATCTACTGTTATTGCTTTTCTCTCCATGTAATAAAGGGGCAGTGTGTTCCTTTATCCTCTTCTTACTCTGGAGTCACCAAGCCACTTTTCTGCTGTCCCATCTTCCTGCCGGTTGCATCTCATTTCTTATTTTGGTTTTCCTGACTGCATTCCAACAGGTTGACCTAAAGTTGAGTTATTTAGTTCCCTGGGGGAAAAATAATTTCTTTCTTACTCTTGTGACCATGGTCTCTAGTTTCATGTTTAAATTTTAATTCACAACTATTTGTATAGTTCCATCAAGTTCCCATTTAAGGATGGCACAAGGTACCAGTTATCTCTTTTCCTCATAATATTTCTTTTTACATTTTATGATTCTAGAATTGTTAAGTTGCCAACATAGTGTAACACGTTTCCAAAAAGATATAGGAATAATTGATACAAATCTACAAATACAATATTCATAATGTGTGCTATAATAGCGAAACTACATCATTAGCAGAAAGATGAAGTCATAAAACTCCATCTCACGCTATATTGAATGCTTCTGTAAAGAGTAAACTTTGGAAAAAAGAATCTAAAAGTGTGCCTCGCTGGCATAATAGAAAAAGAATGTGGCACATCATGAATCAATCTAAGTTTAGTTTTGAGGAAAGCAAAATGACCAGCATGGACAATGAAATGTTTCAAGCATTATAAAATGTATTGAGTTCCAGAAACCAGAGAATTTTGTCTAAAATGACCTTCGGATTCATTTTCCTCATGGTAATAAACAGTGGGAAAATGTTTTAAAATATAGAAAAAATTATATTTTGAGAAGCATGTTAATGCAGAGAAGTGATAGTACCTTACTTGATCTGATAAAAACACTCTCAGAAAAGTAAACTTGATGCTTAGAATGGTAGGTCTAGGGTCAACAACTGACAAATTACATCTAAAAGTCTGGGAAGGATCTTCAGATAAACTTCTAAAACCAAACTGAAATCACTCTGGCATGTGTGATTAAGATGAGATTTCATACTGTGCTCCCTTATTTATTCTGATAATATGTTTGTTGACAGTTCATGTATCTTTCATAGTTCTGCTCAAGTCAACTTAAAGAGCCTAGAAGTTTCTACTTCTCCCTTGAGGCTTGACCTAGGCTCGATCGTTTACTCGAATTTATATTTTTTTCTCTTGACATTTTTTATTCATATACTAATTTTATTTATATTATTTCCTGGAAACCATTTTACATCCTTGTAGAAAAGGCAAATATTTGCATATACATGTTAATCAATTGGAGGATAATGATGCATTTAGATTCTGGTCCTATGGTCAGGGAGTATGCAGTTGGGAAAATAACCTTATAACTGGTAATTGTATGTATAAAAATCTAACAATGATACCTAAACTATTTATTATGTGGTTTGAAATATAAAAATAGAGTAGCAGGATGCTTGTTACAAATAAATCTAAGAGTTCAAGGTATTAATGCTGAGGTTAGGTTAAATAATTTATTTAGATCTTTTACCTTTGTTTGAGAAGTAGCTCTTACAAATACTAGTTTTGTGATGTCAGGCAATTTATTGAATGTAGGCCTCATTTTTTCCTATCTGAAATTTTGGGAAATTAATTATACCTACCTCCTAGAATTGTTTAGCGGTTCTCAACCTGTGGGTTGCGACCCCTTTGTAAAAGTGAAAGTACATACTGCATGTCAGATATTTACATTATGATTCATAACAGCAAAATCACAGTTATGAAGTAGCAATGAAAATAATTTTATGGTTGGCGATCATCACAACATGAGGAACTGTATTAAGGGATCACAGCATGAGGAGGCATTAGGAAGGTTAAGAACCACTGGGAGGGGTTAATATTTTAAAATGTTTGGAATAGTAAGTATTAAAATCTCAGTTTTAATGGCTCATAAGAAAAGTTTACCAGTGGTACTTCTTCTGTTATACAGGGTGAACATAAAGTTCGTGTGCAATTTGAAATAGTTTAACACAGTAAATTGCACACGAATTTTATGTCTGCCCTGTACTCATCCTGTGTTCCGTGTACTAATTTTTATATGATATAATAAGCACCTGTTAATTTTCTTCCAACATGAGAACTAGGATACTCACTTGAATTCACATCTTTCATGGCAAAATTCTTTGGTGGTTCAAGCATTACTCTCTTTTGTTTTTCTATTTATTTTTTCATTCTGCTTTGTAAGTGTATATGTTTTCTGAGCATTATTGAGATATAATTCATATAACACACTTTTAAAAATGCATAACTCAATGGCGCTTAGAATATTCATAGTTGGGAAACCATCACCAGTAATTTTAGCAAGTTTTCATCATCTCAGAAAGAAATTCTGTATCTATCAGCAGTCACTCCCCATTCACTTCTCTAGCCTCTGCAACTACTGATCTATTTTCTGTCTCTAAAGATTCCCCCGTGGTAACTTCATGTTTAACCATCTGGAGAATTGGCAAATAGTTTTACAAGATGTCAGCCCCAGTTTGCAATCCCACTAGGAGTGTATGAATTTTCCAATTTCTGCACATCTTTGCCAGTATTTATTATGTGCCTTTTGGCCATGGCCATCCAAGAGGTATGAACTGCCACTTCATTGTGGTTTCGACTTACATTTTCCAAATGGCTGGTGACAATGTTGAACATCTTTTTATGTGCTTTTTGGTCATTTCCATATCTTTGGAGAAATTTCTATTTCCATGTTTGTCCTTTTAAAATTGGGTTGTCTTTTTATTATTGAGTTGTAAGAGTTCTTTAAATACTTTGGATACAAAATCTTTATCAGATATATGTGTATAACTTGTAAATATTTTCTTCTATTCTGTGTGTTTCTTTTTCATTTTCTTCACAGTGTTCTTTGAAGAACAAAACTTTTTAATGTTGATGAAGTGCAATTCACCTATTTTTCATTTGTTGCCCACACTTTTGCTGTCGTACCTAAGGACCTCTTGTCAAATCTGAGGTCATAAAGATATGACCCTTTGTGTTTTCTTTTAAAAGTTTCTTAGTTATAACTCTTATAATTATGTTTTTGATCTATTTGTGCATGAAATGAGATATAAGAGTCCAACATTCTTCTTTTTTTTTTTGAGATAGAGTCTCAAGCTGTCACCCTGGGTAGAGTGCTGTGGCATCAAGCTCACAGCAACCTCCAACTCTTGGGCTCACGTGATCCTCTTGCCTCAGTTTTTCTATTTTTTAGTAGAGAAAGAGTCTTGCTTTTTGCTCAGGCTGGTCTTGAACTCATGAGCTCCAGCAATCCATCTGCCTCAGCTTCCCAGAGTGCTAGGATTATAGGTGTGAGCCACTGTGTCTGGCCCCAACATTATTCTTTTCCATGTACCAGCACTAAAGAACAAAAGACTATTCTTTTTCCCAGTGAATTGTCTTAATAGATTTTCCCCAAATCAACAAATGTGAGGATTTATTTCTGGACTCTAAATTCTATCTCAGTGCTCTGCCTGTCCACCCTGTATCACTCTATATGCTTACCCAGCACCACTCTATCTTGATTACAATAGTCTGTATAACAGCATGTTTTGAAATTAAAATATCAGATGCAAGTCCTTCATCTTTTTTTATTGCCTATGATTATTTTGGCTATTTGGGGTTTCTTGCTTTTACATATGAATTTCAGATTCAGCTGCTAAATTTCTACAAAAAGCTAACTGGGATTCTGATAGATTGCACTGAGTCTGTAGATCAGTTTGAGGACTATTACCATCTTTGCCATATTAAGCCCTCCAATCTATGAATATGAAATGTCTTTCCATTTACTTAGGTATTGCTTAATTTCTTTTTTTCCTTCCCTTTTTATTATTTTTTATTTTCAAATATTAAGAAGGTTCAAATGTTTTAGGTTACATGGGTCATTTTTTTAATTGTTGGGATTAATTGAGGGTAGAAAGAATTAATTTACACTGATTTGTTAGGTAAACAAATGCATTTAAGTAAAGTCCCTCTTACACTTGTGTTCCACTTCCAAGAAGTGTGCCATACACTGTGACCCTCCAACCCCCTCTCTCCTCTCCTCTCCCCACTTCTTCATTCTCCTACTTTACCCTTTGTATTAGATCATCTACTGACCTCATAGTAGAACTGAGTACATTGGATTCTTGCTTCTCCATTCTTGTGATGCTTTACTAAGAAGAATATGTTCCACCTCCATCCGGGTTAATACAAAAGACGTAAAGTCCTCATTTTTTTCCCCATATTTTTTAAATGGCTGAATAGCATTCCATGGTATACATGTACCACAGCTTGTTAATCCATTCCTTGGTTGATGGGCATTTAGGTTGTTTTCACATTTTGGGGATTGTAAATTGAACTGCAATAAACAGTCTAGTGCAAGTGTCCTTATGATAAAAGGATTTTTTTCTTCTGGGTAAATGTCTAGTAATGGGATTGCAGGGTCAAATGAGAGGTCTATATGAGGATTCTTTGAGGATTCTCCACACTTCCTTCCAAACAGGTTGTATTAGTTTGCAGTCTCACCTTGTTTAATTTCTTTTAATAATAATATTTTATAGTTTTCAGAGTATAAGTTTTAAATTCTTCAGTTAAATATATTTTTTAAGTAATTTATTCTCTTCAGTGCTGTTGTAAATGAAATTATTTCTTAAGTTCATCTTTGGATTATTTATAGCAAATGTGTGGAAATATGATTAGTTTTGCATATTTTATCCTACAACCTTGCTAAACTTGTTTATTATAATAATATTTTTACTTAATTATTCAGAATTTTCAATATAAAACTGTAATTTTTGAGCAAAGATAGTTTTATTTTTTTGGTTTCCAATATGAATGTCCTTTGTTTCTTATTCTTGCTTACCTACTCTGACTAGAACCTCGCATGTACATTCTTAAATAAAAATGATGAGAATGGACCTTATCTTGTTCCTGATCTAGGGGCGGAAACCATCCAGTCTTTCACCACTAAGCTATGATGTTAGCTATGGGCACTTTTATGGATGCTTTTTATCAGGATTAGTAAATTCCTTTCTATCTTTAGTTTGTTGGGTGTTTTTAATCCCAAATGAGTTTTGGATTCTGTCAAATGCCTTTTTGATACCTATTAATATGATCAGGTGACCTTTTTTGTATTAAAATGGTATATTACATTTTATAATTTTGGGAATAATATCAACATCATATTCCTGGGAAAAATTTCACTTGATAATGGTACGTAATTTTTTTTTTTACATATTACTGAATTCAGTTCACCAATATTTGGTTAAGGAATTTTGCATCTGTTTTAACAAGAGTCATGGGTTTTATTCTTTATTTTGTGATGTCTTTGGTTTTCATGGTAGGTAATACTGACCTCATATAATGAGTTGGGAATTTTTAAAAATTTTTTTAAATTTTTACATATACACATATTTATTAGGTTTCCACTTTTTGCCTTCACAAAATTAAAAAGGCTTAAAATTTAACAACAATAACAATGTTTAAGATAAGGACTAGAAACAAAAACTTCATAGAGAATGAATAAAGATAAATACATTCAGAAAAGAAATCAAACAATTGCTGCAAGGAAGTATTAAGCAATAATAATAATAGTAATGCAAAGAAAGTAACATTCCCATTGTCAAATAAGAGCATGTCTATTATAGAATTCTTTGACGCTGAGGTTCAGTATGGAGTCATCAATTAACTGCTTCTTCTTCTTTTTTTTCCTATTAATAATTTCTTATTATTTTTTGAGACTTTGGGAATTTTTTTCCTCTCTAGTATTTTTGGAAGAGTTTGTGAAAAATTGATATTAATTCTTCTTTAAATGTTTGGTAGAATTCACCAGTGAAGCTACCCTCATCTGAGTGTTTCTCTGTTGGAACTTTTTGATTATTTTCTCAATCTTGTCACTTGTTTTGAGTTTATTCAGGTTGTCCTTTTTTACTTTATTCAGTTTTGATACTTTGTGTCTTTCTAATCTAAGAATATTTGTCTAATTCCTCTGTTATCTAATTTATTAGCATCTTATTATTCATAGTTTTCCTTTATAATTATTTTTATTTCTGTAAGGTTGGTAGTAATGTCTCCTGTTTTATTTCTGCCTTTAGAAATTTGAGTCTTCTTTTTTCCTGGTTGGTCTAGCTACCAATTTGTCAATCCCATTTTTTTTTTGTTTCATTGATTTTTCTCTATTGTTTTCTATTCTCTATTTCACTTATTTAAACTTCTAATCTTTATTTTTTTTTATTGTGCCTTCTTTAAATTCCTTTTGTCTTCTATTTTCCCCAAAGATTTATCTCAGAAGCTTAGCGTCTTCATCTTTCTTCTTTTTGAAATAGGCATTTATAGGTACAAATTCCCTGTAAGTACTCGTTTGTCTGTATCCCATAAATTTTGTTATGTTGTAACTTCATTTTCATTCATCTCAAATTACTTTTGATTTTTATTTTTGATTACTTCTTTGACTTATGGCTCTTAAGAGTATATTTGTTTAATATCCATGTATTTGTAAGTTTCTCAAATTTCTTTCTGTTATTGGTTTCTAATTTACTTCTACTGTGGTTAGAGCATATACTTTAGATTATTCGTATCATTTTAAATTTATTGAGGTTAATTTTTTTATTTTATGGTCTCCTGTATGGTCTGTCTTGGAGAATGTTTCACATGCACTTGAGAAGAATAAATATTCTGTTGTTGCATGAAAAGTTCTATGTATGTCTGTTCAGTCCAGGAGCTTAATGATGTAGTTCATGGTTGTATTTCTTTGTTACTTTTCTGCCTACTTGACCTACTCATTACTGGAAGTGAAGTATTAAAATTTCCCACTCTTACTATTGCATTTTCCATTTATCTCTTCATTCTGGCTGGGTTTTGATATATCTATATTGGTGATCCATTGTTAGGTGAATGGATGTTTGTGATTGCTCTATTCGTTGATGAATTTACCCTTTGATTACAGGGAAATACTCCTTTTCTCCTCTGTGGGAATGTTTGTTTTAACATCTATTTGGTCTAATATTAATACAGCCACTCCAGGTTTCCTGTGATTGCTCTTTGCATTACATACCTTTTATATCATCTAACCTTGAATTTGTTTGCATGTATATTAGTTTGCTAGAGCTACCATAACAAAATACCACAGATGTGTGACTTAAACAACACAAATTAATTTTTTTTGCAGTTATGGATGCTAGAAGTCCAAGATTAAGGTATTAGTGGAATTTTTTTTCTTGCAAAGTGTGTATGTGTTGGTGTACTTACATCTCATATTCCTTAAGTCTCTGTTCATTTATTTCTTTTTCTTTGGATTATATAATTTTTATCATCTACCTTCAAGTTTGTTGATCCTTTCTTCCACTAGTTCAAATCTACAACTGAGCATTTCTGATAAATTTTTCATTTCAGTTACCATATTATGCTATTTATAATGTGTCCCCACGTATCATGTGCACCCACATTTTTGGCTTAAACTTTCAGGGGAAAAAAAGAACTTTAAAAAAATTTTTAAATTCAAGGCTGGGCGGAGTGACTCACACCTGTAGTCCCAGCCCCCTGGGAGGATGAGCAGGTAGACTGCCCAGCTCACAAGTTGGAGACCAACCTAAGCCAGAGTGAGACCTTTTCACTAAAAATAGCTAGGCATTGTGTCAGTTACTTGTAGTTCCTGTTGCCTGTACAATTGCTTGAACCCAAGAGTTTGAGTTTGCTGTGAGCTATGATGCCACAACACTCTGCCAAGGGTGACAAAGTAAGACTCTGTCTCAAAAAAAAAAATTTAAATTCAAAACTTAAAGCTTGCAGTGTATGAAAATCATTTTGACTTTTTCCAAGGGATTTTTCAATAATTTTTTATAAAAATATCAGCTAGTTCCTGATCAAAATGTATGAAGAAAAATATATTGCTCGTCATTGGCCACAAATACTTTTGAGAGAGGTTACCTGAAAAAAAGTAAGATCTAGGAGAACAGAGGTCTTCTCAAGGAGACCCCCAAGGATATACCTGCAAGGGTCTCCCTGTGGTGACTCAGCTCTTAGGAATTTGTAAAAATTTAACTTCCTGGGACCTGGAGGCTGATGCTTGCTTCTGCTTCTGTGAAAGCCCGCCATTCTCTAAAAGCCAGTGCCACTTCTCCTGCCTGTTTGGAATTGACCAATAAGAAAGGTCCTCATGGGCTAGAACGTTGTGACTGGGGATAAAAAGGAGGAGACTGAGCCAGTCCAGGAGCATGGCCATTTTGAATTCTGAGCAGACACTCTGCCAGCTGAAATAAAGCCTTTCTTCTTCTAATTGTGGTGTATGTGAGGGCCAGCAAGGGCCAGACTAACTCCATTTTGTTGTTTACCCCCCTATGCCTCCATTTTGCAGCTGCATACCAGAAACGTTGAACAACCACATCTTGCTTCCTCCCCAACCCTTGCACTCGCCCATGACCAGCACCCTTGCACAATATCTGCCTTGAGTGATAGCAACCCACCCCTAGACCAATCAGCATAGCACTGTCCTGCACCACAAGGCCCCTATCAGCTTTCCCCAGCACCCT
>NW_003852490.1:4897702-4904050 GCF_000181295.1 Otolemur garnettii
TCTGTCTGTATTTGTAGTCGGGATGTCTAATCCCAGACAAGGAAGTGGGGACACCTTGTGTATGGGGGACTGGGACGTAGAATCCCCAGTTCTGAGGCGATTCTCCTAGTTGAGAGGCAAGGCGGGTCACTCCCACCCTACGGAACTTTACCATCCTCTCAGTTTCAGTTTGGTTTCAGAAGCCATAGAGGCAAGTTTCTGCTTTGTGAAAGAGTTTTATTAAGTATTATCTGTTTTGTCTGTGTCTTGTTATACTTGGAGAGTGACATGGGACAGATGCAGACGATGCCCCTCTCACTGACTCTTGCTCACTTTCAGGATGGTACCCGGTACCTGATGAATATTTGTCTGTCTACTTTCCTGTCCATTTATTTCCCTCCTGCAGTGTGTTTGTCCAGATCTCTGATATTACTTTGCCTATCAGCTTGACTTCCTCCTTTCAGCCCCCAAAGCCATTCCTCTTTTTAAAGGTGGCACAATTTTCCTTCCCCCGCCCCTTCTCCTGCGGTTGGAGAAATTAAGGTAGAAAAAGTTCCCTTTTCTTATGTTAATAAGACATTATGGAGTTTATCAGTTGAATTTATTTGTAGTTTTGGTATTTCTGGCTTGTTAGGCTTTTTTTTTTTTTTTTAGACTCACAGAGGGTGAATCTTTGATGTGCTGATAAATGTGTCTGTCTCTTTGAAATAAAAAAGGGCACTTTGTTGTTTTGCCCCGAGATGCATACTGAAGTAGGTCTGGGACCAGGTGTGCCAGGGGGAGTTCTTTTACACTAGGGTCTCAGAGAGGTCACTGTGTTACTCTTCACAACAAGGTAATAAAGGTGTCTTTTCAGTAACATCCTGATTTCAGCTGCTGCACCAAAAGCGCCCCCCCTTGAATTTTCGGTATTTCAAAGTTTTTCCACTGTGCTTTTATGTTAATACAATTGCATGATAGCTATTGTGTTCAGTTTGCCTTAGATAAATCACGGGTTAATTCTAGCAGGAAACTTTCAAGTTTCGCTCTGAGAGAGATCCTTGTGGTTTTTCTACTTCTTCTTTTTAGTAAAACTATTACTCTTAAAACTTTTTGGTGTGCTTTCAAAGTGGAAAAATTCTTTTCAAAGATTGTGCTGTTTTAATTAAGGACCACTGATTGTGGCTGAGTGCTTTTCACCCAGGGGGCAGCTGCTGAGAATTTCTCAGCCCTGGGTAAAGAGCTGAATTGTTTAATTAAATTATTAGTTATTTTTTTAAATAATATTTAAAAAATTAAAATATATGTTCAGTGTTTGTTTAAAGAAATAACAAGTACTTTGTACTCCTTAAAATAGCTATTTAACAATACTTTAGTAGACATAAATTTTGCTGATTGTTGGGTGGCTTCTGAAGGGTGGTGGTCCCTCGGAGGGAAGGCGCCCCCTGGAAACATCTAGAGCACCTAGAAAACCCCCAGGAGGCCGGTCAATAATCACCCCATTAGAGATAGGCCACCTTAAAATCTATTTTTAGTTAGTGTTATTCATAGTATAGTAAATTGAAATCTTGTTTTCTATAAAAGTAAAAAAAAAATAATGACATGGTACTGTGCAAAAACGATCTGGTGTGGACACTGTATAATAAAACAATCTTGTGTAAAAATGCTGTAAAAGATCTGTGCGTGAAGTAGATGGTCTGTGCATCTAGTAGATGGACAGTGCATGTGGTAGATGGTCTGCACAAGTTAAAAGAAAAGGAGAGAAAGTTCTGGTTCTAACAATGAGCCCACAACTAGCACTTTAAGACATCCATTTGATATTTAAAGTGTAACTTTAAGTCCTTCCTATTATAAAGCAAAAAATTATTTTTCATATTAAAAATTAACTGGGTTTTTTTTGCATTTAAAATTAAGCAGCACTTCAACCCCTGTCTTTTTATATCTCTGATGTTTCCCTTGCCATTGATTTATATTATATAGTTCCATTTAAAGGCTCAGTTTGTTTAGCCCTGTTCTGGCAATAGAAGGGTTACTGTGAAGTTTTTCATAGATGCCTTTTTTTACAAGTTTGTTCCTCTTTTCATTTTTGGGCTGCCAAAAATAAAACTATCAGGCTACAAATGATCTTAAGGCAAACACCCAACCCAAAGGCAAAACCTGGTAAGTGCGTATCCTCAGATTTGCAGTAAATTGATTATTGAATTCAATTGTTATGACTGAAAGATTCAGGCAAGCTAAGAAAATAACCCCAATAAGCTATAAACTAAGGCAAAAGTTATGTCTGCAGAGCTGGCCCAGGGATGGGCTCAGCAACTGACCCATTACACGAAGCTACGCAGGTGGCAGAAGATAAATTAGAAACCCACTTTTAACATGCTTTTCTAATCTGACAGGTCAATTACATATAATCCTGAGCTCAGCCCAGCAATGTTTCACCCTTGTGCTAAAGATGCAATAAACACAGAAATAAGTGGTAGCCTACCTAGAGACAGAGCTAGCAGATTAGATCACAGTAATGGTGGTAAAGTAGAGTTCACAGTTCCATATAAGAAGGGAGTCCTGAGGGAAACTCAGCATCGGCAGGACAGGAACTGAGCCACTGATCAGAGCCATAACACTAGAGGCCCGGATGACTGTAGAAATCTTTCTTACTAACAAATAAAGAAAATCCCAGAGCCAGGTAAAACTAGCTGGGGTAAAAGAAATAGAAACAACAAGAACTTTAAACAAAAGCCTCAGGTTAGCCCCAGATTGTTGTTAGCCTATCAGAAACTTTTAAAGATATGAGAAAACCACAACCCTACTGGCCAGTCTAGACCCCTTGTTCTCATTTTGATGATGTTCCTATAAGGCAGGCACCTATCACCAAGAAAGCCGTTAAATAAAAGAAGAAACCCAGTCAACCTCCAGGGAGTTAGATCACTCACTGGCCTGTTTAAAAATTAGAATATATTCTAGTTCTGGTTTTAAAAATATAAAAAATAAATATAAATTATTAAACATTGTTAAGCCTATATCTGTCATGCTATTTTGTATATCACTTGTTATAAAGAATTAGTTTCAGCCAAAAAGGTTAAGTTTTTTTAGAGGTTTGCCAGTGATTATTAATATAAATGTTTGTCTATTTTAATTCACTGTTTCCTATTTAATTCCCTAATGAAAATACTCCCCAACACCTTAACTTGTTGATAGAGAAATCATGTATTAGAAATTATAATCATTTGGGCAGTCCAATGAACTCTGAGTAGCCCTTAAAGTTGTAAGAACCCTAAAAAAACAGTTTCTTGAAAAGGGGAAAGGAACCCAGATTTAAAGTTTTCTGTATAAACCCTCCTAAGCCTGAAAGATAAAGTTCTCTGTCCAACCCTAAGTAAAACAAAAATCTTATGTCAATGTTATGTTAAATAACATGTTTGTCTGTAAGAGGTAATAGTTTAATTGTATAAATTGTTAAAGCAATTGAATTTATATCAAAAAAATAAGAACTCAAAAAATAAGATTCTTGCCTTTTAAACCAGTTTGGCCAAGTAAATAAACAATGACATAGTAAGCCAATGACCTGCTTTCTAAAAAAAGAAAAATTTTAAGAATAAAAGATGCAGAAATAACCTGGCACTGTGCTAAGAAGACTCTGTCTTAATGCAGAAAGTTTATGCATGTTATAAATGATCTGTATTGATAGAAAAACTTTGTAAAAGGTTTTAATTTGTAATCCTATTTGTATCAGTGTTTTAAGCCTTTGATATTTGACAAACCTTCCAAATTCAAAACTTTAAATTTATAGCACAGTAGTTACAGTGCCAGCCACAGTCACTAGGACTAGCAAGTTCAAACACAGCCCAGGCCAACAACAGAGAACCAGCAAAGGGCACTTTAAAGTCATAGAAAGACAGATTAACCTTACTTGATTTATTAAAAATGTATTTAAAAAAGTGTCAGATATGAAATGGCAATTTTATGTAAATTATAAAACATACCTGTTCCAATATTATAAAGCACTAGTCTGTCTTAATTTTAAAGCAATGGTCTATCCTAATATATAAGACATTAGTCTGTATACATATAAAAAAAGTGTTTCCTATATAATTGACAAGTTCTTAGTAGTTTTAAATAAGAAAACAGATTTATAAGACTTTCATTAGAAAGTTAGTTTCATTAAAAAGTTAGCTTTGTCTGTGAATATGGCTGACTTAATTTCAAATACAACTGGTTCAATATAAGTTTTATTCAAATTATTGTTAAGTTGGTTATGCAAAAAGCAAAAAATAATTCGTTAGTTTTCAAATCATAATTTATAAAATAATATAAATACTTACAAGTGAAATAATTTAAAATGTGTTTTTTTCTCTCTTTGATTTCTCCAAATTTAAAAGCCATTGTAAGTATTCTTAACCTTTAACACTACAAGTATTTGCATAAGTTCAATAAGAATTTGTTTTATTTTATAAGATAAAGACATTAATTATTATACCAAGGCTTTGATTGGAATAGTGTATCCAGAAATATCCAAGCTACGTGAAGAACTGCAATTAAAGCCAAGAAGAAAGCCCTTTGAAAGAACTGGCCAGATACCCATCAATAACCTATCCTGATCTGTGGTAAGTAACGAAGGTCACTTGCTAAGGAGTCTAAGGGTCAAAGTCTCAGGTCTTGGGAAGGCCTCGAGAAAAAGGGTATTTACCCGGTGCATACAAGTATCAAATGGCACAGATAAACCTGGGCTCAAGAAAGGCTATCAAGAAGAGCCAGCCTGAGATTTCTTATAAAAATTCCAGCAAAGCCAATGGCAAATAAAAAGAACATAGATGGCTAATTATTCTTACTGCACTTTATGCAAATAATCAGACCCAGTATATTAAATACAGTTCATTTGGCAACTAAGTTAACACTGCTGTCATTTATTTTTAATAAACAGAGAAATTAAAGAGAAAAAAATAATTTAAATAAGAATTGTAACCCACCTGTATCACTTTATTAATAATGCGTAGAACAATTATATATAGTAATTACATTTAATAAAAAATTAAAAGTTTAATATCAGAGAGCCCACTTGCTTCAGTGTGAAGATGCCCTGCTCCAGCCACCACACTGGAAACTGGCTAGTCAACGCAGGGCTGAAGCGTGAAGAAACTTTTCAAGGGACTTATTCGCCTTCAATCGAGGGTTCGATTGCACAATATGCAAAATCAACAAGTTACTCGCCTTCATCCAAGCCAAAATCAGTGCAGTTCAGCTCTTAGTACTGCGGACCCAGTACTCCCCCTTCGATACCAATAATATAAAACTCATTAGAAACCCATGATTGGGATCTCTTACTTGCAAGAAAAGAGGGGAATGTGAGGGCCAGCAAGGGCCAGACTAACTCCATTTTGTTGTTTACCCCCCTATGCCTCCGTTGTGCAGCTTCATACCAGAAACGTTGAACAACCACATCTTGCTTCCTCCCCCACCCTTGCACTCGCCCCATGACCCACACCCTGGCACACATCTGCCCTGAGCGATCGGATCGCAACCCACCCCTAGACCAATCAGCATAGGACTGCCCTGCACCACAAGGCCCCTATCAGCTTTCCCCAGCACCCTACCCCTCCCTTCTTCCTTTCTGTACCCTTAAAACCTCCCTCCATCTTAGAGTTGGGGCTTCTCTGCTCTCCTGTTGCGACAGGATCAGGAAGCCCAGGCCTGTAATAAACAACCTCTTGCTTTTGCATCAGACTGGGTTTTGGGGTGATTTGTGGGGATCCTGAGATTTGGGCACAACAGTGTTTGGATGCTTGTTCTCTTTATTGGGCCTCGTCTTCCTGTGACACTTTTTTTTTTTGTGGTTTTTGGCTGGGCTAGGTTTGAACCAGTTACCTCTGGCATACAGGCTGGCACCCTACTCCTTTGAGCCACAGGCTCCGCCCACTTTCAACACTTTTGTTGTAAGTTTGTCCTCACTAAGGTCAACAAAATTGATTACCACATTCCAGGGTATTATTTTATATAAGGACTTTTTTTTTTTTTTTTGCTTTCTAGAATTATACTTTTAACACATAAGCATAAATAAAAGAATTGAAAACATTTATATACATGTGGAATTAGTACTACCCATGTACAATGTACATTCTTGTTTTTCCCTCAAAAATTTGGGCAAAAAGGTGTGCATCATACATGGCAAAATACAGTATTATACTTTTTGACTCCAGAATTTCCTTCTTTCCCTCCTTCTTCTTAATAATTTTTAATTCTTTATTAGATATTCTTTACCTGATGTGGCCTTGTCACTATGCATTTCTTTACTTATTTAATCATGGATTCTTTTAGTTTTGTGAAGTTGGTTATAATGGCTAAGGGTTCTGTTAAATTTGACATCTGGTCCCTCTTACAGGTAGTTTCTTTTGCTTGCAG
>NW_003852490.1:4904078-4927466 GCF_000181295.1 Otolemur garnettii
TGTGGCAACTCAGTACTAGTCACCTCCTTGCGGGGCTTGTTATAAGGTGTTTTCTTGTTTAGTTTTTTTAGTGACTGACCCTATTACTATAGTGAAATCTATTCTTCCCATGCAATCTAACACCCCTTGTAGGGGACACCAGCTTGGGTTTGCTCACAGCCACTCTGAAGAGGACGTGGTTTCTGTGGGTGATTGCTCTATTGTTTTCAACAATGCCTAGAGACATAAATGGCTCCATAGATTTATCCAATCAAATGTGCTTATAAGCCTCTAAGGGGGAAGTTTCTGAGTTCAGTGTTTGAAGATTTTTTATTTTTTTGGTCCCAAGAGGGCTCCTCCCAGCTGTCTCTTTGCTGGGCTCTTTCAGGCAAACCAGCTAGCTGACAGCGCAGCCTGTACTTCCAGTGAATCTGCCAATCTCTCCGTGCTCTTCACCACTTTCCACTGTTGCTGAAGGTGCCCCTCGGAGTGAATTTTTCCACACTCTGTTGCAAATAAAGCCAGTTTAGGGGGAGGAGGTTAGGAGCTATCTATTTTGCTGCCTGTTTGCCCTTCAGCAAAATCCCTGAGCCCAGGCTCTGGCGCCATGCTTAGGGACAATGGTGTGTTCTCTGAGTCACACTCCCACTTTAGGAGCTGATCACTCATCAGAGGGGACAGAAATCTCAGGTCTTCTAGGCTTGTCTGTGTGTAACCTCAACCTCTGAACCAGGGCAAGGGTAATCAAGGCCCCGGTGTTTTCAGTGGTGTCAAACACAATGTATACAGCCTCCTTCCCCTGAGTGAGGACTAGACAGAAGAAGAGAGCCCCCATCTCTCGTCCCTACTCCCCCAGAACTTAAGAGTCGACCACTGATGGCTGGGGCTAAGGAGAGAAACGCTGACCTGTCTTTCCTGGGAAGAAAGCTGAGTAGGGGAGAGAACCTGTTCTAGGCTGTGTCAGTCTGGAGTAAAGTTTCCATTTCTCTGAGCTGGGGGAAAAGAGGAAGGAAAGTCAGGGTCTTGGTTCAAATACCACATACTCTTGCCACTCTAACCATATTTTAGTAGATTTTGGTTGAGCAATTGTTTCTTCATTTGCTGTATGCCCTTAGACCGTTTCCAGAGACTTTAAATGTTTGTTGTCCTTTAATTTTTTTTTTTTTTAACTAATTTTTCTAGCAATGGGGAAGGGGAAAGTCCACAGAACCCCTCATACTGCCAGGATAGAAACAGGAACCACGTATTTACTTTTCAATGACATAATAAACACATGTGATAGAAATGATATTATAAACACATGTGGAAAAGATAGTCAGCCCTCAGTTACCTCTCTGTGCTCTTTATTTATACAATATCCCTACTTTCTCCACCTAGCAAGGTATCCAGGGTTTTATTCCTTTTTATTTAATTTTGATTTTATTTTCTTATTTTCAACTGACAAAGAATAGCTGTATACATTTATGGGGTCTGATTGATGTTTTGATGTATGTATGTATTATGGAATGCTTAAATCAAGAACATTAAAATACCCATTATCTCACATATTTTTTCCTTGTGGTATGGACATTTAAAATCTGTTCTCTTAGCAGTTTTGAAATATGCATTACATTAACTATAGTCACCATACTGTGCTGTAGATTTCAGAAATGTATTCCTTCTGTCTAACTGAAATCAAAGGCCCCAAGTATTGAAATTTTATGTTTATTGTTCCTTTTATCTTAAAAATCATTTATCAAATAACTACATATGCCTAAAAGATGTGATACTTAATATTAATTATTTTTAAAACAACAAACACTGTTGATTCAATGTAGCATTCTGGGACTCAGTTTTTTACTCATATTGTTTTACTAAGATTTTTCTACATTGCAGTATATTGCTGTAATTACTTTGTTTTTACTTCTATATAACTCTGCACAGTGTAAATTTCTTGTATTTATAAATCCATTCTCCTTTTGATGTGCAGGGACTTGTTCTTAGTTTTTCTTTTTTTTTCTTTTTTTTTTGCATTTTTTGGCTGGGGCTGGGTTTGAACCTGCCACCTCTGGTATATGGGGCCGGTGCCCTACTCCTTGAGCCACAGGTGCCGCCCTGTTCTTAGTTTTTCTTTCCATTTAGTTTTTAGCACATTCTGTTATGACTTTCGACTGTAGCATTTAAGTGAAATTGGTGACAGGGTGTCATTAATTATTTCTGTGTTGCCAAATCAATTGGACACTTTTCAGTCTTCATCTTGTAAGACCATACATTACCGTTCAACTGAGCTGGGCTCTCTGTCCTTGAAATCCTTACTTCCTTGGCTTCCGTGAAACCTCTCTCTGGCTCGTCTTCTTCCTCTCTGATGCCTCCTTCCTAATCTCCTTTGTCCTCTCCATCTTCTTCACGTGGCCTCCAAATGGTGTTCCTGAGGGCTTAATCCTGGGAACTCTTCTCCAACTTCACTTTCTCTCCTTAAATGTGAAAAAGTATCACCATGAGGTGCTTATTAAAATGTAAATTCTAGGTTTCCAGCCCCAAGAAATTCTGATTTAGTAGGTATAGCATGAGACACAAGAATCTGCATTTTTAATATGTGCCCATCTCTGACTGGGTTTAGGTAGGTCCGAGTATTTATTCTATCATCTCTTGCCGTGCAAAAAATTTTTCCTTCATTCAATCTGTGCTGTCTTTCAATTGTTTCATGAAAGCTTATTTTTTTAAAGAGATCACTAATAACACAGTTAGACCCCCCTGCATTTAAAATTGCATTTAAAAAGTGTAGAGTAATTGCCAGGCAGAGTTGTATAATCTTTTGCAACCTGTTGATCGTACCAATTAAGGGGCTAGCTGCGTGGCAAGTCTGTTGGTTAGCAGGAGTGATGGGGTATCTTTTATAGTGGTGCTGGTCAGGTTAAACAGCTGTTTGAAGCCAGGTAATAGAAAAGCTCAAGAACAGTAGCCACCGCATATGGAAAAGCTGATGGATAGAAAGGCTTTCTCTGGTATTTATAGTTTTGAAAAATGTAGTATTGGTGCAAGATGGTGCTAGAGGTAGCAACCTCTTGTTTTGGGTAGAATATGATAGAGGTCCATACACTAGGGTCTTGCAGGCCACCAGTGTGGATTTTGGAATAAGATGCCACTGGAGGGTTTTAGATAGAGTGATAATGTGGATGCAGAAGGTCCCATGATTTAAAAAAATGCATTTTGAAAAAAATTACTATGGCTGCATGTAGTGAGTAAAATGAGTGTGGGATTCAGTTATGCACATTGGTTCAGGAAGTTATTATTGAAGACAAGAAAAGAAGGACTCCAGCTTGCATTAGAGTGTTGGCAATAGAGATCATTAGGATCCAGAGATCGTTATGATTACCGTCAACTGGTGATTCCGCTGGATGTAGGAAGGAGGGAAAAAGAGATCTGAGGCACTTTCACGTTCCTGACTCGTCCTGTTGGATGAATGGAGGTGCTATTAGTTGAGGAATGGGATGAGGCTATAAGAAGGCCTATGAAGCCTTGACGGTGGTGTCTTCAGATCCAAAAGACAGTGACCTACAGAGAGTCCTGTTTGGTGGTGTTCTCCTTTAGTACCTGGAATGTCTCCTTTGAATTCATCCTTATTCATTTCCCTTATCAGTAACAGTCCTCACCCTGAGGATGGAAATACAGTGCTGACAGTTGCTATGTCCTGAAGAGAGTGGCTTGGCTGACTCTGCTTTCAATCGCAAACATCCTGGATATAAATTAACTGGCCCCCTTTGCTCAGGCGGCTGTCCTTGGGCTTATAGTGGTCAGGTGGGTGGGTCAATGACAGAGCACAGCAGCTTGTGTGGGAACCATCAGTAGAAGTTTGTGGAGAAAATCAGAGGGTTGGGGGCATATGCTATGGTGCAGGTGTCCACAGTATTCTTGTTGAGAAGAGCAGAAATTCATTCTCGATAAGCCAATGGGGGTTTAGTGGTGTTTGCCTAATCTCGTTTTGGGTGGAACAAAATCACCCATTGTATTTTCCTTAGTACTAGAAAATGCTAGGAAGTACTTGCCTTAGCTCCAGAAAGTAATATAAAGTACTGCTTTGTACACCGAAGCCTGGAATGAATTGTACTTTCTGAGTTAATGCACATAAACGTTTTATTTTCCTAAATTATGATCATCCTTTTGTAGTGCTCTACCCCTATAAAACTGACAGAAAAGGAAGCTGGATATAGTAAATGTGATGAAATGCCAACTTGTCACACCAAGAAATTATCAGATTGTTCTATAAAAATATGGATGGTATGTACTTCCAAGTACGGGTATGAGAAATCCCCAGTCCTCCAGTCTGCTGTTCTCGTACTGTGTGGCCTCCCTCACCACCCCCTCTAAAATTGTGTTCATTTTACTGCAGGAAATGTTAAATGATTTCTTTGAGCCAGAACTCATTCACTTGGGTAATCATTCCACCATTCTACTGGGGTTAAATGAGTATAAAGATTATGATGATTCCTAAGGAGGAAAATGAAAAACTAAATTGGTTGTGACCATGAAGGAAAAAATTGAAACACAATTGCCGGACTACAGATGACTTAGGCAAAGGGGAAAAGCCAATTATCCTTGTTGAAAGATTATAGGTAATAATTTTAAAAGCTTTTCTACTTGCATAATCACTTTGCATCAGCCTAGGATTGTTTATCTCTCTTTACATGCCCATATCGATAAGTTGTAAATTGTACTTCCTACAATAGTGATGCACGTAAGCTAGCCTCTTTCCCAAGTAAACACACCACTTTATGACTTTTTTTAAAGGGCCTTTTACTTTGATTTTTAATTACATGTATTGCTCATGTTTCTGTTTTTTTGGGGAAAATCAAGATGCTGTTCGGTATGCAGAAGTACCAAAATTAAGAGATAAAAATGTATTGTGGCTTAGAAAGATAAAGAAGTAGAGGGCTCACATTTTTATGTATAGTAAGCATTTTGAAAATGTTTTGTAAATTATAGCAACTCCTAATTAGAAATGTATTATATATTGTACTAACAGGTGAATAACAAAAAAGGAAAAAAAGGAAAACCACTAGCTAGCCTTATTTTGCTGCTCTCATTTTATCATGGAGTATAATTCTTTTCAAAAGCTGGCTTCAAATGAGTCATATTTCATATGTTTTTATCACTCTCTCATTTTTCATTTGCAGGGTCATTTTGAGTCAATATTCTAAATTTTTTTTTGAATTATCTCTTGAGTTAGGAGCAATTTTAGAATCAAGAGCAATGTGTAGACTCTTCTATCACATGTCCAGAAGAGGTGTTCTTTGGGACTGAGAAAAGAATGATAGGACAGGAGAGGGCATTTCAAGGCATACTTGTCTCACTGCTGACACTTGAATTCTATTATTCATTTTTTTCACTCATCAACATTTGTTGAGCAGCTATTATATTTCTAGGACGGGGAACCAGTGAGGAAATGCAATCATTGCTTTTATGGAACTCTCCACGAGTGTGAAAGAATGATAAGCAAACCAGTTATCACAGTAGAGAGGGGTTAATGCCGTGGCATGGAACAGAAGTACAGGGCAGCATTCTGGGGATGAGGGTACCAGAGTCAGGGGAGTACACTGGGGAAATGTACTGTTGAACCTAACATCGAGGCATGAAATGAAGAGAAAGGGTATTTCAGTTAGGAGGATGCACGTGTGCACAGGTGTGGCAAAGCTAAAGCTCAGGAAGGGTAATGTGTGTCATTCCTCCCATGGCCACACTCTGTGATGCCTGTGAGGGGTGGCGGGCGAGGCCGGAGAGGAATTCAGCAGCAGGACATATTCAGAAGGTGATAGGAAATCAGCTTTCTGCCCTACCCATGAAAACCCTTTTCTTAATTTTGTGAATCTTTCCCCAAAGCAATTGTCTACCTTGAAAGTCATTGTAAGTCATATTTGCCCAGTTCTGAATTTTCCTGATTAATGGTCAGTTCTCCATTTCACTTTGCAATGAATAGCCCAGGCCCAAGTGTCATAACTATTTCTTCAAGCTGATAAGCCAAATGCAATTCCTTTTCTTCTGTCTTAAATACCAGTGAGTGCTATTGTGAATTGATGAATCCCTGTTATTTGTGAAATTACCTCTATTGTTACAGTCTGATAAATTACTAACAGATACACATCACAAAAATGCCAGGCACTTCGGCTCATTTAACTGCTTTCATTGGCATTTTATTCTTTCCCCCCATGATTACTGTCATTTTTATTTTTATTTTTTTTTAGCTCTGTGTTAAATCACCGTCTAATTATGCATCATCACAGAAACTCATAACCATTGAGCGTGTCTCACTCCTAAATTCTAAAAGCAACTCTGTTGAGTCAGGCTCCCAGTGAGCCTGTTGTCACTTTTCTTGCCCTTGCTTCACCCTCTGGGTGTTTGGGGTTTTCACTTCCATGATCATGGTGGGAATCTGCTCCGAGAGAGTGGTGCGCTTTGGAAAAGTTCATTGGTCACTTGGGAAAGGTGAAGAATGAGGAGCAAGGCAGCAAACCGTCTCCTAGTTGTTACCTCGCCAAATTCGGATGATTTGTTTTCTAGTTTCTAATGCACCTTCCTAAAAAAAGGGCATCGACACCTGATGGGGAGCTGAAAGTGGAATCTTGAGTTTTTGGCTAAGGGTGATCATTTAGGTCAAAATGCTTAATATAGTTTCAAGTGAATTGATGTTTGTTTTCTCACTTGTCAAGGAAGCACAGTCCCACTTTCCCATCTTGCAGAGATGTGTGAGGATAAATGTTCTTAATTATTGCTTGCTCCTTGTCATCATTAGAGGTGGACTACTCAACATGACTTTTGTGAAATGTTGCATTTTCTTTATATGTAGTTGGGTTTGGCATTTGAGTCTTAGAAATTGCTCTATTGCTACTAACTGGAAAACTTCCGATGGTTAATTTAAGGAATCATGCCTAAAGAGGATCTGTTCTGATCCTGGTGAAATCCCACATAGTGTGTGTACTCTAGTTGAGTGGGGCATAGGTGGGCCATTCTCTTGTGGTTCCCATATAGTCTAGGGGCTCCATGGATTCCTTTTCCACTTTTTATGTATTTTTCTTTTAATGCTTCTATAAAAAGAGTAAAGAATTTCAATAGGTTCATTTATAACCACAGTCTCTTCTGGGATCGTCACCTGTTCCCATTTATCAGCATTGCCAAGGAAAAGTGCTACATTTTAATTTTTATTTAATGAATAACCAGCTGCTTAAACAGATGTTTCATGAATTTAGAAGATGCCCTGAACTTCATCAGTGAAAGAACAACTAAATGCTCTCTGCATATGCAACCACTGACATAAGTACTTTGCTTTCTTGACCACTAAGTATCTTGGAATACATAAAGTATTCAACTTACAAATCCATAATCAATATACATAATGTACAAGGGCAGATCACAAAGGCATGTCTGCTTTTCCTCCTGTAGTTTATCTTGAATATCATTATTTAAAAATGGAAGGCTGTAAAGTGTTGGTGCTTCTCTAGACCAATTTAATATGTGACTCATCGATATTAAGTATTTAAAGGTGAAGAAGTAGGCAGAGACTCTGAGATTCATCCAACTAGAAATAGCAGAGTCAAGATCCAAACTCAGGTTCCTCTGACTTTTAAACTCATGTTTGTTTCATCTCCACTTTATTAGCCAGGCATAGCTCTTACCATATTTTCTAGTGAATGCATGAATATTCTTTCATAATTCTCTAAAGAGATAGTTTGTTCTCTCTCTGGAGAGTCCTTCTTAATAACCTCAGCTTGTTGACCTTGACATTGATTAGAAAAAGAAAGTTGAAGCTGGCATAGAAGCAATAGAGGCAAAAAGGATGTTAGATGCCCTATATCTTTAGGAAGGTAGTATTCATTCAGTTACACCCTAGGACCTAGGATTAATTTTTCACACAGGAAAAGGAATCTGAGATACCCTGGTTGGAGTAACTAGGGAGTGTCAGGAGGTTCTGCTGTGTTCTAGAATGACTTCTTAGGGACTAGAAATATCACACCAATGTCTAAGGAAACATCACCCTTCTTTGAAAAGAATTCACTATGCTAAAGATTAGTCATTGCTTTTGGTGTTTCAAACCTTTGCAGCAATGAGTGTGCTGGGAGGTGGGTTATTAGATTGTAGTTTACAATTTAATTTTGGAAACATCACCAGCTTATTCCCAGTCAGCTTCACGCAGACACTTGTTTAATTCAAGTAGTCATGAGCTCTTCGCTTTGTGAGAAGGGATGGTTTTGTTGATGCTTCTTACATTGCAATTCATTTTATTCTCTCAAAATTAGTTAGAAAAGAAATAAAGCATGATTCTCCGTTGTTTCCCTCAGAGCTTTTTTTGTCATATCATAGCTGAGTTACTTTCTGATGTCGCCTTGATCATTCCAGAGAACCAAGGAATCTCATTGTATCATTTGCTCTGTCACATACCATCTCTTGATAAGTATTTGCTTGCTTAATATTCCTCTAATTATCTATCTGCCACCCCACCATTAATTTGTATAACCCTTCCTTCACTTATTCATTGGTTGAGCCAATCACCTTTCAGCAATCAATTCTTATTTTCCTTTTGGTCATTATGTTTATACTTTATTGAAATGTTTGTAAAAATACCAATAATTAAAATGCCATGTTTTTCTATGAGTACATCTATGTTGTTATAAAAACAAAGAGGATATTATAGAAAATTCATAATTACAGACATGTATGTACCCTGCTGGTATGAGTGTAATTGATATACTCTTATAAAATGCAATTTGGGAATGTTTTTCAAAATTTAAAATGTACCTACTTTATAACCCAGTGAGTCCACTGCCAGCAATTCATTCTAGAGGCAAGTTTGCACATACAGGGAAAGACATACGAGTAAAGATGGAAATAGCAATGTTAAGCCACAGATTATCTACCAACAGAAGCCTGCTAAAAATAGCTATGTTGTTTTTTAAAAGACTATTTTCAAACCCTGTTTAAATCTTTTCCTAGTCTTGTTTCTTCAATATTAATTTCTTATGTTAATTGTAACTGACAACAAATACAGCCTTGTAGTATAATTTGAAGTCAGGCAATGTGATACCTCCAGATTTGTTCTTTTTTGATTAAGATTGCTTTGGCTTTTTGAGCTCTTTTTTGGTTCTAAATGATGCTTAGGATTCCTATTTTAACTAGACCTATCAGTGTTTTATGGAAATTGCATCGACTCTGCGAATCTCCTTGGGTAGTAGAATGGACATTCCAACAATGTTTGAAGTGAGCATGGGATGTTTTTCCATTTGTTTGTGTCACTGTGATCTCTTTTATCAGTGTTTTATTGTTCTTCTTGTAGAGACTTTTCACTTCTCTGGTTAAATATATTCCTAAATATTTCATAAAGACACCTGAATGCAAATGTTTATTGAAACACAATACACAATTATTACAAACACAGGGAATCAACCTAAGTGTCCATCAATATATGAGTGGATGAAGAAAATGTGATATGTGCGTGTGTATATACAGATATGTATACATATACAAACACAATGGAGTACCACTCAGCCATTAAAAGAAAAAGAAATAATGTCATTTGCAGCTACTTAGAGGTAACTGAAGACTATTATCCTAAGGGAAGTATCTCAGGAATGGAAAAACAAACACCACATATTGTCAGTAATAAGTAGGGACTAAAGGATGGGTGCACATGGACACACAAAAAATGTAAAGGACACTGGAAACTAAGAAGAGGAGGGGGATAAGAGGAGGATGAGGGCTAAAGCTTCCCTCCTAAGGATGATAAACACCATCCTTGTGGTGGGGACACTGGGAGAATGCAATCCAGGTAACAGACACTTTTGTACCCCTTTGATATTTTGAAATAAAACAAGAAAAACCCCCAAATCATTACTTCTCCTATTTGGTAATTGACTCTTCTACACTATATTCTTAATACAGTTTCATATACTTATTCAGCAAATATTGTGTTGGGCATTCGCTATGTGGCAGGCAATGTTAGACGTGCTTGCAGAAAAAAATTCCTTCCCTCATGGAGCTTATGTTATAGAGAAAGGATACTGAAAATTACAACCAACATAATAAATAAGCAAATCATATAGAAGACAATGAATGGTTTTAAGAAAAGAACAAGACAAAGATATTTGAACTCCTGGGACTAAAGGGCATGCTGCAGTTTTAAGTTGGATTGTTAGGATAGATTTCATAAAGAAGGTGACATTTGGATGAAGAGTTAAAGGAGGGGAGAGAGGTGTCCAAATAGAAATGTGGACTGAGTGAGGTCAGCATAGCTGGACAGAAGAATGTGGGTAATAGGAGTGAAGTCAGATGAATAGTGGAAAGTCACATCACATCATACAGGGTCTCGAAGAACATTCAAAGGAGCTTAGCTCCTGCATGAGATAGAGAATCCTGGAGGCCTCGTGTATTAAATGGGGACTATGTTGAAAGAGACCATAGGAGGAAATCTAATTAGAAGACTTTTGCTGTCACCTAGGCCAGAGATGGTGGTGGCCTGAATGAGTGTCAAGGTGAAGGTGGCAACAAGCAGAGAAGGTTGAGTGTGAATGGAGCTTTCCTAATAGATTAGATGTGGGACTTTAAAGAAGGAAGTCATAGATGATTCCCCATCAATTAGAAAGCTGGAGGAGGAGGAGTGAATATATCAGTTTGGGAAAGAAGATTTGGTGTTTAGTTTTGGATATTTTATTTTTTTTATTTATTTATTTTTGCAATTTTGCCACCTCTGGCATATGGGGCTGGGGTCCTACTCCTTTGAGCCTCAGGTGCCACCCCTGGATATTTTAAATTTAAGATGTTAATTAGATGTCCCACTGAGACTTCAGTTAAACAGAAATATAAGTCTGGAGTTCAAAAGAGAGATCTGATCTGGACATTTACATTAGTGGTCACCAGCATATAGTGAGCATTTAAAGCCGTGGAACCAGGTCAAATCATGAAAGAAATTGGAATAAGTGTCCCAAAATGTGAAGTTGGGCAGAAGGGGTGGAGCTTGCAAGGAACATGAGTAGTGATGAAGAAAAGAAAGAGAATGTATTCCATAAACCAAGTGAAGAAAGTGAAGGAGAAGGGAGAGACCAACTGTCAAATGCTATTGATACATCAAGCAAGCTAAGTATTGATTGGCAGATAATAGGGGTCATTGATAACCCTTCAAAAAGTAAAGTACTACAATCTTAAAGATTATAAGAAAAAATTATTTTAAATTTGACACTGAGAAAATTATGGTCAAGTAGTAAAGAGAATGCATTAGCAGCATAACTTTGGAAAAAAATTATATAGCCATTTTGAGCCAACAGATGTTTAGAAACATTTACATAGCAATAACAAAGCAGAAATGTTGTACTGCACCAAAATTTATTTTTGTTGTTTTCAAATTTTACATATAAAGAATAATCCATGATTAGAAAAAGTATATTTCTTTTCTTTTCTTTTTTTTTTTTATTAAATGGTAACTGTGTACATTCATGCACTTCTGGGGTACAGTGTGGTATTTTTACACACAATCCGAAACACTTCCATCAAACTGGTTAACATAGCCTTCATGTCATTTTCTTAGTTATTGTTTTAAAATGTTCATATTCTACTCATAGAAAGATTCACTTGTACCCTTGTAAGATAAACCACAGAAGTGAACCCTCCAATCTTCCTCCCTGCACCCATTCCCTTCCCCCTCCCCATATTCTTAGGTAGTTGTTAGGTTATAGCTTTCATATAAAAGGTTTAAATTAATTTCATAATAGGGGTGTGTACATTGGATACTTTTTCTTCCATTCCTGTGATACTTTGCTAAGAAGAACATTTTCCAGCTCCATCCATGTGAACATGAAGGACGTAAAGTCTCCATCTTTCTTTATGGCTGCATAGCATTCCATGGTGTACATATACCACAGTTTGTTGATCCATTCGTGGATTGATGGGCACTTGGGCTTCTTTCATGACCTGGCAATTATGAATTGGGCTGCAATAAACATTCTGATACAAATATCTTTGTTGTAATGCGATTTTTGGTCATCTGGGAATATACCTAATAAAGGAATTGCAGGGTCAAACGGCAGGTCTATGTTTAGTTCTCTAAGTATTCTCCAGATGTCTTACCAAAAAGAATGTATTAGTTTACATTCCCACCAGCAGTGTAGGAGTGTTCCCTTTTCTCCACATCCATGCCAGCATCCCTGGTTTTGGGATTTAGTGATATGGGCTAATCTTACTGGAGTTAGGTGATATCTCAAAGTAGTTTAGAAAAAGCATATTTCAGTGTGTACTTTGTGAGTTGCCGTACTCCTGTCCCTGTTTAGCTAGTTCCCCCACACCTATTTATTTTTAGTATTTCTTCTTGCAGATATTAGCAAATGCAAGTATACATTCTTATCTTCCCTAATTTATTACCCAATGGGGACCATACCATAAACAATGAATAGTCATATTTTCTTTCCTTACTAAACAATATAACCAGAAGGTCTTTCTATATCAGTATAAAGAGAACTTCCTCATTGCTTTTTTAATGCAGTGTTTCCCTGAGTAGATAATATTAAGCGGTTTTCTTTTGGTGAATATTTGGATATTTTCCTAACTTATGAAATTAGACAATTCTATAACCTTATAGTTTCATATATTCAAATTCAAATATGCATATTGGATACATTCACAGATTGCCTGGTCAAACATTTTGGGCATTTTTTTCACTGTTAAATTTCTTTCCACCCAAGAGACTGTAACAGACTGGGCAGCATACAGAGGTGGTCGGTTAGGCCTACCGTACTGAGATGTGCACGTGCTGGGAAAGCAATTTCATCTGTTGCCAGATGGCTACCCAGAGGCCTGCCTTTATTTATTAAAAATCCTGCCTTTGCTCCCAGTGATCTGAGATTTTGCTTTTATTATATATCCAATTCCACAGGTATTTGAGCCTATATTTAGACTGCCTCTCCTGCTCCACTGATGGGTCCACAAAATCCTCTGCTGCTATCTCACTGCTCGCTCTTGTGGCTCTAGAGCAGGGGTGCAGAACTTTTCATATTGGAAGACCACGTTAATCAAGTGAAGCCCCATTCAGGAATCTTCAGTTAGACTGAAGTAGAACAGTAGAACCTCCACAGTTGATCACTTCCCTGCGCTGACCACCTCCTTAAAGTGACCTAGTTTTCATAGACTGGACATGGACCACATGTACATCTCAGAACATTAGGCCTAGTTGACCACCTCTGTATGTTGACCAGTTTGTTATGGTTTCTGGGTGGTCAACTTACAGAGGTTATTCTGCACTTTAAAATGTGTATTATTTTGTAAAAATCTAACTACTAGGTACTTAATAATTGAAAAATATTTAAAGGTTAACTAACCTTTAAATATTTGTTAATTTCAGGGTTAACTAAACTTTTAATGACTTTGTTGTGCCTTTTTTTTTTTTTTCTGGAAAGCATTTGAATATTTGGTTGCAGCATGGAGCTCTGTGGTTTCAGTTAATCCACTAGGTAAATATCAATCATTTCTGACTTTATAGGCATCTTGATTTGGGTTAGGTAGAATGCAGATTTGTAGCAATAAGCAGTTGAAAAGAAAGAAAGCATTTTGGAGGGGTATGTTGCTAAAGGTGTGGGTATTCTACTTCACTTTTCTGTATTTCATTTGAATCTTTCTTAGCATCAAACAATGACTTTAAAATGTCATCTACTGGGAGCTCATTCAATTCCATCTATAGTTCTTTGGGTGCCGTGTGATATCAAGTAGGTGAGGCTGAAATGCTAATTCAAGCGTGATGTCATGATTTTCAAAGTCAGTGAAACTTTCATTGTGTTCTCCAAATTAATAGATCTATAACAGCTGCATAACTTTCAAATGATTCACATATATCATCTGACTGATCAATGACCTTTGCCAACTGGGGAAAATGTTCATCTGAAATTTCCACTTGCCTCAGCCTCCTGAGTAGCTGGGACTACAGGTGCTGGCCACAATGCCTGGCTGTTTTTAGAGACAGGGTCTCACTCTATCTCAGACAAGCCTCAAACTACTAAGCTCAGGCAATCCACTCGCCTCGGCCTCCAGAGTGCTAGGATTATAAGTGAGCCACTGTGCCCAGCCTGAAGAAAAAGTGTTTTTAAAAAAGATAGCTTTTTGGGAAATGCTTGGATTTTTTGCCACATAGCATATATAGACTTAGTTTTACCATGCAAAGAAGTATGCAAGTCATTTTGATTTTACATAGTACCACACAGAAATGCTGCATTACTATATAAATCTTCTTTCAGTAATTCACATTGCTGATTCTGTTTTTCATAAAATTTAATTATCTGTTCTTGCAGAGATAAAATTTTGGCTGACACCTGTCCCTGAAAGAGCCAACATACTTTAGAATCATATCGCAAATCCACACTGAATATCTATTCATTCAACTTTAGCATGTTACAAATCTGACATGCCACATTGCATTTGCACAACTATAGTTAGCAATACGCATAACTTGCTGCAAAGTACCACTTGCAATAGTCACTAAGGTCTGAAGCAAGATACAATGAAGAGAAATGAGGGCATCTGGATCTGTTAATACCTTTTGTATTGGTGCAATAAACCCTTCATGTTCTCCTTCATGGAAAGTGCACTGTTTGCACATACACTCACTAAATTCAGTCCAACTTCATGACATTTATCTTGAAAGTTGTTGAAAATATCTATTCCATATGTTCTGTTTGCAGGAGTGTCCAAAGCGAGTGACACTTCATACTAAAGAAAATCTTCTGTTAGGACCCGGATGATGCAAATAAATAAAACCTGTGCCAAGTCAGTAGTCTCAGTTGAGTCATTCAAATCAATGGAATAATATAGGGTGTCCATAAGGTTCACATACAATTAAAAATAGTGTGCAATTTAAAATTGCACACGTACTTTATGGACATCCTGTCTATATTTTCCTTTTGAAGTCTTCCATGAAGTTGCCTTGTTAAGTTGAAGCCTAATTCATGCTGCTTGTCATTTATGATTCTCCTTGAAAGTTGAAAGTTGTTTGTACTTTGAAATATCATTGCAGTCTAAGCATCCTACAACTCTGACAGTGCATTCTTTCACAATTTCTATGTCATTGAATGGCTTCCCTTTTTTCGTTGAGTGTATAAGCTACATTATAAGACCATTATTTCCTCATCTTATTGCTGCTTGAAAGAATTGTCTTTGCTTTTGTTTTTTATCTTTTAATTTTTGCGATATAACCTTTTGTGCTGATCCCTCTAATTTAAAATATTTGTGTTCCTTATGAGTGTTACAATGCTGATGAACATTAAATTTCTTTTCTTTTCTTTCTTTTTTTTTTTTTTTGTAGAGGCAGAGACTCACTTTATCACCCTTGGTAGAGTGCCACGGCGTCACACAGCTTATAGCAACCTCCCAATCCTGGTCTTAGGCAATTCTCCTGCCTCAGCCTCCTGAGTAGCTGGGACTACAGGTGCCCACCACAATGCCCAGCTGTTTTGTTTTGCAGTTTGGATGGGGCCCGGTTTGAACCTGCCACCCTCAGTATATGTGGCTGGTGCCCTATCCACTGTAACAAATGGTGTAACAAATCATCTTACTGTTAGCAGAAACAGATAATAATGCAATTCTCAGTCCTCATTAAAAAATCTGTTTCTTTTTTCAGCATTGTCTTGCTCTTCTTTGTCATGATGGGCTGGTAAGCAGACAGAATCAAAAAGTACTGTTGAGCTGTGCAACTATTCACAAATTCCACTTCAATCAGAAATTCAGTGAAGCATTGTCAAAAACTGATTACAGACTGGTGTGCTTGACTCCCAAAACTCTCTCCAACCAGCCTCATGTTCAGTAGTAGCCTCAGTCGAGTGGGAAAGTTAGAACTAAATCCTGATCATAGCAGCTATCAATTTAGCTCTATGGCTTACTGAAGTTCTAATTGTGCTGGTCTATCTTGGAGGATTATTTTGTTGAAACTTATTTTATTCTTTGGTATTTTTAAATACACTCCACTTAAAAATAAAAATATGAAAGACAAACAAAAATGTACTAATAAAAATAAAAGAATTTTATTTTTGGATTCAGGCCAAAGGCCACGCTTCAGGACCTAGCAGCCACATGTAGCCTAGTTCTAGAGTATGCTTCCATTTTTGCTTCCTCCTCATTCTCTTCTTCTTCAGAGTTTTCATAACACCATAATTTGAATACTGTGGAATCAGTTGGTGCATTTATTACATTAAAAATAAGCTTTAAGGCTTGGTGCCTATGGCTCAAGTGGCTAAGGTGCCAGCCACATACACCTGAGCTGGTGGGTTCAAATCCAGCCTGGGCCCACAAAACAATGACAGCTGGAACCACAAAAACATAGTTGGGTGTTGTGGCAGGTGCCTGTAGTCCCAGCTACTTGGGAGGCGAAGGCAAGAGAATCACTTAAGCCCAGGAGTTGGAGGTTGCTGTGAACTGTGATGCCACGGCACTCTGCCCAGGGCGACAGCTTGAGGCTCTGTCTCAAAAAAAAAAACAACTCCTTTTACTTTGTACTTATGTAAACCTATTTAAAGTACCTATTATGTGTTTATTAGCACTTTCCTACATACTTGGGAACATCAGTGAACTGAAAAACTTCTCTGTAGTTTTGTGCCAAATACATTAGTCTTAAGTCTTTCAAGAAAAAGTTCTGTTTGATTATTCTTCTCATCATCCAAGAATGATTTAAAACAGAATGCCAACTTTGCCATCTTAATATTTTATGAAGAAAAAAGTCTTCAAAATCTTGTACAACAACATCTATAATAAATCATCTTTTCATCCAGCATAATAAAGAGTATGAAGAAAAGAAAAAAGTGCTGGTGCAAAATGAGATCCCCAAGAGACATCGTGCTCTTCTACTTAACTCCGTTGACATTAAGTGTCTATTTAGTATCACAGATTTACGGTACAGTGACCACAGGAGTATTTCAGCACTTGACAAGGCTAAGAAATGATTGCTCTTGCAGTATATCATGCATTTAAAATTTGACTCCTAAACTGTTAATAATAAAATGGTAATAATAATTTTTTTGTTAAAATTCAAGATTTATTATCAAATCCCAGAAGCTATGATGAGATATTCGGCATCAGCCTTAGGTTTGGCTGAATATCGCTTCTACCACTTGACCCCTCAGCATGACATAAAATACACACTGTATATATATTCTGAGGTCCTTTGCCATCAATTATTTTTTCCAAAGACAAGAAGCCAAAAGGCGAGAATAACGAGGTGTAGCCCCTGCTGGGCAGGAACATGTCAAGCGCATGACAATCTTTTCATCAGTTAGAAGTTTTCTTAGCACGAGATAAACTGTCCAGTGAGCAGAACTTACATGAAAGTGTCTTACCTGGATTTAGCCTTTTTGAAGTGTGGGATCATCCTTTTGCTGTTTAGTGATCACCATATAATTAGAATAATTGTTTTAGGCCTTGGAGTTAATAGACCAACTTACTCAAGGATATAATTAAAAAATCCTCATTTAAAGAGGACACAACAAATATTTAAAACTGATACACAGAGTAATTTCCTATAGGATTTTATTTAGACCGCTGCTTTTGCCTGAAACCTCCATTTCACTTGCCTCATTTTGGAAATCTGAATAATCATTACTGAACTAGCTTTCAGGGAGGAGTAAGGAATACAGAATTAGTTATTCATAGTATGATGACTACCTCATAGTGCATGCATTAATACAGTGGTTCTCAAATTCAGCATTCTTTAGAATTACTGGGAGGGCTACTCTGCTGCCTTGTGCTTACTGATTGGGGCCAGAGGTAGGCTCTAAGAATTTACATTTCTGATGAGTTTCCAGGTGATGCTGATGTGGCTGATCTGGGACCACGCCCAGAGGGAAGCATTATAACAATGGTTGGACACTTTGTTTCTCCACTTGTCTATGAGTTTATTGGACTCTGATACAATTCAGTTTCAAGTCAATTTCTGGAACCCAGGCAAGCACCTGGCACAGAGTAGATGCTTAATGAGCAGATGCTGATTAAAGGCATAGAGAGCTTTACTCAACAGTACTGTTTCATTGCATAAACTTGGACAGATTTTGTATTTGTGCGCTTGCCCTCCCTACTCCCCCGTAATCACCGGTTGTTTTTTTGAAACTTAAAATTTCAAAGGTTATTGACCACTTTAACCTGAAATCTGAAGCATTTATACAGCAAATTTTATATTATTTAGTTGATTAGTCACCAGCTAACATCAAAGAAAGATTTAAAGTTTTACTTATAGAAAATTGGAAATAAATTCTTATTAGTGTTTTGAGTTTGTATGTATTCTTAAAAATATCAGTAAAGATTTCAGATAATAATAATGGTCAGTTTCACCACTGCATTAAACTGAATACATATGTAGATATGTAGTAGTATTCCTTGCATAGAATCCAGGTACAATAGTGCTGCTCCTTGATGCCAACTACTGTAACCTATTGCATTAGTTCTCTGGGGCAGTGGTCTAGGAATAGATTTCCTAACGTAGAAATAATACAGGACAAACATGGAGGTTAATTCAAGTACACAAATAGCACCAGTTTTCTGAATTGCCACAACCAATCATACCTTCCAAAATCATATGAATCAAACCAAAACAAAACAAATATATATACATATATATATACATATATATATATATTTTTACAAATTGGGGGATGGAGGGGGATGAAGTATCAACACAGTGGCAAGATGAGCATATGCCACGATTCCTGATGGTGTTTCATCTAAAAGCAGTTCACCACTTTGGCCATGGTTTGGAGAATACTGAGATCCCCACCAAAGAAGTCTCTTTTGTAACCCTTCTCTACCCTGCCCCAAGGCAATCTGCATAGATTGGCAGGCTCCACAGAGTCGGACCTTCCTTTATAAGCCAGGCTGGTTACCTTGCCAATGCAACTGAAAAAGCTGAAGATAAGCCTGCACAAAAATTTTGGCCCATGGATTTCTGAGTCAAAATACAGATTGGGGCACAGGGGGCCGGAAGTGAGTATTTTGGAATATCTGAAAGCAAAGGTTAAAATTGTTAAGATGATAACATGCGTCCAGCCTTTCCGTGTCCTGCTTTAAACATTGTCTCTGAGCAGGTGTTTGTTGACTTGGGAACTGAGGACAGGACAAAGATGACAATAAACCTTTGTCTTGTGACCTTACTTACTCTTTGGTTTACATTCATGAAAATGACAAAACAGAATGGGGTAATTTTTGTTCTATTTTCTTTCTTTTAATTCTTCGCTCTGTTTTTGGATTGCTCTTTCCTTTACCTCACTTTCCCTGGATGCAACTTCCATGTTAGCGCTATCTGTAGTTTGAAAGTCTTTTCAGACGTTAAATTCTCTCTTGCAGTTATTTTCTGGCTTTTAATTTTTAAGACTTTTCTTTTCCTGCCCCCTCCCCCACACATCCACTACTTGTATTTTTCTTTTTCATGGATTGATCTCCCTGGCAGCTGGGTTGTCTCCATTATTTTACCCTGCTCACAAAAACATTGTCAAAGCACTCACCTCTCTTTTACCCCAGAGGAGGAACTAGTTGGTAAAGAATATGCTGTACTTTTTCTTTCTTTCAAAGAACAGATAGCTATTTCTCATGAAATCTCTCTCTTATAAATTTCTTTATATTCCCCTTTAATAATCAATCTGGGTTTTGTTATTTAAAAAGTAGTGTCATCCTCTTCTAAAGATTTGTTCTGTTATAATACCATGAATTCTTACCCTCCTTAGAAAATAAAACTCTTATAAGGTGCAAAGAATGTCTGAAAGTGAGGAAGAGGACACATTATTTCATTTATTGTAGTTCTTTGCTTTTATCAAGCACAATCATGTAGATTTTACATTTTATATAAATGCCTAAAAACTATATTAATATGACTCCTAGACTTCATAGAACTCAAAATGCTTAAGCAAGTATGTAATAATAGTAGAATACATATTCTAAAGTATAGAAATATATATTTTAAATGTACTGAAATGGGATTATTTCTAGGAGATATGTTATCTGTAAGTTCTGGTTATTGAAGTTTTTCATTCTCTTTTTAATGACAGCTTTTATTTCTGGCATAAATGGATATTTTCCTGACTCTATGCCTTCCTAGGATCCAGTCAAAACATCTATATATTAATTTTGTTGAGACTTTCTAGGAGGCAGAAAAGGATAATATTGGTGACTTATAAGGTTTTGACCTTGTTGATCTGGTTTGTGGACTGGAACAAAAAGGTTTCTTTATTTAGCGCAGTTGGTCTCAACCATCCCTGCCTCAGAATCGTCAGGAGAGTTTTTAAAACTTTAGGTGTGAGAGTCCAATTTTCAGAGACTTGATATCAATTTTCTGGGGGCAAGGGCGAAGGGGGAAGAAGTGACTATTTTTATAAACTCCAAGTTGATTCTAATGTGTAAAGTAGGGAACCACTGAGTTATAATCAAATTGATAAACTGTGGCTGTGCAGACAGGTCCAAGATCATTTTCAAGGAGCTAGGCAAGTGATAACTTCCTATCCTATGTCTTTTTTTGGGGGGGGGTATTTCCTTTGGACTCCTAAAAAATGACTTAAACTGTGGTCCCACAATGGTTAAGTTTGCCTCTGTCTTTTCTTTTGCTAAGCTATTATATAAATGTCCAAATTATTGATGAATATCAGGGTAAGAGGATTAAAGGGCGGGAATGTCGGAGAGCATCCTTCACAATGTGGAACAATGAAAGAGAGCACATGTCTTTTCTTTCTGATCTGGCGGAGTACGCCACTAATCTGCTCATATCCATCATGTCAGGCTTGCTTACAAACTTATTGTTGTCTGTCTATGGAGATGTGACATTAAGTAGCCCATATTCTGTGTTATTTATTTGTTTATAGGTTAATTGTTCAGAATATTGATCTCCTGGGCTTATGTTCCCATCCTTTCTCAAATACCCTTTCAAATCAACAAACATAAAATAGAACAGATTCTTCCACACAGGGGGCTCTTAAATGATGCAGATTCTTTCTACTTGGTGCTTTTAGTAAATCACTCTTGCAAGAACAGTATACAACTCCAAAATTATTGCATGGTTTTAGGCCTTAACTTTTGGACAGATGTAAGAAACTAATCAGGATGAACCAGATTTTTGACCACTTGCCCTTTTGATTAGTTTAGTTGTGTGTGTGTGCACATGTGTATATGCCTTTAATTTGCAACGAAGTTCCACAAATTTGAAATCCAAAAATTGTTTAATGATGAATTACTAATCAATGCGAGAGCTTCTGTTAGACTATAAGTCTGCCTAAAAAAATGTAATAAAAAAAAGCCTCATATAGCCTTTATGGGAAATAGTATAGATTACCATCTGATCCCTCAATTCTACTTTTGGGGGAAATAAAATTGGTATCTTGAAGAGATATCTGTATTCCCATATTCATTGCAGCATTATTCATAATAGCCAAGGTATGAAATTAATTTATATTCATCAGTGGATGAACGAATAAAGAAAGCTTGGTGTAGATACACAGTGGATTGCTATTCAGCCGTATAAAAGGAATCGTCATTTGTGACAACATGGATGAAACTGGAGGATGTTCTGATGGATGGATTAAGCCAGACGTAGAAAGACAACTATGACATCATCTCATATGGACTCTCAAAAATGTCAAACTCACAGAGTAGAATGGGGCCAGGGGATAGAGATGGGTGGGAATGGGGAGATTTTGGTTAAATGGTTAGAAGGTTCAATTAGGATGAATAAGTTCTGTAAATCTATTATGAAGCATGCTGACTATAATGAATAATGATGTACTGTGTACTTCAAAATTGCTAAGAGTATATTTTGAATGTTTCCTACCACAATAAAAAGGTAAGTATGTGAGGTGAAGGATATAATAATAGCTTAACTTAATCATTTCACAATGCATACATATATATATATATATATCTCAGAACTTCACATATCATGTACTGTTGTTGTACACAGTAAGTACATACAATTATTATCACATACAAAAGATTAATAAATCATAAAATAAAAACAAGTAAAAGACAAAAAGCTTACATTTGAGCAGAGGGGATAGAGGTTTCCATCTGCCCAATTTTCTCTTGCCTGCTGTTGTAATTAATTACACAGTAACTTCAGCCTTAATATTGTAATGCATTTCTTTTTATTTGGTAACAAAAAGCAAAACCAGAGCTTGCTGATCGACTCTTTGTGGATTTGTGGGGAGAAGTCAGCTCTAGGGCTTGGCCAGGGAATTTTAATTCCCTTGGTAGAGTTGTGTGTAAACCTGGAGAGTATGACCAGTCCCATAGGGAGGCACAGCCAGAAGCAGAATGATGATATAAGGCAAAAAATCTGGGAGGCAGAGAAATCAGCATAGAATCTGGGGCAGCTTCTAAGAGTGAATGCAGAGAGACTATGTTGAGCTACAAACCAGAAAACCAACTATGAAGGTTCCAAAATGGAGGCCTCAGTAGTTGAAAAGGGCAAAGAGCAGGACACAGAAATGTGGAGCCAGAAAGAAATCCCAGGAGCAAAGATTTTATAATAGGAGTGGACACAGCATAAGTGAAGTGAGATGAGGGGACCTCTAGTCAGAGCCCAGCCAGCCAAGAAGAGGAGGTGGTGTTAGCTGTCTGAATCCTGCTCTTGATTTTGTATTTGCTTTCTTTCTATGTCCATTTTTTTCTTTGGTATTTTTTAGTATTATGATTAAAAGGCATATTTTATTCTTATAGGATCTAAGGACACTTTGTATTGGGCAAAGAAAGTTCTGTAAGTGTGAAAAACGTTTTTTGAAAGCACAGGTGCAGCCTCTGCCCGGTAAGGAGTTTGGGGCCATATTTTCTTAGATATAACTTAGATCAATCTTATCTACAATCATATCTATACTCATGTTCTCTCACTGGGTGAAGTGCGTTTCTCTATCCACTAACAGGGCACAAGTGAAATGGTAGAGGATGAGTATGGAACTTTCTGGAACTTCAAAGTTCTTAGTGATAGCTTATGGGTAATAAATTAGGAACATGTTCCACCATAAGCACAGAGATGTCCAAACACTGGTTAAACACACGAAGACTTACTTGTCTCTGCTAACCAAGTGCTGTACAGTCCAGGGATTGTCCTACAGTCCAGGGATGCCATCAGGGCCCTGGTTATTTCTCATCTCCTATGCATCTATAGTGTGTGGGCTTTGCTCTCATGCTTATGGACTGATGGTCACTAAGTCACTCTCACTTCAGTGTTCTAGAGAATAAGAAGGGGAAACAGCCCGGGGCAGGTCTAGAGTTGGGATCTTTATTCCTCAATAACAACCTAACTATGCCACATGGCCACCTGGAGCTGCAGGGGAGTATAGGGAAGTGAGTATTTTGATTTGGCAACATTGCCATCTGTAGACAAAATGTAAGGTGTGTTAGATGGTGGAATGGATTTGGGTAGACAGCTGTCAGTGTTTCTGGAAGGTGTGTTAG
>NW_003852490.1:4931369-4956638 GCF_000181295.1 Otolemur garnettii
TGGTGGAATGGATGTTGGGTAGACATATCTCCATTTTTCACAGGCCATGGATAATTGCAGTAGACACATTCTTAATACTTGAGAATTAGACCAATTAAATGGCTGATGTTTAAATTAATACTGAGATTAGCCAGATAATCTCTACATCAGCCATAGTTCCTAGATAAGATATGAGGGAATTTTCTTTATAAGAGTGTCAATGTTTTTATAAATTCAAAAATCAATATCTTAAAGTAAGGAGAATTTTGTAGTGTCTGCGTCAGATTTATAAGCAAGATTGAAAATACATCTTTTCTTTTTGTCTATTTAAGTCCTTAGCTCCTACCCGTTTCCCTAATTCTGAGCCAGAAACACAGCTTTGAGTTTTTAGGAATAAGATGAAATTTTTACCTGTAGTTTCCCATGTTGTTTATTTTCAGAAAATCCAAAACTATTTCTAAACTCCACCCTGAAGTAGGATGAATCTGGACGTGCACAGTTGCATTTCTGCATTCCATTTCTGTTTTGCAATAATAAGCTACATGTTTATTTTATTATTTTCCTTTCTTACACAAAAGCATACAATATATATTCTTTTGAATAGTATTTTATTTGATCTGCCATTTTTTGGAAATAAGCACTCAGTTCATAGAGATCTTCTTTAGTGTTTTTTACTATCGTACTATTGTACTTTATTATGTGGAAATATCACAGTTTATTTAAGCTATATTCTACATATAATTTAATTTGCAAACTTATAATTTAAGTTGCTTCCAATATCTTACAAATATTAGAAACAAATGTCCAAGTGTATTTTGATGTCATTGGAAGTATTTTTTCAGTATATATATGAGAAAAGAGATTGCTGGATTAAGATGTGAATAGTGTATGCAGCTTTGTTAGACATTGCCAAATTCCCCTCCATGGAGATCACAACAGTTTGCATCCTGATGTAAAATACCCAGGTTACCTGTGTCTCTCACTGCCTCACCAACACAGCCTGGTGTCATACTTTTTAATTTTTGTGACTCTCTGAATAGTATCTGAGTGAGGTGTTCAGAGGTATTTCCCTTATGAGTGAGGAGGACCATCTTTTCATATGTTGAACAGCCTTTTGTACATTCGTGTGTGTGTGTACGTGTGTGCATGAATCGTCTTTTCATGCCTTTTGCCAATTTTGCTATTGGCTCACTGAGACCCTGTTATTTTCTCTACTCTCCTGCCAACACCCATAACAATTGAGGAAGGGAACCGAAGTGTTATGTGCAAGCGGCTGGTTGCTGAAGAATCAACTAGGCAATATAAATTAACTGTATCTGTCTCCGTGTGCCTGATTCAGAGGACCATAGTAAGTCTCAGGATTCTGTGTTTTGAACAATTACTGCTGGTGATTTTGGAGCCCAGCTGTGTGTGGGAACTATTGAGAAGACTGCACTTCTGGTAACAACCCCAGCTTCTGGACCCTTTAATGGGAAGAGACAGAGTGGTCTAGAGGTGGCTGGGGAAGGCTGCCTGTATATATTCCTGTATACCTCAGGAATACAGCAGAACATTTTAAGTTAACATGCACATTTTATTAGTCAACTTTGTCCTACCTGGGGAGAATGGAGGTGTTGTTCTATTCATTCCTGATCCTCTAAATGAAGTTGGATCAGCATTTGTTATTGCTCATTCCTGGAGTCTATTATTTGCAAATAGATTGCAAATGTTTGGTCTTTAATATTTTCCTGAAGTGTACTCACCTTGTGCATTAGTAGAGAACTAGTATTATGGAATAAACATGGCATTGCTAATTAAAGAGAATTATTAGTTGGGTCATTTTTTTCTCCAAAGCAGGAAAGAATTAAAAAAAACTCATATTTTTGTTTGTATGTTACAATTAGGCCTGTATCTCTCACAATATATATTCTTTGAATAGTATTTTATCTACCATATGGAAACAAACTACTTATGGTTAATTTGTAGAAGCCACTAAATCTTACCTTCCCAGGATTCATTGTTTCATGAAGTTAAACTGAAGGTGCTATGTGAAATAAATGTGTCCTACCCAAAGGGCAAAGGCCATTTGCTTTTGCTTCAAAGAATTCCTGTAGTTAATTTTGAACACCTTTTATGATAAGGGAGAATTGAGCTCACCAAGATCTCCAAATTTTGAGGCAAAGTCAGCAATATTTAACAAAAGAAGTCTGTAACTTAGTATGCATTTAATAAGTGGTAGCTATGTAAAAAAGGCAGTTTTTTTTTTTTTTTGAGAAAGGTTATTTTTCATCTCCAATGAGTAAAGAACAGGGAGCAGGAGGGGATGTGGTTAGCTTAGATGACAGAAAGACTTCCCTTCTGGCTAGAACTTCTTTTGTGGTTACGAACTCTATTTTCCACGAGGGAAGTGGTTTTCAGAGTACAGAGACAACTGTACTCTTTTTTCAGGTGACTTAAATGCTGTTTTTATCTATACTATGAAAATAGGTATTTTTGCTTTTTGTGAAGTCTGTTCATTTTCTTCTTTTGTCATTAAAAAAATTTCAGAATATTACAGGGGGCCATGTGTTTTGGCTATATTTTACATTCTACTATGTATAAATAATTTATCTTAAGTTTAAAACAATGTAGGAATCCTGGTAAAATGTGGAGGACTGGTAAGTGAGAGGGATCAGAGAGATGACTTGTATGGTCCTTGAGATCTTTGATGATGCCATGGTCCAAAAGGGGATGGAAACTCTCTTCTTAAAGGCTTCAATTTCTGCCTCAAGGTGAAGTTGTAAGAAGAAATTTTCAAAAATCTAGTGTATTTGTAAGAAAATTCAATAAATAATAAAACTGTAGATAATAAAAATAAAGTTTGGGCCAAATTCTCTCCTTAGATATCACATGATTCTTCCTGGTGGACTTCACTGGGAAATCAATTTCCTTAAGTACTGTTTGTCTGACCTGGCTGCAAAAGACTGGGTGAAACCCAAGGGTGGCCCATCTCTGCTTTGCCTATTATCCCATGGTTCGGAACAAAAACATGCGTGAATACGGTTCTCTCACTTGAGTGTTTGAAATGAAGGAAAGGGGCCAGTTACTCATGAAGTCTGAGGCCAAAGAGTCAGGATACTGAGATTTATAGACAATTTACGAACCAGTTTAAAACATGGAAGTTTAAGATTCTCTTCAGAGAAAAGCTCAGAATGGAACAAGCCTCCAAGAGAAACTGAGATACCCCAAGAGGTTTTAAGGCTTCCTTTCTTCTACTTTCTTGAAATCTCTTGAACATACTCCATCAGTCTTGAGAGTCAAGATGCTTATTGTATTCTTCATATACATTTTGCTTTATTTGCAATTTTACGTATTCTCTTTCCAGCCAAACTAATCACACTAGAGTCATCAGTTACACTTACATTCAGATAATTTTGGCAAAAATGACATCAAGAAGCAATATTTTTCATGCTCATTATTTCATTGCTTCATTTTACCTCTGCAGTGAAAGCGTTCTTCCCTGAAATAGAACATTTATGATTAATATGAATATTTTAAATGATACGTTAGTGACATTTTTGGAGAACCGAAAATAAAGTACATTTGAATATTGCCATCCAAACCAATGTACTAAAATCAATTTTTATTTTTTGTAACTCCAATACATTCTATGTGCTCTCTTCTGAGGTAAGTTATATTCAGCCATTAACAGAGGGACTGGAGACAATTTTAAAGGGGAAAGTGCTAACCACCTAAATGCAGAGAAGTGACCAGACATTTGACCCAACTTTTACTTTTGAATGTGCATAGATTTTGTGTACAGATTCACTCATCTGTACGAGAAATTATTTATTTTATGGAACGATGACCTTCAATGTGCTTATTTTAAAAGCTTTCCTCTTGCTCCATTCTCATTTTCTGCTCCCCAGCTGTGGCCATGGCAGTGGGTGTGGAGGGTGGGGGCTGAGGCCTGGCTCTGAGTGCCCCCTTCGCAGTTCTTTCCCAGCCGTTGAATTCTACGGTGTCGTAGATAGAATGGAAGCTACGGGGAGGCAAAGGTCTTTTCCCGTAACTGTCCCTGTGCGGTAAATCAGCTGGTTCTAAGGGAGGCTGGCAGTGGCTGTTGACATGTTTCCGTGCAGAAGGCGTGTTTGATTCTCTCTGGGTGGCCTTTGCCTTTGCCCCAGCCCTCTCTGCCACTGAAGCTCCTCCAAGGAGCAGACACGGTTCCCTTTGTTTCCCCAGCAGCGTTTCTTGGATCTCATCGGTTGTCCCAGCAGCTCCTGGGCATCTTCAGCCTGTCACTGTATTCCGTGAAGGTAGCAGGTTTCCTACAGGCTCTGCGGGCTGTGGGGAGCCGGGACAGGGTGCCTGGGAGTGTGGCACGCCTGGGCTGCTCCAGGGCTCTCTGTCTTCTGGGAATCTCTAAGCCAGAAACAGGCAATATTCTTTATGTTGAAGGATGACCGATAAACTTTAAAATAAACCTGGGAAGCACCCACTTGCTCCTTCCCACAGTTGAGGAAAGATATCTCCCCCTTCCCCGTCAATCCTCCCCCCCCGCCCCCCCCACGTACACACACACACACACACACGCACACACACACACCGCTTTGGAGGTCCAGAACCCCTCTGTTCTAAGAATCCCTTCGTCTGCTTTTTCCTGGGGCACTGCCACCATGCGCCTGTGGGCACCAGCTCAGAAAGCCTCCAGCCAGAAATCCAGTTGTCAGTAATTCCGTGTTTCTGTGTTTCTGAAACCTCAGCTTCACAAATGATTATCTTGGCTTCCCAGAGGGAAAGCGCCGTTTACTTTTTCATCTTCTTTGGAGTACACTCACCTCATTTGGCCTCTGGGTCTTCTGTTTTTGGACCTGAGGATTGGTGGGGGATTGAACAGTTGGTGGAAATTCTGCTGCACCGTGCCTGTCCCAAGTCCTTCAGGGAGGGGTTGGTTCCAGGTCCAACCGAGAACAGCTTCTTGTCAACATGGGATGACTTTTTCCTTTTCTCCAGAATAACACGAGAAATCCCACTTTACCAGTAAATCAAAGACTGTATTTGTCACCACTATTTAACATTTTATTCAATACTTTTCAAATAATAGGAACTCTATAAACATTTGTGGAAGGATAAAAACAGGAACAGTTTAAGTTTAATTTCAAGAAACACTTTAAGAAGCTTCTAAGAGAGATGGAAAATGTCTGATAGGATGGCAGGCTGTGTAGCGGTTAGAATGGATTTATGAGAAGAAATCCAGGTCCAAGTAATCTGACATAATTCCCTGCTGACATTCTCTGATGAAATTAATGATTGGAATAGGATATATGAAGATATTGTATGCAAAGTTGTACATTTGGTAAAGTAGTAGAGAAAAGGGATTTGAGAATCTATATTAAAGCAAACAGCCAATAAAGAGAAATAAATGTCATGTTTTAGACTGTGCCTATCCTGAAGGAAGATACCAATCATTTCAGTTTGTGTCTTTTTTTTTTTTTCTTTTTAAAATTCACTTGACTTTTTATTTGACTAACTTGATAATATCTCCATGCCATTTTGGAGCCATGGAAACAGAATTATCATGTGCTATTGGATGACACAAAATAAATACAGACGGGCTTAGGTGTTTCTGAAATGTTTTTATGTTCATTATGACGACTTGTGGGATTAGCTTGTATCATATAATCACTAGTTCATGTTTCCTTTAATGTTTTCCTCAGGTTTCTTTTTTTTTTATAAGATAGAAAAGAATATTTGGACCATGGCAGATTTTAGAAAAATTTGGAAAGAAAGGGTTATCAGTTTCTTCTTCCTGTGGATACTCAGGCCTTCCTAAATTCAGAGAGACCCCCACTCCATTTCAAAAGCATCCCCTTCTGAAATTGTAGTGAATTAACTCCTCACCGTCTCTCCTGCCATCCTATCTATCTTTGCATTACTAGCAGCTATCACAGAGCCTAGGACATAGTAGGCACACAATAGTGGCTTAGTGATGAATGAGTAGTTATTAGGATCCCCCTTACTAGTCTTACAACCCTAACCCCAGTGTTTCACATGCCTGGATGTCTCCCAAGTCTCCCCAGACTGCTGGTTTCTCCCTAACCACTGATGAAATTACTGATGAGTTATTTACTCATGAGAGATTACTCTGAATTAAAATTTTCTCCTGAAATACATCTTAGTTGTTGGAGCCCTGATGACAGCCTCAAATGCAAAGCCTTCTTTGGGACTGTGGCCTTGTCCGAGAGAGGCTTCTGCTCCTATGCTTGTGAATAGAGTCTCCACTGGTCACTTACTGTTATCAGTGAAAAATGTGCTCTGTTGGCCAGGCCCGGTGGCTCACTCCGGTAATCCTAGCACTCTAGGAGGCTGAGGCAGGTGAATTGCTTGAGCTCAGGAGTTCAAGACCAGCCTGAGCAAGAGTGAGACCTGTCTCTGCTATAAATAGAAAAAACTAGCTGGCTATTGTGGTGGGCATCTATAGTCCCAGCTACTTGGGAGGCTGAAGCAAGAAAAGTGTTTGATCTCAAGAGTTTGAGATTGCTGTGAGCTATGACTCCATAGCACTCTACTGAGGGTGACAGAGTGAGACTCTGTCTCAAAAAAAAAAAAAAAAAAGTGTGCTCTTTTACACTACTTAGGATGTGGGGACTTTACTGCTGGGATCAGTTTTAGCTAGCAGGGGGCCAGTCTTTATTTTTAGTCCTGTTGCTCCAGAACAATCTGTCCCTGGGTGCCTCTCTTAGCTTATAAGTAGACAGGCAGATGAGATCATTCACACTGCATGAAGCTAAGGTCACCCTGGGATGGGATAGCCATTTGTACCCTTCTAACACCTACCCCTTCAGACCACTGAGAATGTGCAGGTCACGTTGCTCTCAGGAGGCTGAGATGCTTCCAGTGTGCACTAATGGTATTGCCCTATTGGCTCAAGTTTACTTTGGACAAGTCATCTGTCTCCATCTCACCCCCTTAGGACCTTGTTCTCTGCTAGTTGGATTGGTCAGGTGAATTGGACAGTAAATGTTTAGTACCTACTACAAATTGTATAAGATGGGTCTTGCATGCTGTATCAAAACATCCTTAGGGTCAGTAAATGCATTCCCAGAAGTCTCTTCTGGGAATATGCTGTGTCCTTCTGAATAAAATACATGGAAATGAGAATAAATTTTTAAAAAGTGGGTTCTATATAAGCTATTAAATCTACTGACTCAACTGAGTGCCATGGTTGTTGACTTATGATGAAACTCAAACATCTATTGTGGGAAAAATTTCAAAGAATGAAAGTCATACCTTTTAATTTGAAAAGGAAAAGACAAATTATCAAAAGATTTGGCTAACTATAAAAAACACATGTTCATTTCCCGGTGAGGACTTTCTGGTCACTTCTGGATAGTGTCAGCTCTTTACAGAGAAGAAAGATGATCCAAATCTGATGAAATTAACATTCATTGCACCCAAACTACTTTCTCCCTGTCCATTCATCTATCTGTTACCCACGTCAGGGATTTGGTGGCTATTGAAAAAATCAGCTCCTGTTAATTTATTTTCTCTTCTGATTGTGTTTCTAATGATGGTTGTTCCAAACTTGTCCCATTTCCCCCAATCTCAACACATTTTACTTCCTTTTTTTCTTAACTAGATATCATTAATATTATCGTCTGATAAAAATACGTGGTATGTATATTTATATCAAGATTTCTTCACATCTTTACCCAAATTTTCTGTCTCTAAGATTTTGGAGGAAGGACTAGCTCTACTTGGCAAGACTAAACCTCTACTTTTGCACAGAATTTCAGCCCCTTGGCCTCTGATAAGATAGCGCTACATAGTCAGATGCTATATCATTACCTACATCGTCAAGTCTCTTGTAAAAATAATTATTCATTTTGCTTTCCTTATCACTTAATAGGCTACTGTTATATGTCACTGAATAGGATAGTGCTATATCTCTTACCTTTCACTGAAGAACTTAGTAGAATAATTTTTGCACACTGCTTATTATGTTATTTAACACTGTCTTTCCTTAATGAATTCCCATTAGTCTTGTGTGCTCATCAGTCTATTGAAACCTGGTTTTCCCCTCAGGATTAACAATAATCTCTCTCCTTAGCCCTTCTCAGCTCTCATTTTCCTCAACCTCCTTGCTATATATGGCACTTAGTTAATCTCTTCTCTCTTCCTCAATAGCTCTCTTTGTTTTCATAACACTATATGTGTGCCTTCTAAATTCTCTTTCTACATTTTTTTAAAAAATAAGAGCTTTGTTGAGATACTGTCCATGTGCCATGTGAATGATTTTTAGGAGTGGAAATTATGCACGCCCTTCCAGACTCCTCCGTAGACACCTGCAAGGCTATTTTCCAGGCTAGTGCCCTTTTTGGCTTGATTGTGAAGCCATAAGCAACAAGTCGAGGCTGGTGGAGATGCTGGAGGGAAGGAAGGAGGAGTCTTTGAATCACTGTTTAGAGAGATACCTCCTACCACTCAGAAGCAACTCCCTGGACTTCATGTGGGCAAGAAATACATTCACTCATATTGTTCACTTTCAAGTTTGTTGTAATAATAGCTAGTGTTATCTTAACCAACCTAAGAATGCTAATAGCAACTTATAAACACTGCATTAGCGTATGAAAGGCAGCGGTGCCAACACTGAATGTTATCAATATTTTCTTTTGCTAAATTCCTTACTGAAGAACAAGTATTGTTTTACTTCCTTTCTTACTGCAGTTAAATATTTTTATATATCAGATTGCCAGTATTTGTATATATTTTTTGTAAATTGCCTAATAATTGCATATATCACTGTTAATGTTTTTCTGAAGGTGTTTGTCTTTTCCTTGTTCATTCTTTGCATTTTAAGGGTGCCAACTTATCTGTCACGCATATTGAAAATACTTTTTCATCACTTTGTACTTTGTCATTATTTTTATTTTCCGTGCAAAGACATTTACTAATTTCATATAGAAAATTCCTTTATGGTTTGCTCTTAAAAGGTTTTTGTGTTTTGATTTTTGGTGCCATTTCCAAAAAAATTTTACCCACCCTGGAATTACACTTCAGTACTTTCACTTCTGTTTTCACTTTCATTTCTGTTTTCTTTCTTTTCTTTTGAGACAGGTTCTTTCTCTGTCTCCTGGGCTGGGGAAGCATGGTGTGATCATAAGTTACTGTAGCCTTGAACTCCTTAAATGAACCTTAGTCTCCCAAGTAGCTGAGACTACAGGCATACCTGCCTGGCTGACTTTTCTTATTTTTTGTAGACACAGAGTTTTGCTATGTTGCCTAGACAGGTCTCCAACTCCCGACCTTCCAAAGTGCTGGAATTATAGGCAAGCACCTTGCAACTTGGCCTACTTTCATAAATTTTTAAAAACACCTAAATCTTTAATCAATCTGGAACTTAATTCAGCATAAAATTCTTTATCTTTCTATATCCAGTCCAAAATCTTAATCATAGCAGGTGTTTAATGCATATTTTTAAATGTAATTGTCAGGTTTTAAAAACTTAGCGCTAGATTAGATTGCAGTTCAGGCAGCATAGTCAGTACACCAGCATCCTCAGCACCACCTGGGAACTTGTTTAAAATGCAAATTCTTGGGCTTCACCCCAGAAGACCCAGCAACCTTTGTTTTAACAACCTGTGAAGGTAATTCTCACTAATTTTAGAGTTTGACAACCCCTGGAACAGATAATACCTAAGGCTACTTCCAGCCAAAATATCCTAGGAATTCAAGTTTTTCCCAGCTAATGAAGAACACTTCTCCCGGAGCATGATTCTCTATTTTTAGCTCAGTGCAAAATAGAAGAGAATATGCCCAAGACTGGCTCTGTTGGGGTAGAATCCTGATGGCAATGAAGGTCACATCCCTTGGGCCTCTGCCTCTATCCACTCTGTGTGCCCAGCCACAGAGGGCTGCCACTGTTTCCCTCAGATGCCCTCAGATGTCAAGGAAGCTTTCTCAAGATTAACATCCCAGCCAATCTTCTCTTCCTACACAGTACATACACTGCTATGAAGCCTTGTCCCAACCTTCAGTCACAGAGGAGAGTTCCAACCACCCCAGGGCTCAGATGTGTCAAGTATTCACTCACACTGAGATGGGAGAACTCTGAATGGCTGGCCAGATCACTGGTCTGTCCCAGGGCATTCGTATGGGGCCTCTTGCAGCTGTCCTCTCCCAGTGTCTTGTCCTGCCAGGGTGGCACTCTGGACCCGACTCTGCAATTCTCTGGGTTAAAGAACACTTTGGATCATGTTTCAGCAATCTTGGAGATCTTAAGAGTTTGAGTAAACATTCTTCATTTATGTCTTCCAATCCTGCCTGTCACACTCATCTACCAACTTGGATGTGTTATTGTTTGCTTTTGCCCATTGTACCCTTGAAAGAGCTACGACCAGGAAGAATTCAGCAAACATTAGATGGGGGTTGAACCTACAACAGCAGAATGTTTTTTCTCTCCACTTCAGGGTAACAGGCACTGACCTTTAGAAAGAATTCTTACTTTCTACCTCCTGCAGAGCAATTGTGAAGATATTTAAATTCTAACCTGGCCAACTGGAATGGTGGGAGTGCTGCTGGCCCGATTTCTTCAAGGATGGGTGAAGGATTTTTTACTTTGAATCATTCCCCCCCACCCCCAAAAGTCATATAGAAACAGGTTGAGAATTCCAGGTCTTTGAATATATTTCATGATGCTCTTGGATACATATTCGTCTGAATTCTAAAACTGACATTAATGTCAGGATAAAATGGTAATATTAAATGTGTTTTTGTGGAGGGAAATGGTGAGTGAGGTTTGGGTAACAGGTGCAGGGATTCAAGTCAGAGGAATAAGCGAATGCTGCTTATGCTACAGGCCGAGCTGAGAGAGGGAGGAGGAGAGAGAGAGAGAGAGAGAGAGACACACACACACACACACACACACACACACTAGAATGAATATTCATCCTTTGAAGAGTCCCAGGTCCCAGGATGTGCTGTGCTGTGGCTTTAGTGGGGAATCAGAAATGCCAACCCCATTTCTTGAGGATATGCCGCTGCTGCAGAGCTGCCGGCCTCAGAGCATATTCAGACCTAGGAGACAGGAAGGGCGGTCCGCTTTCACACCCAGGCTCTCATTTGGAGAGTAATGTTCGGTTTCGACCTGACAACACATTCACTGCTGCAATTTCCAGCACTGTTAATATTAAGGAACTTGTGTTGGGGTGGGGGAGGAGAGCGAGGAAGGTAATGGGCAGGCTGAATTCGCTGATCTTTTCACACGCTCCTTTCCCGATTCCTTTGCACCGCTGCAGCTGCGTTTGCTCGGGTCCCCCACCGAGCTGCTGCGCGCTGTGTGCAGCGCGTGTCAGAGCAGCCTGCGCAGGCAGCCGTGATAGCTGCCTTGACACCTCATCCCTTATCCTTCCTCAGATCTCGTCAGCCTACACGATCTGCTTCACCAACAGCTAATAGCGAGATGACTGCGGGGAAGGCAGTGACAGCGATCGCGGTTCGGCATTTATTTTACCTTTGATTTTTTGCTGCACATAAAATCCCAGAGCTACCGGCGAGACAGAGAGGAGAAATCACTGGTTTTGAGACTCTGAAATCTGCCCCCCTCTCCTGCTACAGCACAGCCTAATTTGGAGTGAGTGGTCCCTGGCACTGATTTAATGTCTCCTTTGGACGGTTGCCCATGAACGCAGCAGGGTTGAGAGCATGCGTCCTGAGTTGTGTGCAGTTACAAGGTTCAGAAGTGGTCTGTTTCCCTTCCTGCATATCATTCCTGGGCCCTTTTCTAAATTCAGAGGCAAAACAGGGAGTCAGGCTGCCATCACCCTCTGGATTCTTGCTGCTTTGGTATTTTCAGTACCAAAACGACATTCCATGGCACCTGCTAACCTTGGTCAAGGCTGTACACCGAGAACTAGGTAGGAACAGATCCTGCCCTGGCCTCCAGGAGCAGGACAAAAGTTCCAGACAAATCCAGACACAGACAAAGGTCCTTTCTGTGTCTTTTGTTCTCTGTTATCTGGCAAACCGCTTGTGTAGTGGGCAGGCTGCACACACTCTAGACTCAGGACCCAGGCCTGTCTTGGCCATTTTCCCCTGCAGTCTTGGGCAGCTCATTTAACTCTCCTGTGCCCTCAGTTCCTTATCTGTAAAAGGGGTACAACAGTGAAGCTATAATACAGTGTGGCTGTCCGATTAGACAGTGTTTATAAACCAAGCTGGCCTCTGTGAGAGTCCGGTTCCTGGTAGTTGTTGACATTTTGGAAAGTGACACTAATGGTTTGCAGCAATGTGTATGGATGGATTCAAGCAGGGGTGTCCAACCTTTTGGCTTCTCTGTGCCTCATTGCAAGAGGACTTGTCTTGGTCCATCCATTAAATATACAAACATTAATGAAAGCCAATGAGCAAAAATAAAGGTCTGGGCATAATTTTTGCAATACCTGCCACCACAGGTAAGCAACATGTCCTCACGTAATTTGCACACGGCCCATGGGCTGTGGGTTGGATACCTCTCCAAGTCTAGAAGAAAACAAAGGACTTAAGTTTTTGACACCTATTACTTCATATTAGCAGTTCTTAATCTACCACCTCATCTGTATTTCTTCCGTTATAGAACAAAGCTGTGGAACTAGCAGGAAATGCTTATTAACTTACTCATAGATAAGAAGTTATCTGGATAGTTAACCTGAACATAATTTCTCAATGAACTAAATTTTGCTTCTGGGTAATTTGCAGCATAGGGGTCTTTTGATTGATTCTTTTCAACTTGAATTAGTAATGGATACAGTGATTGCCTTGATCCAGCTCATGAATGCCCTTTTCTGTTAACAAATAACATGCCTTTAATTAGCACATTCTTTGGGGCACTTATGTATGAAATAATTTAAGTGGATGCTTTTTTTGTTTATGTATGCCAGGAGCATCCATTTTGATTAAATAGAACACTGTTACAGATTAAATGATAATTATATTTGATTCTTTTGCTTAATCAGTTAGTATTGGCTATGCTTATCTTGGGTACAGTTCACGTAGAATGATTGATAGGTGAGATGAGTTTTTTTTTTTTTTTTGGTATCATGTCTTGTAACTAATCTTATAACTCCCTGGGCCAATTTTCCATTACAGGCTGGGGAAGGTGATCCTGCAATTTTTTTTTTTTTTTCCTGAGAAGGAAAGTGAGCCTTCTCATGCTGTCCTTTCATTACTACCCTTAGACAGTCGGCTAACAGTTTCTTCTACTTGTATAGCTCTTCATACTTTTCAGAGTCATTACTCTTGAATTCTGTGATACTGACCCTACTTCTAATCTCTTCTTCTTTGCTTCCATATATAAAGACAAATGCCAACTGCCTAAAGATGTGGAGGAAAGTGGGGATAGCTTTGGAATGTTAAGCATTTCTCCTTGAGAGTTTGAAGGTCTAGCATACTGTGAAAGCAGAGGGCCATTTTTGGAAGAAGAGGAGAAGATGGAATTCATAGTCTTGGAATTCTTTCACATTCCACAAGTGTCAAGTGTGTGCATGTGCACGTGTGCATGCAGAGGGAGTTCTAGGTTGTATCAATCATATTCCACCTCCTGTGATGTTTGCATACTGCTCTATGAATTATTTCAACAAGATTATAAATGATTTAAGGTCAAAGACTCTTTTTAGAGCTTTATATGCCTCAAAACATTTAGCACAGCTTAGGGAAATCATACATACTTGGTGGACTCTTGCTGCATAGAGAGGTACTTTCTGCTTCGCAGGCCTGCCTAACAGTAGGTTGTGTGAAGTCAGATCATGGCAGCTTGATCCTTGCACCTGCTCTCTGGGTACAAAGGCAAATGCTTACTAGAAGAGGGGTCAATGAGATACAAACAGATTCAGGTTGGAATAAATGGACCATGCCCTTTTTTGATACCTAATGGCTCCAAATTACTTTAGCAATGAAAGCTCATTAACTTCTTCACAAAATGGTAATGTGAAATCTGTTTCAAAATATGCGAATTGCTTAAAAATAATGTCTTATAGAAGCTAAAATGAAAACAAGAAAAATTCCCAAGACAGAGCTGATGTCTGCTGCATGGTGTCAGTGGCCAGTCAGCAGCTATTTTAAGATTGAAGGCCCTCCTAAGTGGAGCTAGGCCTGGGGACCAGAGGAAGTGCAGGTCACCCATCTGTATTTCCAAGAAACACACCTTGCAACTAGGATTTAGGAATACTTGCTGCAGTCTTATCACTGCTAATGTTAACAGTTAGTTGCCAAAGGGTGGTTATAAGTAAGGGACTTTAGGGAAAGAAGTAGAGCAATTATTTGAGAAGAAACACAATGTTTTATTACTGACTATGTTATATCCCTAGTTATTGGGCCAAATTCTGCTCTTTGAGCTGGAGATGGTCATGGAAATTGAAGTCTCTCTTGAGTTCAGGTGATTTATTTATTTTGCAGTTCTCTGAAGTGTAGTTCTCACACTCTGGGATAAGCTTGATCACCTGGTGGAAATTGCTGGAGGCAGTTGTTGTCATGGATGTACAGATTAGTTGCCTGTTTTCGTGGACTTGGAAGATGGCAAAATCACTGACATGTGATCCTGGGTTCCACCTCTCCTGATGTTTTGTTCGTGACTGAAACCCTGGGGACCTGTTTTCCTGACACCATTTACCACCTCCTAACTGCAGTAGAACTTTCCGGGACATTCCCATGACAGGTGAGGTCTGACAGACTCTGCCTTTGTTTGAGGAAAGAGTGTGGTTATGGAGATTGGTATGAAGCACTGGAATGTGACATATTTATGATTAAAAATACACGCTGGCAATGATACCTCCAGGGGGGAATAGTTTTATTTTATGATTTCCGAAACTCAAAAGACTGGTGATTTTAACTCTAAGTTTTAATTTATTGGTGCTCTACACCTGCTTGTAAATTGCTGACCCTCTGGGAAGTATACTTTGATGCCTACAGACAACTAAAAACTAGAATTCATAATTTTCTAATGTGAGCCTTGAAACTTTCATATTTATAGCCACCATATAAAGGGACAGTGTACTGAAGTAACCAAGGACGCTGTAACTTCATGGATGGGGGAGTGTAAGTAAAGGTTTAGGAATGCTACATTGTAAAGTCCTCCGCGGGGAATTTTAGGCATTTGATAAAACTTGCCTCTTTAGTCTGTATGTTTTTTAAAAATTATGTGCTTTTGAACTAAGTTCTAAATTTTTGACTCTACAAAAGATAATAGTTTTCAGTTTAGAATTGAAAAGGTTTAGAATTATTCAATCTTAAAACTTTTTCTACCTTTACATTTTATGGACTTTAAAAAAAATTTCAATTGTTTAGCATAAAATACCAACTTAAAAAATTCTGTGTAGAAGATTTCAAACCTTTTATTATACCATTTATTTTGCTGAGATTATTTTCCACTAGTTTTTGTTTTTAAAATTTATCTGGAGTGCAAAATTCCATCAGCTAGTGAGAATGGCCTATATCACAAAGTCTCAAAGCTGCAAATGCTGGCGTGGATGTGGAGAAAAAGGAACACTTTTCCACTGCTGGTGGGACTGCAAACTAACACAACCTTTGTGGAAGGAAGGAGAGAATTCTCAAAGAACTCAAATTAGACATCCTGTTTGAACCTGCAATCCCATTACTAGGCATCTACCCAGAAGAAAAAAAAATCCTTCTATTACAAGGACATTTGCAATAGACTGTATATCACAGTTCAAGTTGCAGTTGCCAAACTCTGGAAATAGCCTAACTGCCCATCTACCCAGGAATGACTTAACAAGCTGTGGTATATGTTTACCATGGAATACTATTCAGCCATTAAAAAGATGGAGACTACATCTTTTATATTAACCTGGGTGGAGGTAGAACACATTTTTATTAGTAAAATATCACAAGAATGGAGAAACAAGAATCCAATGTACTCAATTCTAACATGAAGGCAGTAGATGAGTTAATACAAAGGGTGGACTAGGGGAAATGGGGGAGCAGGGAGAGAAGAAGAGGGAGGGGGAAGGAGGGTCACGGTGGATGGCACACCTCTTGGGGGATGGGACACAATTATAAGAGGGACTTTACCTAACAAATGTAATCAGTGTAACCTAATTCTTTGTACTCTCAATGAATCCCAAACAATAACATAAAAATTCCATCAGCTATCAGCCATTCCCTATAAGGCTCCACCATACAGAAATAATGACCTAATTCTTAAGTGTTAAACAGTAAATTCATATGTGAAAATATAAAAATGAATTTGTATTTCTAAAGTTGAATAATATCAATGCATTTGGCTTTAAGAAATTCGGTTTCTGTAAAGATTTTATGGGTAGCAGGTATTAACCCAGTTGCAAGCATATGAGGTCAGACAATTAAATTTGGGAACTCATCCTAGAAAAATTGCTACATACTTCATTGCAGAGTGGTCACTGAAAGGTCTGAACCCAAGGAAGAAAGATTATTCTAAGGCGTGAAACAAAGGAAAATGGAATCCCCATTCTGTAGAAATCATGCGGTCTTTATTTCCACCTGGGTGCAGGTGGGGTGAAGTCAAGAAAGGAAGTCCCCATGTCGGTGATGGCGGATGGGGATAAAAAGGGTCAGGGAGGGCAGCAATTGGTAGCGTTCCTATTTCCTGGGAGGGATGTGAGTCTGACCTTTCCTGGGCTGGCCATGAACATGACCCTGCCTGGGTGGTTCAAGTTTATTTAGGCGGGTACACCTGATTCTATCAGTCACCTTCAAAGTACTCCCCTCTGGGCCCTCCGGTGACCACAGTGATATTCAGCAATGGGGTATGTAGCACTTTTTCTAGGATAAGTTCCCACACTTAATTGCCTGACCCCTGTATGTTGAAAATGCTCCCACCAGTGTACTCACACATTTGCTAAGAGGTTAGGTATTATGTTACGTGTTCTTAACACAACCATAATAATAAAAAGGGCAGGAGGCGATTTCCAGGTGAGGAATATGTTTATGGCATAGATTGTGGTGATGGTTTCATGGATGTATGTGCTCAAAATCGGCAAGTTGTATGCACTAAAGATGGACAGCTTTCTGTGTGTCAGTGGTACCAGACCCAGGCACGGTAGGTCTTCCAGGACCTCAGGCATCCCCCTCTGTGGTAAATTTGCTCCTCTAATTTTGCCTTCTTTCTGAGGCTGAAACTGAGATTTTCCCTTTGCTCCCTAACTTCACTTCTGTGCTGTGACTTAACGCTTCAGACTCCCAGGCCTCCTGTTCCAGTTTAGAGCTGCTGCGGAGGCTACCTTCACAGATCCCAAAGGTCAAGTTTCCCACCTCAGCAGATGACTTCACCTCAATTCTTTATCACCGCTGCTTGACTTGACTGAGCTTGGAGTTTGGATGTGGTCTGTGTCCTAGTTTCACTTCACTCCGTGAGCGCAGGGCCTGACCCCTTTACAGCAGCCTAGCATTTTCGGAAAAGAACTGTAGAAAGCAGGGGGGAAGGCTCCACGGCAATGCTAGAGTACGACTTTAGTACAGTTGGTAACACCTACACATTTTCTGAGTCTTTAGTTTTAATGCCTCCTATTGGGTTTGCTTAAAGCGAATCATATAGCTTCTACCCTAATTTTCTTCTAGGACTTAATTTGCAGAATGAAATACCATGTTCTTGCTCTTTACATTTTTGCAAAAGAATGGAGTACAGTGATTGAATTAAAAGGAAAGGAAACAAAAAAGAAAGAATCATTGGGAGGTAATCCAGTGATTTGAAACTATGTGGCTTTGATTGGAACCTGGTTTCAAAGAGGATGAGTCTCAAAGTACTATGGGCAGATGAAATCAGTGGGTATTTTAATAATTTGGTTCATAAAAAAGAAAGTCAATCAGTATCACACCTCAGGGAATATTCATTTAAACTCAGATTCAAACATGACTAATTAAAAGAAATTTCTAAGAGTAACTCAGCAAAATGCCAAGGTAATGAACAAATGCACCCAAGGAGCTAGAAGCAATAAGGGGAGCTTAGTGGCTTTTTGGAAGAAGCTGTGTTTAGCACCAGCGAGGGCCTTAGGGAACGAGACTGAAGGCCAGACGCCAGAATCAAGAATAGATGGATGAATTGTACTGGCCCCACAGGAAATTCTCAAAAAAGAAAAGGTCAAAATCAAGAAGAAGAAAAAGAAGTACAGAGAGTGTTCTAAGTATCTGAGTCCTCCTTGTATGGACGACTGGGTGGGAGCTGCTTGAGTGCTTTTCAGAAGGAAGGCCCTGGAAGCCAGAGAGAGCCAGTAAAGGGGGAGGGTGGTGAAAATGTACCAGGAGAGCAATCTTAGATGCAAAGCTGAGAAGAGCTGTGTCAGGTGACAAGCCGGCAGGACCAAGAGAAGATAGAAATGTTGGTTGGGCATCAGTGGTAGCAGCTAGAATTTGAAAAATTCAGGCTGAGGTTTGGGTGAACTCAGGTGAATTCTGAAGGAACCTCAAAGAACAGACACTGATGGTGAACACTGTGAGTAAAGAGTGAATTTGCTAATTCTGTCCGCAGTGGGGTTTTGAGATTGTACTATATAATTCACACCGTATGTGTCACTCTCTGGGGATAAAGAGGCTAAAGAAATGTGTATTTTCTCCCTAAACTCCTCATTATGGTCCAGGTATAGCCTGACATGTAACAGGCATTTAGGACATATTTTTTGACAGTCGTCTTTTGTGTCTTGGTCACAGTGGAATGTTGGAACCGGCTCATGTGGGCAATGGGAGCTCTTAGTCAGCATCTCTTTCCAAATCCACGTCCAGTGACCTTATGTTGGAAGCTTGAAATTGACCACAGGGCAAGTATTTCCATCACAGAAACCAGCAAATACTACAAATAAGGGCTCCTCTGCTCTTTGCCTCCTTGCTCTAGTTCTTAAAACTTTAATCAGGATACTGGTACTTTATCCATTTATCAGTTAAATTCAACCATTATTACTCGAACACTTCGTACACATGAGCTTGCCACTGGTTATCCTGCTTTCAAAAGACATTTTCCTTTTCCTAATAAGTTGATTATTTAGGTGCAGCTTTCCATTTTCAACTATGATGGCATTTTAGAGTGTCAGTTTGTTTCCACTTTCCTATGGAATGAGAATGCAAAGCCATGGCGAATTCCTGAGTTTTCTCCCTGGATTTGGAGTGTTGGCATTCTGTACTACGAGTAGGCAATGAAGACCTTCCTTCTAATCTCTGCTAAAGATTCAGCTCCTCATAGGGACGTGTTTACCTTTAAAAGGCTGAGAGATACTGACCTGGTGTTCTTCTTTGATTGGCTGTTTTGACAATGATGTAGGATGAAATTTGGGATCAGCGATAGGGGATAAAACAGGATAAACCTTTAGTTATTTTTACTATGAAACATGGAAACACTATGGATTTCCCCCCCCCGCCCCCCTTTCCTGGTAGGCCCATAAAGATTCCCTTCCTATGTCTGTGCAAACTGGGCCGTGGCTCCACCACTTCTCAGGTTAGACACTCAGGGTCATTTTATATGTGTAATTTTAGATGCACTAATTTGTTAGCATTGAGATCAGAGTGGAGATCACCTTGGTGCTCTGTTAACGCCAATTACCTCTGAAACAGCCAGACTGGAGACAGATAAGAAGCCCCTGATGACTGATTAAAATATAGTATCTTGAAAATTAAGGGTCTAGTTTTGAGTGTAGATGTGGTGCCAAGATTTGTTATCTTAACTGATGGAGATTGAATGCTAATATTGGGAAAACTCACTAAGAATAATAGAACAGTCCTACTCCACCAGGAGAAATAAAAAAGAAAAAAGTGCACACTTCGGAGGAGTGTTAAAGTCAGAAAAATTGGGATTGTGGTCTTTTATGATGAGTTTTTGAGTCTGAAAGCCTACTAATAAGAGGGCGGACGTCAAAATAACAGAACTAAGGAAGACATAAAAATCGATACAACGGTATCCCTTAGTTTAATTTTACCATTTGATTGTACTTTTCAAATGGTGTTACATATAATTGAACATTTTCTTAAGGGAGAACAAGGGCTTTCTGCAGTGGGCCCATGTAATTTTGGCCTATTTCTGTCTCCAGGTATCTCCTGGAATTTAGAAAATGACTTCTTTTTGAGGCATAAAATTGGAAAAGATGTTAAAGATGTTAAGAGATTAGAAAATGATTGGCCATCAGGATCCAACTGATAACAAACTTGGAGGTAGGCTTTAAAAGATCCAGCTTCTATTTTGCTTAATAGAAAATGAGCACATGGATGATGTTAGGAATGGAACAAAGAGTCAGGAGAGGAAGTTTTGAAACTGTCATTTTTTAAAAAAGCTAAATCAAAGATGGTGAGTGTAGGAAATATATATAGTTCTGCAAAGATACATGGATATCAGTTATGTTTATTTATTTCTTAAAAATAAAATCATATTTTTATGTTTCAAATTTGGAAATGTAGAAACCACCAAACCACAATAAGCAAAAATCTTTCTTCTCAGAAAAACTATGTATTATTAAGAATAAAGTTGTGTGTGTGTATATACAGATTTGTGTATACTACATATGTACACACAGATATGGTTTATTTTTTAAAATAAAGCAAGTTTATATTTTAAACTACATATAGTTTCGATTGATCTCTATGCATCTACATATTTATGTACGTATGTATCTTTTGGAGGACTAAGGTAATGCAAAATTGAATGTTGACCAAATGTGTCTTATGGAAGAAAGAGAATGAAGTCCTTATCACCAGAAGCAAATGAGGGCTCCTGAGAACCAGAGCTCTAAAAATTTGATCTGATTTTGCACCAGAGCTGAACCATTTTATGTTAATATCATTAGTAGGAGTGATTTAATTTCTCTGCTTTCACAGCCTCATCAGGTGTTATCACTAGTTTTTAATTTCAGTCATTCTAATAGGTGTAGAGTGATATCTCATTGTAGTTTTAACTTGTGTTCCCATAATCACGGCTAATGATGTTGGAATTTTTTCACATACTTATCTGTTAGCTTCCTTGTCAGTGAAACGTATGTTCAAATCTTTTGCCCATTTTTAAAACAGCTTGTATTTTTACTATAGAATTTTAAGAGATCTTTAGGTATGCCACATACAAGTTTTTTCTTGTGTATATGGTTGAAGGATACATTTTCCCAGCCTGCACCTTGTTTTTTAATACTCTAAAGAGGTTTTTTTTTTTTTTTTTAACAGAACAAAAGCTTTTAATTTTGATGAGGTCCAACTTATCAATTTTTCCTTTACAGAGTATGCTTTTGGTGTCAAATCTAATGCTTTACCTAACCTTAGGGCCCAAATAATTTTGTCTAATATTTTCTACAAGTTTGATAGTTTCATATTTTACACTTAGGTCCATAATCCAGTTTGAGTTAAATGTAAAGTTTAGTTAGAGGTGGTTCATTTTATTGGCATTGAATGTTGAAAAGCTCTAGCACCGTTTGTTGCAAGTTTTAAACCTTTGTCAAAGAACAGGTTGAGCATATTTGTATGGGCCTATTTCTGGGCTCTTGACTTTCATCCACATGATTTATGTTATCAATCTGCCAATACCACACAATCTTGAACACTACAGCTGTATAGTAAGACAGCACATAGAGTAATTCCTTTCACTTCGTTCCTTTTTTTCTAAAATTATTTTTAGCTCTTCTAGGCCTGGTGTCTTTTTATATAAAATTGAGAATAAGGTTATCTATTATATAAAAACCATTGCTAGGATTTTGATGGGAATTATATTCAATACATGGATCAATTTGGGGAGAATTGATGTCTTTATTTTTTGAGGCAGAGTCTTGCTATGTCGCCCTTGGTAGAGAGCCATGGCGTCACAGCTCACAGCAACCTCAAACTCATGGGCTTAAGCGCTTCTTTGGCCTTGAGATGTCTTTATTATGTAGCATCTTCCAATTAGTGACTGTAGTCTGCGTCTTCATTTATTTAGGTCTTCTTTGATTACTTTCATCAGCACTTTTTAATTTCTAGCATATAGATACTATGCACAATTTTCAGATTTATCTCTAAGTATTTCTCTTTACTTTTAATCATTAAAAACTGAATTAGGTCTTTTTAATTTCGGTTTCCACATTATCATCGTTAGCATATAGAAACCCAACTGACTCTGTGCGTTCATTTTGTATTCTGAAGTCTTACTGAACTCATTTAGTCCCAGTGGGTATTTGTTTGTTTATTGCTTTATTTATTTATTTTTGGAGATTGCTTGAGATTTTCTAGGTGGGCCATCCTATCATCCACAAATAGAAATAGCTTCGTATTTATTCCTTTCCCATCTGTATTCCTTTTATTTATTTGTTTTCTTTATTTTCTTTGCCTTATGCACCATCTAAAAATTTCAGTATGTGTTGAGTAAGAGTGGTGAGATCAGACATGCTTGATCTATTTCCAATCTTCAGCAGAAAGCATTCAATCTTTCACCGTTAAGGATGATGTTAGCTACAGGGACTTTTTTTTCCTTTAATGATCTTTATTAAGTTGCAAACATTCTCTTCTATTTCTAGTTGGATGTGAGTTTTTGTTATCAGTGTGTGTTGGATTTTGTCAAATGCTCTTTCTGAATTCTTTATATGATCATATGTTTCTTCTTTAGCCAGTTGATGTAATGAATTAAATTGGTTTTCAATTTAATCTGCTTTGCATATCCAGAAGAAATCCCACTTGCTTGTGGGAGTAATTCTTTTTATATATTTGTCAATTTTATTTGCTCATAGTTCGTTTTTTATTGACACAAAATATTTATACATATTTCTGAGGCCCATTTGATATTCTGATATATAGGTAGAATGTGTGATGACCACACTGAGGAGATTAGGACAGCCACCACCTTGAACAGTTACCATTTCTTTGTGTTGGAAACATTTCAAATCTTCTCCTAGATTTTTGAAATATACAGTATATTGTAGTTAGCTATAGTCACCCTACTGTGCTATTAAACACTAGAACTTATTCCTTCTATCTAATTGAGTGTTTGTACCCATCAACTTAGCCCTCTTCATTCTCTCCTATTCTCACCCTCACCACACTCTTCCCAGCCTCTGGTAAGCGATATTCTGCTGTCTATCTCCATGAGATCAGCACCTTTAGCTTCTGCACATGAGAACGCCTGATATTTGTCTTTCTGTGCCTGGCTTATTTCACTTAACATAACGATCTCCAGTTCCAACCACGTTGGTACAAATGCCAGGATTTATTCTTTTTTAACAGCTGAATGGTATTCCTGAAATTGTGGGGTGTGTATATATATACAATTTCCTATCCATCGATGGACGTTTAGGTTGATTTCATATCTTTGCTAATGTGAATATGAATAGTGCTGCAATAGACATGGGGGTACAAGTATCCCTTTGGTACGCTGATTTCCTTTTCTTATTATGAATATTTATCTTTTGGAGAAATACTCAGTAGTGGGTTTGGTGGTTTCTGTTTGATTCCTCAGGAATCAAAGGGAGGAAAATCAGTGTTTCCCGAGAAATCAAATAGAACCCACCAACATAGAACTTGTGATAGTTCTATTTTTAATTTCTCAAGTTATCTTTATGCTGTTTTCCATAAAGCTGTACTAATATTCATTCTCACCAGCAGTTAGTTCTCCACGTCCTTGCCAGCTTTTGTTCTTGTTTGTGTTTTTGAGAAAAGCCATTTTGACTGCAGGTAACATGATATCTCACTGGGGTTTTGATTTGCATTTCCCTGATGATTAGTGATTTGAAATTTCTTTTTTTTAACACACCTGCTAGTGATTTATATATATGTGTGTGTATACATATTTATTTATTTGAGAAGTATTTGGTAATAGTTCGTTGAGGATTTTTGACTAAGCCCAGGCATATATCAGTCTAGAGTATTCTTTTTTTTGTACTGTTTTTGTCTCGTTTGTCATCAGAGTAGTGAGGGGATTATGATATTAGTTGGGAATAAATTGTATAAAATTGGTACTGGTTCTTTAAATGTTTGGTACACTTCTCTATTGAAACCACCTGGGCCTGGAGATTTCCTTTTGGGAAAATTTTAATTGCAAATTAAATTTCTTCAATGGTGATGGAATTATTTGAATTGTTTTCTTCATTTCTATTGAGGTTGGGGGGTTGTAGTTTTTTTTTTTTTTTTTTTTTGCAGTTTTTGGCCAGGGCTGGATTTGAACTCCCCACCTCTGGCATATGGGGCCAGCGCCCTACTCCTTGAGTCACAGGCGCCACCCGGGGGGTTGTAGTTTTTAAGGAATTGACCATTTCTTCTACATTTTCAAGTGTATGAGTATAAAGCTGTGCATAGTGTTCTTTTATCCTTTAATGGCTAGTGAATTTGGGGTGATGTGTTCTGGTTAATTTCTGATACTAGTGATTTGTGTCTTCCTTCTTTTTGTCTCTTTAAGTCTTTAAGATTTGCCAATTTTATAGATTTTTGAAGAAGCAACATTTTGTTTCATTGATTTTCTCTAAGGTTCCTGTTTCGAATCTTTATCTTTACCTTACTTCTGTCTGATTTCCATTTATTTTGGTCTTCTTTTTCTAGTGTCTTCAGATATAACCTCAGATTATAGACTCGAAACCTTTTCTCTTTTTAAATGTAAGGATTTATTGCCATAAATTTAACCTCCTGGAACTTCTTTAGCTGTATTCCATGCATTATGATATGTTGCATTTTTATTTTATTCAGTTTTACGTCCCTTTGAGATTTCCCCTTTTCCCAATGGATTATTTAGAACTATTTTGTTTAATTTTCAAGTGTTTGGAGGTTTCTCTTGTCCCTCTATTATTGATTTATAGTTTGATCTTATTACAGTAAGACATATGTCTTATAAAACTTCAATTCTTTTGAATTTTTTGAGTTTGTTTTGTGATTCAGGTTTGGTCTAACTTGCTGACTATCTCACGAGTTCTTGAAAAAACTATGTATTCTGCTGTTTTCGGTAGAATGTTCTAGTAATATAAATTACATCCTGTTTATCGGTGGTGGTGGTCAGTTATTCTCTCATTTTGTTGATTTTTCTGTTCAATAATTCTCTTGATTGCTGAGAGGGGAGTACTGAAGTCCCCAATTGTGAACTGGATTTATCTAGTTTTACTTTTAGCTCTCTAAGTGTTTGCTTCATGCATTTTGAAGTTCTGTTATTTGAATTGCTATTTATTCTTGATGGGTTGATCCCTTTATCATTATATAATATCTCTCTTTGTCCCTAGCAAGTTCTTTTGCTCTGAATTCTTCTTTTTCTGATATTAACATAGCCATTTTAACTTTTCTTGATCAATATTTGCGTGTATATTTTTGTCATTTTGCTTTTAGTGTATTTATATTATTGAATTGGAAGTGATTCTCGTGAATAGCATAGCAGGGGTCCTTAAACTTTTTTTTTTT
>NW_003852490.1:4956851-4990428 GCF_000181295.1 Otolemur garnettii
GGGCTGCATGTGGCCTGTGGGCCGTACTTTGAGGACACCTGGCATATAGGCAGGTCTTATTTTTAAAGATAAATACACTCTGCTCATCTCTGTATTTCCAATTAGTGTATTTAGAATATGTACATTGAAGGTAATTACTGGTGTATCAGGGCTTAAGCTTGTCATTCTATTCTTTACTCTCTGTTTTTTTAAAAAAATTTTTAATTCTTTTCCTTTGTTTTTTACTTCCTTGTTGGTTACCTAAACAATTTGTAGAATTCTATTTTGATTTATCTATAATGGTTTGTATATATCTCTGTGTAGTTATGTGATTGACTGCTCTATGTGTTGCAATATACATACTTTACGTACTTCATATATCACAGTCTAAAGGTATGAACATTTCACCATTTCAAATGAAGTACAGGAAAACTTACTTCAATGTAGGCCTATATTCCTTCTCTATTTTTAAAATATAACTATTGTTAAGTGTTTTTTCTCTATATAAATTGAAGACTATGTTAGATAATGTTATGATTTATGCATCAATTTTCATAATTTTTAAAACTTGTGGAGAAAAATGTAGTCTGTTATATTTATACCTATTTTTCTACTTAATTGTTTTTTTTCTTCTTGAAGTCCTAAGCTCTGTCTGTGATCATTTCCCTTCTACTTAGAAAGCTTCCTTTGGTCTTTCTTTGAAGCTAAGTCTACTGGCAGAAAATTCTCTTAGTTTTAGTCTACCTGAATGTATCTTGATTTCCCTTTGATTCCTGAGAAATATTTTCACTAGATGTAGAACTCTGGATCGATAATTCCTTGAAGTGTTTAAAAAATGTGTGATTCTTCCTTCTGCCTTCAGGTTTTCAGATGAGGAATCTGCTGTTACTTGAATCATTCCCCTGTGGGTAATGTATGATTTCTCTCCAGTTTCTTTCAACATATTTTCTTTTCTTTGCTGTTTAGAAGTTTAGTGATGATATGTCTTAGTGAATTTCTTTGGGTTTATTCTGTTTGGGATTCATTCAGCTTCTTGTGTCTATATACTTATGCTTTTTGCTATGTTTAGGAACTTTTCAGCCACTGTTTCTTCAAATATTATTTTCTTTTTTGTTGTTTTTTTTTCGAGACATAGTCTCAGTGTGTCACCCTGGGTAGAGTGCTGTGGCGTCACAGCTCACAGCAACCTCCTACTCTTGGGCTTAAGCAATTCACTTGCCTCAGCCCCCAAGTAGCTAGGACTACAGGCACCTGCCACAATGTCTGGCTATTTTTGTTTGTTTGTTTGTTTTGTTTATCAGGCCCAGGCCAGGTTCGAACCCACTAGCCCTGGTACTTGTGGTTGGCACCTTAACCACTGAGCTACAGACACCAAGTCAGTTTCTTCAAATATTATTTTTAAACCCACTTTTTTTCTTACCCCAACTCTTTCTCTTCTCCTTCTGGAACTTAAATAATAAAAATGTTAGATTTTAGGATATTATCCAGGGTTCTCAAGGTTCTGTTTGTACCTTTGTTCACAGTCAATTTTCTCTCTGTTATTCATAAGGAATAATTTCTTCTCCATTTACTGATTCTCTCCTCTTTTGTCTTCAATATATCTTTTAAAAATCTTTTTATTACTTTTCATTGAGAATTGTGGTAAAATCCACATAAAATATACTATCTTAATAATTTTTATATGTACAGTCAGTAGTGTTAAGTATATTTAAATTGTTTTGAATCACGTCTCCAGAACTTTTTCATCTTGTAAAACTAAAATTCCTATTAAACAACCACTTTCCGTTTCCCCATTATGCGATGAAGCACTTTCCACTTCCTTCATTATAAAGCTCTACCCCCAGTACCTCAGAATGTGACTGTTATTGGAGATAAGGTCTTTAAAGAGATGGTTAAGTTAAAACAAAGCTGTAGGGTGGGGCCTAATCCAATCTGTCCTTGTAAGAAGAGGAAATTTTGACACACAGGGAGATACGGTGAATACTTGCCCATGCAGAGAAAAGACCCTGTGAGCACACAGAAAAAAGGCAGCCATATGTAAACCGGGGAGAGAGGCTGCAGAAGAAACCAGACTGCTGACACCGTATTCTTTGACTTCTAGCCTCCAGAATTGTGAGAAAATGAATTTCTGAGGTTCAAGCTAGTTAGTTTGAAGTATTTTGATACGCCAGCCATAGCTAACTAACATGCCCCATTCCCAAGCTCCTGGAAACCACCATGAAACTTGCCATGTCTATGAATCTGACAACTCTAGATACCGCATATGAATGAAATCTTCCAGTCTTTATCTTGTGACTGGCTTACCGCACTTAACAAAATGCTCCCGTGTTACAGCATGTGTCAGAACTTCCTTCCTTCTAAGGCCGAACCATATTCCGTTGTATGTATGGACCACACGTTGTTAATTCACTCATCTGTTCATGGAAATTTGATTCAGATGTACCCCCTGCCCCACCTTCCCAGGCAGATTCTTCCTACTACCAACATCCTACACCAGAGGGGTACTTTTATTAAAATCAATAAATCTATATTGGTGCATCATTACTGCCCCAAGTTTGTAGTTTATATTAAGGTTACATCTGGTGTTGGACATTCTATGGGATTTAACAAATTAGAACAATATGTACTCACCATCATAGAGTCAGGCAGAGTCGTATCACTGCCCTAGAACCCCCCTGTGTTTTTCCAGTTCTTCTCTCCCTCACCCTTAATCTCTGATAACCATGGATCCTTTCATATCTACACAACCATTTACAGAGTGTCATACGTAGTATAGTTGGAATCACACAGCATGTAGCCTTTCCATAGTGGGTTCTTCCACTTAGCTGTGTTCATGTAAACTTTCTCCATGTCTTTTCATGGTTTGACAGTCTCTTCTTTTCAACATGAACAATATTCCATCATCTGGATGTACCATAGTGTATGTATCCAGTTTTTTTCTACTGAAGAACATCTTGGGTGCTTCCGAATTTGGGCAATTATAAATACAGCTTTTCTGTAAACATCTATGTGCAGGTTTTGTATGTACATAAGTTTTAAGTTATAAGTTTGTGTGTATACCAAGGAGTGTCACTGCGGGATCTTATGGTGAGGGTATGTTTAATTTTATAAGAAACAGCTAAACTGTCTTCCAAGTGGCTATGCCATTTCCGTTTCCACCAGCAATGGAGACTGAGATTCTCTGTGCTCCAGCAAATGTTGATGAGGATGTAAAATCAGTGTGTTGGGTTTAGCCATTCTAATAGGTGTGTACTAGTAGTGTCTCCTTGTTGTTTATTTTAAATTCCCTAATGGCATCTGATGTTGAGTATGTTTTTGTATGCTTATTTGCCATCTGTATACCTTCTGTGTCTGTTCAGGTCATTTGCCCTTTTTGAATCATGTTATTTGCTTTTCTATTGTTGAGTTTTACAAGTTCTTTACATATTTTGGATGATAATCTTTTATTGAACAACAAGAAAAAATAACAGATGTCTTGTGACAATATTTTCTTCCAGTGTATGACTTGTCATCTCATTTGTAGAGCAGAAGTTCTTAATTTTAATGAAATCCAGGGACTTAGTCTCCTACACTTGCTATGAAGGAAAGTCTGAGGCTGGGTAATTTACACATAAAAGAGGTTAATTTAGCTTGGAGTTCTGCAGGCTGAATAAGAAGCAGAGGATCGACATCTGCTTCTGGTGAGGGCTTCAGGCTGCTTTCACTCATGGTAGGAGCAGATGGAGAGCTGGCTTGTGCAAAGATCACATGATGAGAGCAAGAAGCAAGAGAGAGAAAGCAAGTGAGAAGAGGAAGGTGCCAATCTCTTTTTAACAATCGGCTCTCAAGAGAACTATTGTGGGAACAGCACTGAGCCATGGGTGAAGAATCCACTCTTGTGACCCAAACCCCTCCCACCATGCCCCAACTCCAACACTTCATTTCATCTAGGTTAGGAAATTTGTGGGCACAGAATTATTCACAATATGCCTTTATTATCCATTGAAGGCCCATGGGATTTGTAGTGATGTCTATTTCATTTCCCACGCTAGTAATTCATATATATCTACTCTCATTTTTTATCTCAATTAAGTCGGTTACAGACTTATCAATTTTATGGAAATTTTTTAAAAGAAAAAATTTTTTGCGTTGTAAAATTTATTTTCTGTTTTCAATTCCATTGAGTTCATGTCCTGTTCTGATAGTTGCAACATTGTAGATCCTGTCAACAAGCCAGGGGAAAGTTTCTTCCTGTTCTTGACCTTAAGATCAGGCCTATCTTCTTACACAGATTCACATAAATCATAGCCCCAGTTTTCAGTCTTAGGAATTTTAGGTTCCTTTCACAAGTATTGGAGTCTCATTCTAAGTAGTGAGACATACTTTGGTTTTCCACTCATGAGACATTTCTATTCCTTTTATTTACTAAGTTTCAAGACAATTGGCTACCTCTGCTAATTTCTGGTATAAAGAAGAACTAGAGATTTGTGTATATACGTGTGTGTGCGTGTGTGTATCACATACACATGATGTTTATACATAGGTACCTATAGTTATAGATATGAGGGGAGTTAAAATTTCACATTTGAATACTATTTTGATATTTAAAAAAATATTTTCTCTTTCTTTTGTATATTTCTAGAATCGTGAGGTCTATTTGGTAAGGACTCAAAGTATGAAATTACAAAACCACATTCATTTGATATCAATTTCTCTGCAAGTCATTCCTGTATTAACTCCTTGAAGGCAACATGTCTTACTCATCTATGAAGCCAGAGCATTAACTCTTAGTAGTGTACAGGACAGCAAGTAGCTACATATTAAATATTCATAAATGTAAAGTTTATAGACCTTGGTTATAGTAACCATCTTAAGCTATTATGTTATTTTTTCAAATAAAATTTTTATTAAGCATTGAAATTTTATGTTTAGCTAGAATTATACTGAAGCAAATTTAATTTCATGAAGATAAATTTATGTTGGCAATCCAGTCTCCAAGCTTTGACTTCAAGTGAATTAAAACAGTTAGATTTTTCAAGATTGTAAACTAAAGTTTCAAAAATCAAGAAAGCTACTAAGTAGCACACTTTCAGGGAAAAATTTCATTTTGTGAAAACATAAAATAGTATTTATTTAGCAAATATTTTTGATAAATTACACTAATTTGTTAGTTGTTGATAATCAGACTTCTGTAAACTTAAAAAATACGGTAAACAATGATCAACCCATATGAAAGTTAAGAGATGCTTTTAACTTTAAAAGTTAAAAGAGTTAAAAGAAAAGGAAAATGATAATTCGCGATGCTGTGAACTTTACCTCACATAGTAGATGGGGTTGTCCTTTGCTATCTAATGTGGATTTAAAGCAAATTTGTTTTTAAACTTAAGTTATGTGGGCCTTTATCTTTAATAAATTTAAGAAAAAAATGGATTAGAAGAATTGAGGAAAGGAAAGGTCATAAGACACTTTGACTCTCAAATAATTTGTGGCACATGAGTTTACCTTAAATGAATCTATAAAAGTACCATACTTGTCAGTGGTAGGATGAGAAAAGAGAAATTTTTTCCAGTGCAATTATAAATACAGAGTATTCTGAAGACAGGAACTCTCCATATGCGAGAGTCATGAGGATATAACTGTATTGAAATTGAGTATACTTCTGTAATAGTTTCCTAGGGGTGTTATTATCAAATAACGACAAACTCAGTGTCTTAAAACAACAGAAATGTATTCTTTTATAGCCCTGAAGGCCAGAAGTTGACATATGCCCTCCAGAGCCTGTAGGGAGGGCCCCTTCTTTGCCTCTTCCAGCTTCTAATGGCTGTTGGCTTTCCTTGGAATATGACCTCAGCTCTTCACACTGCCTTCTCCTGTATGTATCTGTCTCTAAACTCCATTTTTGTCTTAAATGAATACTTGAAATTGCATTTGGGGCTCTACTCAGATTACAAGATAAGCTCCTTTTCCCTAAGATCTTTAACTTAATCACATCTTTTGTCATGTAAAGCACTACTCCTCACTCCTTTGCCTGTAAGGTACTATTCACAGGTTCCAGAAATTAAGATGTATTAGTTTGCTGGGGCTGCTATAACAAAAAACCACAGAATGAGCAGCTTAAACATAAGCTTTGTTTTCTCACAGTGCTTGAGGCTAGAAGTAAAAATAATGGGGTCAGCAAGTTTGAATTTTTGTCTTTTCTTTTTCTTTCTTTCTTTCTTTTTTTTTTTTTTTTTTTGAGACAGAATCTCATTCTGTTGCCTTGGGTAGAGTGTTGTGGTGTCATAGCTCACAGCAATCTCAAACTCTTGGCTTAAGCGATTCTCTTGTGCCAACCACCCAAGTAGCTCGGACTACAGGCTCCCACCATGGTACCTGGCTAAGTTTTCTACTTTTAATGGAGATGGAGTCTTGCTCTTGCTCAGACTGGTCTTGAACTCCTGAGCCCAATCAATTGACCTGCCTTAGCCTGCCAAAGTGGTAGCATTACTTAACTAAACATTAGCTTGAGCCACCACACCCAGCCTTAGTTTTGATTTTTTCTGAAGCCCTCTGCTTGGCTTGCATATGGCTGCCTTCCGTGTATGTCTTCATGTGGTGTTTTCACTGTGTGTGTCTGCTTCCCTGGTGTTCCTTTGTGGGCCCAAATTTCCTCTTAGCAGGACAGCAGTCAGATTGGATTAGGGCTCATCTTAAGGGCCTCAGTTTAAGTGAATCATGTCTTTAAAGAACCTATCTCCACCTGCATTCATATTCTAAGGTAGTAGGGGTATGACCTTCACAATATGAATTGGGGTGACCACCACTCAGCACACTGCAAATATATGACTTTCAATAGAAATCATGGGGAAAAAAAAGGTTAAATGTAATCTACTATGCTGTACTCATGAAAGCAAGCAAGCTTAATACAGTTAAGAGGTAGTCTGATAAATACAGTTAAATTTCAAAGAAAACAAACTATCAGGAGTTTCTGACAATTAACTAGAAAAATCATTTATATGGAATAGTCATTTCTCTACGAAGCAAGAGTAAATGTCACAATTTCATGCTAATATTTATTTGGGAACATTTAAAAAACTCTCCCTTTTATTTATGGATTTATAGATAGACTTGTGAAGATTATAATAAAAATAGATTTTTTCCTTGGTTAAAGGAAAACATGTAATTTAAATAGAGGTGTAATTTATACTACATGCTGCAATTGTCTAACTTTAATGAGAAAATAGAGTAAATTCCAATATACTTTCCTGGGAATCCTTCCAGCTCTCAATAATTCTCTGCAGTGGGATGCCAGGAAATGGCTATTCATAGAGAGGTAGCCAAAACTCCACATCTATAAACACTAAAGGCTTTCTTGGTAGCATTATTGTTGATTATAAAGACGTGAATTAATGCTAATATATGTATTTTCAGAGATATATTATGCATGGTACCATGTGGCATCCAAGAATATAGAAATTGCAGATCTAAAAAATTACATAAATTTTACAGAAGGTCCCTTACCTTATACTTTGATTCAGAAAAATCTCAAGCATACTGCTTCATATTTGTTTCTGTTCCAGACCTCAAGTTCTTCTGCCTGTCCCACATGAAGCAGTTCTACTATCCTATCCATTTCCAATTATATGTTTTTTCCATTTACCTTCAGAATTATGGGCTCAAAATACAGGGTTTCAAAGTTTATAATAAATTGAATATATCCTGAGTCAAACAAAGATGTTCACCTAGAACCTTGGAATATGCCCTAATTTAGAAATAGAATCTTTTCAGATGTAATTGGTTAAGCTAAGATGCAAGCATAATGAATTAGGGCAAGTTCAAATCCAGGAACATGTCTTTTTTTATAAGAAGAATAAACAGAGACACAGACATAGGAGAGAAGGCCACGTGAAGCCAGAGGCCGAGACTGGAGTGATGCATCTACAAGCCAAGGAATAGTAAGGATTGACAGTAATCACCAGAACAGCAGAAGTTAGAAGACACAGGAAACAGCCCTTTGGAGGGAGCATGGCCCCGAGAACACTGGGATTTCAGACTTCTAGCCTCAGTGAGTTTTTGTTTAAGCAACCCTGTGTGGGGTGGTTTCTTACGGCAGTTGTAGGAAACTAATAAAGACCATGAGCATCATAGTTTGAATCTATGAAAAAAGTATATTTCCAATAAAATTTGTTAGAGAAATGAGCCTAGACATTGCATAGTTAGTACAACACTAATTATAGTGCTATAATATAAGCATCTAGCATCTTTGTGAAATAGTCACCTAGCCCTATTTAGAGATGGAGAGTTGCTTACCCTACAATGAGAGACATCATATTTGAGGGCAGTTCTAACTATTAGAATTTCTGATGGTGACCCCAAATCTATCTCCATATTCTTCCACTGATTCTAGTTATGCCCTCTAGTTAAAACGTTTGACCTTGCTAGATGTCATTTAAAATAATTTGCAAGGTCTTTAATTGCTCCGTAATTTATTCTTGTTTGGGTTAATCAGCCCATTTTTCCCTAACATATGAAATAGATTCTAAGCCCTGCTCCATTACAATTTTTTTCCCCTTGTGTACACCTTATTTTGGCAAACATTTTCGAGGGATCAAATACATTTTTCCTGATGAGGTTTGACTAGCTCAGTGAAGCATGGGACTAATTCTTCCTGTAATTTGAGCATAAAAATTTTACCTTGAAGCCTAAGGTGAATTTCAAAGTCATTAACATGCACCTTACCTACTTGGCTAATTAATTTTTTATTACACAATCAACACATAAAAATTCTTCCTGTAAAAGTTTCATGCCATAAGTACACGTATAAATACAAAATAGAATAAGAGCTACCCCTTTGTCTCACCTTACCTGCCTGAACACCCCCCCCAGCTAAGCAGTGAATACTTTAGTATTTATCTGTCTGATCCTTATTTTATTATATACATATGTATATACATATATGTACATGTGTCCATACATATACATGTATAGACCACACATCTATGGTCTTAGAGTATTGCTTTTTAAACTCACTATATCTTAATTTCCTTATACTTTCCTCAGTTAGATGGGTTGCTTTGAGAATTCTAAAATCACATGTACTGCAAGGGGAATTTTATACTAAATTCAAGATTTTGAATTCAAAATTCATCCTTTGTTTTTATTCTGTGTTAATCTCATTTTCGATTTTAACTTATGTCAAACACACTGGTCATCTCCTTCAGTTTTGTGCCTCTTTAATTTAAAGAGCATACTTCCACCATCTTTGTCTGGGTCCTGATAAAAAGTATTGACCAAATAAGACAAAGAAAAGTTACCCTATTAGAAATTTAGTTCTAATCAGCTTTGCACTATTATCAACATTGTTAACAGACAATTATTAAAGTTGTGCCAAATCCAGGTAACATGCGCTTGGTTGTGTCAACTGAGGTTTTGGAGACAATGTGATATTATGTTTGTGGCTTCTGGTCTGTGGGGTAGTGTAGAAATGAGACTGTGTTCTTCCTTGTGAAAGAAGGAAGACAACTCAAATAAGACTTATCACAGAAAAGGCACTTAAATGCCTCAACAAGTTGTATAAAGTCTAAGCAGTTTCACTAATCCTTACCTGTGACTTGCCAAAGTCAAATGAGGAAGAAGTCAAGTCTAACTGTATAAAGAATGGGTAAAAATTTGGAAAACCAGACCTTATAGTATATAGCATAATACTTATGAGAAACTCTCTTAGTGGCAATATCTCAAAAATCGCTTCTTGAACCATTGAAAATGCCAATTTCACACCTACCTTCTGGAATAGATTTTTCATTTTGTTTTGTTTTCAGGAATGTAAATGATATTTTTTGCATTACTCCAACAATGAACAGTCTCTCCGTTCTAAGTTTTGTTGCCAAATTGGTTTATTTTGTAAAGTATAGACTGTCTGTATTAGTCGCAGTTCTTGGTTGAAAGCAACGGAATCATTCCCTGACTAGGGAACTTATTAGAGAGGTGTTGGTAGGCAGATGAAGACTCATAAGAAGTAGAGGCAAATGACTTGAAAGGTGGCTTCTGATAACCAGAGCTTAGGTTGTGGGTCTGCTCCAGTTACAGCCGGGGTATGGGAGCAGGGTCTGCTCCTCTTTTCTATTTTTTCATAGTAGGACTCAGAAACCCGGCTGTATTAGTTTTCTAAGGTTACAGTAGCAAAGTACCAAGGCTGAATGGCTTAAATGACATAAATTTATTTTCTCCTACCAGTAGTTTCAGAGGCTAGCAGTTGGAGGTCAAGGCAGCAGAAGGGTTGGTTCCATCTGAGGGGTGTGGGGGAAGAATCTGCTCTCTTTTGCCTGCAGATGGCTCCCTTCCGTATGTGTGGTGTCTCCTCTCACTCACAAGGGGGGCCCTTTTCCAGTCTCTCTGGAAAAGTCCAGGCTTATCTGTGCTTTCCCTTAAATACATGGTACTCTTTGTTCTGCTGCGTTGGAGTCCCCACCATCACTTTCTTCCCATCCCACCTCCCTCATATCTCTCTTTCTCTTTGACTCAGCTGAACTTGCTAGTTCTGCTGAGTGCATCGGACCAGGCCTACCAAACAGCTCCAGGGTCTTGGAGACCTCTGACAGCACGTGCATATATTTAATAACGTTTTTCTTTGTTTTTTCACCATTTTTCATTTTTCATAGGTCTTTGTCATTCCAGTCATGAGTTTGCAAACCATTGAGCTATTCAATGTAGTTTCACTGTGATATCATTTATTTCTTCTTTTACCATCCTTGATGATGATATTGAAATTTGTTTGTATATTACTAATTACTTAATTTAGTGACTTTTGTGGGTCTAATAGAAACTAGGTGGGGACTGAGAGAAATGTCTATTTCTGAATATTTGTAGTAAAAGTATTTGAATATCTTTTATATAATTTTTAAAGAAAAATATAATATTTTTTATAAAAAATATTCATATATGAATATCTTGTAAAAGATAAAATTGAGTGGTTATGGTGGCCTTGGCCTGTCCTGTGAACTTAAAAGCAGAGGAAGGTTTGCAGTGACAAAGAAAAATCAAGAAAGTACATAGAGATCTGGACCAGTGGCTCACATCTGTAATCCTAGAACTCTGGGAGGCCAAGCTGGGAGGATCCCTTGAGCTCAGGAGTTCAAGACCAGCCTGAGTAAGAATAAGATGCCATCTCTACTAAAAATAGAAAAATTAGCCAGGCATTATGTCAGGTGATGTAGTCTCAGCTACTGGGGAGGCTGAGGCAGGATGATTGGTTGAGCCCAAGTGTTTGAGATTACTGTGAGTCTGGCTGATGCCATGTTACTCTAGACTGGGCAACAGAGTGAGGCTCTGTCTTAAAAAAAAGAAGAGTAGGTAGATAAAGACAGAAATGAGTAACTAAGAAGGAGACAACTTGCTTCTGCTTCCCTAGAAAATGACTAAAGGATTATTTGTCCCTGTGGGTCAGAAGACATCCTAGGCCTGACTCCATTCTGAGCTAGTCCATATTCTTCACTCTGGGTTTGGCACAACCCTTTAGAGATCTTCAATAACTTTTTTTGACTTCACATATGTTAATTTAAGTTGGATTGCCATTATTTGCAACTCAGAAATTCTGTTTTCACTATCACAGCACTTAAAGCATTTCACATAATATTTAGGGGACTCAGAAAAATTTTAATAAAATTTTCATTTTGTTGAGTTTTTTAGGTGAAGTCTTTTTTACTGTTTCTTCTCAGTAGTACCAAAATCTCTTTTATTGTTTAAATCTGTGCATCTTAGGCTGCAGCTATATTATAATGCTAAGCACAGCCTCCTTCAACTTGTTGTCATTTATGGAACATTACTTAGAAAAAGTAATCAGGGGAGGGAAGAAGAAAGATGTGGGGGAGATATAGGGAAAGAGAATATGTGTGTTTATTGGACTAAAAATATTTTTCCTTTTTGCTAAATAATCATATTTTAGATAATGGATTTTTACTTATATATAGAGTCCCATTGCTAATTACTCTTTGGTGGAGCAGATTTTATGTTTACAAAGGGGCAAGAGAAAGATACAAAACAACTTCCTAGACTGAGCTCTCTGAATTTGGAAATAGACCAGCAGAGAAATTGTTAGCAGAGTTTGAACCGCTGAGAAGAAGGGTGGGGATCCTTTATTTGGCTGAGCTCTGTAGATCCTCTGGGAACATGACTGCCTCCTTGTAGTCCTCAGATAAGCCACAGAAAATATTGGAGGCAAACATTCAAAGGGGTTGAAACTGGTAGGTATGGATGAGTCCTTTCTAACAATGATGATCTAAGGGTCCACATATCCTGAGTAAGCTTAGGCCTCTGAGCATAAAAGCGCTTTAGTTTGACCTCAGACACCATAAGAGCAACTTCTGCCCAAGGCAGAAATCCAGGGTCTCCTTCTTTCTCCAGCCAACGTCATACATGATTTCCTCCTAACCAAGAGATGTGCTTTGATTTTTGCCTTACTTTTCCAGGTGTCTCACACTCTTATGCCAACCCACAGCCTTCATGTTGATCCTCAGGGGCTGATCTCACCTTGCATCTGGACAAAGGCACACATTGGAAGTCCATGCTCTGACCATATGTCTTGGAGTCACCTTCCAAGTTTTCTGGGTTGGTTCCTCTCTTTGGCAGCAACGTCTCATCCTTTGATAATCTTGTTACTCCATAGAGCAGGGCACCAGGGTCCTGAAAATTGGTTTCCAGTCATTTTGTTGCCATTTGGAAATGAGTGAGCTCTGCTTTTCTGCTTTTTTCTGATTCCAGATTTCCTCTGTGATCCTGGAGCCTGTCAATGGAAAATGCAAGACTGCAGAGAATTCGAGCAGTCATGTTTTCCACGTGTGTGCACAGACTTTGTTTCATCTATTAATTCATCATGGCGGTGCTCACAGGGGCCAGAGGGCTCTTCACATCATCTCTACACAAACCCCAGATTTTATAAGTAAAAAGGAAGATAGAGCTTTCCAGATATAGCCTGTGCAGTTTATCCCAAAGGACTTCTGAGATCTCTGAAGGAGTTATCTCTCAGTTATGGTATTGAAGCTACATGGTTAATGCTGTCACTTGAACATCAGTAGAAAAATGTATACTTGACTAGACACCTAAGTGTGATGTCTAAGACAAGATAATTGCAAGCAAATCTTACTGATTCTTGATTACTTAGTAATTAAAGAGAATAAATAGATGACTATTTTGGAAAAAACGGTGACTAATGCAGCATCTTGTTATGGCAATAGCTCATGCAAACAGTGGGTAGTGGTAGGCACTGGGCTTTAGAGCTCCCTGTCAAATGGATTTCAATTCTAGTTCTGATCTTTTCTGCTTTAAATCCTCTATATTGGCTACAATAATACCTGCCTCATAAGGTTTTGGTAGAATTAAATTTGATTATACTTATAATGAAAATGTATATATTTATAATGTTATAATTTAAATTCAAATATTTGTAAACCATCCAGCATAGTGTTTGGTGTTTCCTAGACACTCATTTATTCATAAAAAGTTCTTGAGCACTTACTATTAGCAGGCACTGTGCTACGTGGCAGGGGTCAAAGGACAGATAAGTCAAAGCTTTTGCCTTCAAGAAGGTTACAGAGGAAAGAGGCAGCTATATAAATAGAGATTTTAATGCAATGTGGGAAGGGAAACTGTAGAGTGTGGCATAAGGGAGCAAAGAAGCACAGAGGAGAGAGACATAACAAGCCTGGAGATGGAGGTGGGAGCAGGGAGGCTCCGGGAATAGATTATTCCTGAGCTGACAATGAGCCAGAAGAGAACAAATAAAGATGTACAAAACATACATTTCACGATATTGGGAGGTTCAGCATGCATGAGTTTTCTTGAGCCTTTTCTTTTCTTAAATTCGCATTGATGAACCACTGAATTTGTTGGTGGTAGGGAAGGAGGAACCAACTTTGTGGACCAACTGTGGGTTTGTAACTGCTTATTAAAATTGAAAGACCGGTCACAAAAAGACTAAGAAGAAAAAATAATCCTAGAAGGACATTAAAAGGGGAAAATATCAGGTGTAATAAAATTAAACTGTAAGGGAGCATTAAACCCACATGTTTTAAATCTTGCTTTCCTGAGGAGGAAGCTGACCAGCAGCAGAAACTCGGCTACACCCCACTCTCCACAGCTGCTCAGCCCCGGGGCCGCGGTGCTGGAGCTTGGATTGCTCCTTAGGAGGGCCTTGTGTTGGAGCAGCTTTGGGAATAGAATACTAAGTTTCTGAAAGTCCTAGTATGCATAGGACCCAGAAAATGTGAGGCAGAGCTTTGGGATTCATTTAATAGTATGCCTTTAAACAGATTTTTGTGGACTGCCTTTAGGATTATACCAGCTTTTATAACTTTTTGCTGATGAGTAAATTCATTCTCCCTACCAGCAAGATGTTCGGAAAACAGTCTACTCACAGGATCAAGAAACTTAACCACTTCTCTTTCAGGCCTTGAGGTGAGCCTGAGTCTGTATCTAAAATACATGGGGGTATTTAGTGGCTCTTTCTTTATTTTGTACTCCATTGGTAATGTATTTGAGTGTAGCTTCTCTAGAATCCTTTCCCTGCCTTTTAAGTTAACAATGTGGTTGAATAACAAATCAGGTGGCATTGATGATGTTAAGCGTAGAGGACACTTTGATGAGCAGCTTTATGAAATAGGGTTCTAAGTTTCGAGATGCTCATAACTATATCTTTCCAAAAACACTTGGGCTGGGCCTCCAGGAAATCCAAACATCTGGATTAAAAGAAAAAGGAACAATTACCCAGTTTAGTCAACATGATGCCAAAAACCCAAGATCACTGGAAATGCTTCTGACCAGATGTTGTACATTCTGTCCATCTATCTAGAGTCAAAACTATTAACATAGACCAGGGGATAAAATGCAATAAAAGTGTTGCATTTGAGTTCATTGCATGCACTATTGCTTCTTGAGTGGGAACAAGCAGAGAATTCAGACTTTGTGGAGATGATGAAGATTTTCTCCTTATAGTAAACTGTCAGTCATTAAGGAATGCCCAAGGAAAATTTAGATAGTATGCCGGGAACATAATAGGGGCCAAAGTTACTATTCATGGACGTAGAATTTTGACCAACTCTGCGTTATAGACCAGTTTTGGGGCAATTGTGCAAACTGAGAAGTGTTTAGTCTTTTTTTTTTTTTGAAAAATAAATCTCTCTTTTGCATTATTCTGGTTAAAAAGAGCTCCATTTTGAAAGCTGTTAAAATAAACTTGTACTAATTTTATAATTAAGGAAAATAATTCTGAACACTAATAGGTCCATTTATTGAGATCTTACTAAGTAGCTGGCATTATACTAAATGCAGTTCCTATACAAATTCATCTGTCCTCACAAAACCCCAGTAAGGTAGGTATTGTTTTATCCTTCCTTTGTAGATCAGAAATCTCAGGCACTGAGAAGTTTAATAATTCACTCAGGATTTCACAACTCACCGGAGGCAGGGTTGGCATTTGCAGCTAGGCCGTTGGTCTCTGGAGCCTGCATTGTCTACTCAGCTAGTCCGTCCCCCTTCCAGCAGCCCCGCCCTGGAGATTTGAGGCAAATCTGAAGTAGATCAGCAAATCTTTAATAAACAGCAACTGGCAACAATAATAATGACCACATAGTGGCTAATAAATATTTAGGAATTACTATGTTGTAAGAATTTTATTTTTATTTCTGATTTTCAAAACTGTTATATTAATACATGGCACAGATGAAGTAGCTGCAATGTAGAAAAGATTAGGGAATGACCAACATATCTTCTGTGATAGATAGTCCGGGCACATCACTCAAGAAACCCTCTTCCCTACATTGCCTTCACTCCCTTCAGACTCACCAGTTTTGGGGGGTCCTCTGTGACCTAGGTACCCAGGGGATATCCTTGGTTTCTCCTCTGATCACCCTGAGTCCTCCTATATCCCTCTTATTAAGGGGGATTTTTTAATAGACCCAACTCATATGTTGCTTTTCAGGAGTCTTATTCCACTTCTTCAGGGCCCTGTTCCTAAGAACACAACTGTGGTAGAGGTGCCAGTCTGGGATTTCCCTTTAAGGAAGAGCTCGGCACTCAGCTGTGGGAAATGCAGTTGCCACCTGGCTTCCAGCTATTAATGCTTCCAGGATCTGCTTCAGTTTTGTAGCAGAGGCCATGCTTTTCCTGGGCAACAAATAGCCAATGACTGTGCATGGATGTAAGAAACTGGCCACGTCTTCCCAACAGAGACTTGTTTTGTTCCTCCTGTTGGCTTGCTTGAGAGAGACTTTGTCAGATCTGCATGATGGGCCCACTTTATCCCTGTCTCATCTTGCCGCTACCCTCTTTTTATTTTTTGAAAGTATTCCTTTCCCCTTCCCACCCCATCACAAATCATAGTCCAGTAACACTCTTGCATTCCTAACTTCATTTCAGTGTCCACTACCCAGAGGACCCAAATGTTACTACTATTGAGTAATCTACTCAAAGCGGGTGATGTATTTTATGACTCACTCTACCTCCATCGACATGTTACTCAAAGACAGGGGGTTTCTGGTCATTAAGCCTAGAGTGGGAAATGTGAACAAATAAAAACCTTAAGAATATGGTTGGGCAGAGGGGAAAGAGAGAGAAAAAGGAAGAGAGGGAAGAATAAGCCCATGAGCGTGGGAGGCTTAAATTTAAATTTTTAGATAGCTGTTTAGTCTAGTCTATTTATCCATAGGTTTACAATTTAACACTTCTTTACTCTTAAGCCAAAGCATTAAAGAATATTGTAATTCACAGGGAAAGTAGGCAACCCCCCCCAAAAAAAAACTCCTCCATAAAAATATATGAAAAATACGACCAATTTTTGTCATACTCTTATCATTATAAGAGTATATAGTCAATTTTTGTGTACTCACAAAATACCTGCAACAATACATGATAGACAGCAGCAAGCTTTCAATAAATATCTGTTGAATGAATGAAAGAATGAATACAGTTTAAAAAAATTTAGCACATTATAACAAGGAGGAAGAGTTTTCCAGATCAGCTAATCATGATAGTTGTCAATAGATAGAAAAATTTCAGGCTGAATATCAGGAAATATATTTATTCTATGCAGAAAGCTATTTTATCTAGCGAACCAATATAGTTAACATCTGAAGCTCATGTAAGAAGTGGACACAATGCCTGGCCTTGAGGACATACAATGCAATAGGGCTTTCTAGACAAAGGAATGGTCAGGTCACTATTGCAGCTGAGCAACCAAGGGATTCTTATGAGGGGGGACACCCCATCCCAATGACAAGTTCATAAAATAAAAAAAAAAGATTTTTATGCATGCCGGCCTTAATTCTCATAACTCTCTCTTTAAGCTAGAGAGCTACCCACAAGTCCACCAGAAAATATGGAGATGTTATTGTATACTTGTAAAAGGTGTATATGTCGTGGATATGTTGTGGCAGATTGGAGAACTGTCCAGGAAGCACCCTGGATTCTCAAAGGAAGGCAGTTATGGGATGATAATTAAAGGAGGGAATGTCTTTCTTGGGAGACAGATGATGCCAGATTAAAGATCTGAGACATAGTTGTTGCTAAGGCCTCTTTAAAATTATAATTGGCATAAGAGTAGGAAGTCTTTTCTGCTTTGCAAAATTTCATGTGTAATACCATTTTCATATTCATGTTTTGTGATATAGGGTAATGCAGTAACAGGCATAATTATATCTGATCCTATTTAAGGCAGAATTTTAAAAACAACAATACAAATTTGTTCAAAATTGGAGTAAATTTATTATAATTTTAATAATAAAATAATAAGGAGGAGAAAAGGCAATAAATGGTAGTGGGAAAGTTGAATATCCACATGCAGAAGAATGAAATTGGACCCTTACCTCACACCAAGTACAAAGATTAACTCTATGGATTTAAGACTTAAGTGTAAGACCTGAAACTATAAAGCTAAAGAAAAAATAGGGAAAAAACTTCTTGCTGTTGGTATAGGCAATGATTTTTTGGCTATGATCTCAAAAACACAGGAAACAAAAGCAAAGGTTAGTATATGGGATTGCATAAAATGAAAAAGCTTCTGCACAACCAAGGAAGCAATCAACAAGTAAAGAGACAACCCATGGAATGGGAGAAAACATTCATAAGCCATGCATTGGATAAGGGATTCGTAGCCAAAATATCCAAAATATATTTGAAAACTCAAGTAATTCAATAGCAAACAACAAAACAAAATACCCCAAACCCTTAACACAATAAACCTAAACTAAAATAAAACTGATTACAAAATGAGCAAAGGACCTAAATAGACATTTCTCCAAAGAAGATACACAAATGGCCAACGAAGGTACTCATCAGAAAAATTAATCAAACCATAAAAAAGACAAAAGATAACAAATGTTGGTGAAGACACGGAGAGAAGATAACATTTGTACACTTGGTGTAAATGTGATTCTCCATTATCAAGAATAGTATTGAAGGTTCCTCAGCAAACTTCAAGTAGAATTACAATATCACTCAGTACTTCCATTTCTGAATATATATCCAAAAGAAATGAAATTAGCATCCTGAAGAGGTACCTGCACTCTCATGCTCATTGTAGCACTCTTCACAATAGCCAAGATAGAAACAATGTAAGTATTTATGGATGAATGAATGCATTGAAAAATGTGATATATGTAAAATGGAACATTATTCAGCTGTGGAAAGAGGAAGTGCTGCCATTTTCAATCACATGGATGAATCTGAAGGGCATTATGCTTACTGAAATGTCAGACACAGGAAGACAAATAGTGCATAATCTAATTTTTTTTATTATTTTTTATTAAATCATAACTTTGTACATTGATGCATTTATGGGGTTCACGGTACTGCTTTGATATACAATGTGAAAAGTTTACATTGAACTAAGTAACACATCAATCACAAGTATACTCATTTCTTAATAGTTTTGAAATGTACCCTTGCATCATGCACATTAGGTGAGGTCCCCCCAAATACCCTCTCTCCTCCCATATCCCCTCTCCCTGCCCCTGCATAATCTAATTTATATGTGAACTCTAAAAAGGGAGAATTCATAAAAGTAGAGAGTAGAAAAGTGGTTACCAAGGGCTAGGGGTTGGGGAAAATGCAGAAATATTCATCAAAGATACAAAATTTCAGTTATAGGGGATCGTAAAGTCTTCAGCTCTAAAGTATAGCATGGGAACTATAGTTAATATGGTAGTGGATACTTGAAATTTGCTGAGATTATAGATCTTAAATGTCCTCACCCCCATCTACTAGCTCTATGAAGTGATGAATGTAACATTAGTTTAATTGTGGTAATCATTTCACAATATGTACATACATCAGGACATCATGGTACATACTTAAATGCATACAAATTTTGTTTGTCAATTCCATTAATAAAATGGGAAAAAAAATTAAGAAGGATACGTGAAAAGCAATAAAAGGATGTAGTCAACTATGGCACGTATTTAATTCCAGTTTAAAACAGCAGCATTGATTTAAAGGAAATTGATAAGGATAAAATAAATTTGAGTCTGAGACATCATCTTTAAACCCTGTAATTTTCAAAGTAATGCCAACTAAATCATTTGCTACTGATGTTGGAACACCCAGGTATTTGGAGGAAAAATACTGTTTTAAAAATTATGCTTCTACCACATACTGGTTATGAATTATTCAATAAATGTGTGGGGGTGATATTGTTTACAACACATTTCCTGCCAACTTCTGTTTTTCACTAAATGTTAAAAAAAAAAAACCCCACAAAAAACTTGAGGCAGCTTCATAATGTAATCAGTAATGGAGGCAGATGGCATTTTTTTGACCCTTCATGTTAGCTTCTAGGCATTTGCAATCAGTTATACGCAAGATATGAAGACAGACAATATGCATTAAAATTAGCCCCATCTTTTTTAGCTGTCAAAAAATAGACTTGGTCATAAAATTTGAGAGTAAAGAGCCTGAGAGATTATCCAGACCAGTTCTTGTGACCAGCTCAAGGTCACACAGGGAGTATATAGGACCAGGTCTCTGACACTTGACTTAGTGCCGGAGACTGCTTACTTCCACTCGCAGGAGCAAGGCTTTATTTTTTTCTATGTTAGGAGAACATTTGTATATTATTGAAAATTAAACATTTCTGACATCCTGAAAATTAATGAGAATAATATAACTCAGGAATACCCACTTCTGTCACAATTTAAGACATTGTCATATTTATATCAGATTAAAAAAATCATGAGAGAGTTGAAATACTCTTTAAAAGATCAGAAACATTACATTCAATTTACAGTGAAATAACACATTTGCCATTTATCTTTAACTTTTAAAGAGTCAATTACATAAACACTCCAAATACCTTGAAAATAAGAATATGAATATTCTTACCAATAATAAGTGGCTGCTATTGTCCTACTTATTATATGACAGGTACTTATTTACATATATTATTTTATATGAGGTCATATTTTTACTATTGTCCTAAAGTTTAATTCATATTTTTCTAGATGAAATCATCTCTTTCTTGTTCTCGTGCTTTTTGGTTGAAAGAGTAATGACTTATCTAGGCCTATTAATAGACTGAATAGTTTCTTTGTATGGAAAAAACCCAGATGCTTTATTTTTGAGGTGGACACTGACTTTTTTTCAGGTTCTGTAACTATAGGAGCATAGCTGGTGCTGGATTTTAGCCCTACTTGTCTTTCTTGGTGGGTACTCTTCTTTGGAATCAACCCACAGTCTTTCCTGTGGTAGCTCTGATGGCCAAAAAGAGACACCTCTCTAGTCTGGTGGGTGAATAATCCCAAGACATGGCCAATCTAAAATGAGAACTATTGTGAAAACATTTGATTTTGGTTTTGGATGGGTTTATGGAACTTATGTTTGAATATTGGTTATATCCAATGTTCTAAAAATTCACATCAAAGAGAATGTGGAAACTGCACCGTCAGAGAAGGCTAGATTGAGGAGAAGCTGGGAATCCATCCAGGGTTTTCTCCCGGAAATCAAACCTTCCTTGGAACAGATTCTAAATCTAAATGATTGGATTTCAAAGCACATTCCTACGGAGAATAACATGGACTGAAATGCTGAACGGATTCAGGTAGAATAAGTGTAGTATGAAGTATAATATAAAAGTCCTCCTATCTGTCTGTAACTATTTCTACATCATTTTCCTTTATGATCTGAAAGCTTCCCCACAGAGTAAAAGAAAGATGACAACTTTGTCATCTGCAACCACCATCTCCAATTACCGTGTACTTTCCTAGCAGATTGAGATCTTACGCATTTCAGGACCTCTGATCTTTCCTGGCCCTGAGATTCCCTTCCCTTCTTCTACCTGGAAATGTATTACTTACTACAGCCAAGTTTCAGGAAATACATTTCAGGAATATAGGTGGTTAAAAATAGGTACAAATCAGAGATATGAACAAAAATACGTATTTAGAATAGTGAAGTTTAGGTAGAACCTAAAAGTCCAAACTTGAAGAAATATCTGGTACATAGTATGCACTCAAGAAATACTAGTTGAATGAAGTCAAGGATATGCATATTTGTGTTTGATAATTTGTATCAAATTGGGAGGTTTTCTTCTATAGCTTTTTAGCCACAAGTAAGCCCTCATATAGCTCTATTATTTGGACACTCTTAAGATGCTCATTGGGGGCCGGGCGCAGTGGCTCACACCTGTAATCCCAGAACGTGGGAGGCCAAGGTGGATGGATTGCCTGAGCTCACGGGTTAGAGACCAGCCTGAGGCACAGTAAGACCTCATCTCTAAAAAGAGCTGGGCATTGTTGCAGGTGCCTGTAAATCCCAGCTACTCGGGAAGCTGTGGCAAGAGAATTGCTTGAGCCCAAGAGTTTGAGGTTGCTGTGAGCTATGATGCTATAGCACTCTACCGAGGGTGACAAAATGAGACTCTGTCTCAAAAAAAAAAAATGCTAATTGACCTGTGGAATCACAAATTACACACATTGCTGGGGGAATAGTGTGCCTGGAATAAACCTGAGGCATTCATATAGTTGACATGCATTTACTTACTCCTATTGTGTTCATTTGCTCTTAGGTCTTTTCCACAGTCTGTTTCTTGCTATAGCATTCTCCTGGTTAGAAGTTGGAGCCTGCCCTGGACCTTGACATGCTTAGCTGGTAACACTTAGATGTGTGTTGCTCTTCAGAAAGGGTGCAGATTCTGGCCCTTTTCTACCCTTCCACAAACTGGCCCCTGGCAACTATGATGCTGCTGCCCTCTCTGACATGGATCTTTCCTATTCTGCATCATGGTTCAGTGGTTAAGGGCAGGAACTCTGGAGTCAGATGGACCTGGTTTGTCTTTAGCTCCTTTATGTTTAAGTTTAGTCAAGGTTCTCAACCTCTTATTTCTAAATTGGAGCTGATAGTAGATCTTCATATTGTGAAGATTAAATAATAATGACGAAATACACAATATGGTGCACAGAGAAGTGACTGACCACTCTGACTTCCAAGGCTGAGAACACAGTCCCAAAGCCTGCTGTGCACTGGCTATTGGAGTGAAGACCTGGAGTGAATACCTGGATGATAGCCTCCTACCTTTAGGGCTCAGGCTGTCTGCTGAGTAGGCAGCTCTCCTTGCAGTCTATCTTCCCTTTGTTTTTCTTTTGTCCTCCAGCCAAATTCCAAAAAGTAAGTGATAGGAGAGCACACAAGCACTTGCCTGTCTTACAATTTTGCGTTGGCCTTGTAAGACAAAAGAGATTGATTATGTTAGGACAGAGTAATTAAGTAGTCAGAATACAAATTGCCAATAATATCAACAAAGCAACTTTTTAGGCAGAATAGGTGACACTGGTTAATGAAGTGACTTTAGATACAAGTTTGCCATAGGTAAGCCCAAATCTCCCATAATTTACCTAAAGATAAAGAAGGGTTGTTATTATTTTTTAAGTGTTTCTACTTACCACTCATAAATGACATGGAATAAATATTCTTAGAAATACACATCCTTATATTAATTAAAATGTACCCTCATGTTAATTTGAAATTTAAAAAAAGAAATAAAGCAATATATTTCTCTAGAAATTACAACCTTTAAGATGATGCCCAAATTCTTGAAAAATTGCGTTGGTGTCTAACATGTTTCATTGCCTTATTCCAGTGATGTGGTAACATGGCCATAGATACTGGAGTCAGACAGATAAGGTTTTGAATTCTACTCTATTTGCTTACTATCACCAAGCCTTAGTTTTCTCTTACATGAAATAGTTTTAATTTTCTCTAGTGTTCAAAATGGCTGTACAGATTAAATACAATAGCACAAGTCAAATGCCTTGTGTCATGCTTGGACCAGTTTCTATCCTTACCTTTGTGTGATCCAAACCTATATAGAGGGCACATTTATCTAAAATCAACTTAGTGAGAACACATACTTTCTCATCTGAAGACTATAGTGCATTCCTCCCCTCATACAAAAAAATCAATGTGATCTAATATTTTAAAATAAGACCTGATGACCTTTGTGATTTTATTTTCTTTGGGACAGTGCAAATCAAGTTTTGGGTAGTAAGGAAGATAGGGAAAGCAAACTGATTGAATTCATTGACTTGGATAAATGGAAAAGAAGGTATTACTGAGCATGTGGTATTATGAGTGAAATTGTGACTATACAGTATTCATTGCACAAATAATTATTGGGTGCCTAGAATAAGCAAGGCACTATTCTGGGTGCTAGAAATGATAGTGAGTAAAAGAGATCAAATCCCATGAAATTTAATTGCCACAGGAGGGGCACATAAAATAAATAGCTAAGTCAAATATTTTTATTGCTATGGGCAGTGATCATGATGTTAAGAGAAATCAAATAAGAAGGGCTGTGATGGGTGTCAGATTCTTATCTTAAATAGGGTGGCTAGAAAAGTGCTCTTTGAAAAGGTGACATTTGAGTAAGGGTCTGAAAGATGTATAGGAGAGCTTGGAGATATTTAAGGCTAAAACCATTTCATGCAGAAAAACATTAAGTTGCAAAGGCTGAGGAAACAGAAAAACATGTATGGTTTAAAGAATACAAAGAAAGCCAGCCACAGTGACTCATGCCTGTACTCCTAGCATTCTGGGAGGCCAGAGGAGGATTCCCTGAACTCAGAATTTCAAGACTAGCCTGAGCAAGAGCAAGACTCATTCCTACTAAAAATAGAAACACTAGCTAGGCACTGTCGCAGGTACCTGTAGTCTCAGCTATTCAGGAGGCTGAGATAGAAGGATCACTTGAGCCTAGAAGTTTGAGGTTGCTATGAGCTAGGTAGAGGCCATGGCACCCTAGCCTGGGCAATGGAGTGAGACTCTGTCTCAATAAATAAGTAAATAAATAAATAAAACAAAGAAGACTGGAGTGATTGGGGCAAGAATGCAAGAATGAGAGCTCAAAAGATGAGATCAAAAGAATAAATTATAGAAATCTGTGGTATAACTTTGTGCTTATAGTTAATAATACTGTATTCACTTAAAAATATATTAGGAGGATAGGTCTCATGTGGAGTGTTATTACCAAAAAAAAAAAAAAAAAAAAGAAAGAACCAGTAGGAGGTGGAACAAAATGGCTGACTAGAAAACACCAGCGATCCTCCCTCCATGTGAATGCCAATTCCAGCAACTGTTCATGCAAGGAAGCACTTTCAGAAGAATCAAAAATCAGATGAGTATCTGTTTTTCACAGTATATCAAGAAAAGAGGCCTTGAAGAGGGCAGAAAAAACAATTTTGCATTTCCTACATCACCCTGGTCTCCCCTCTAGCAGTGCTGCTGGGTTGTGGAGTGGAGAAAGAATTTATGTGTCTGTGGGAAGGAGACCAAAGTGATTGTGGGACTCTGCATTGGCACTCAGGGCTGCCCTATCATAGGGAAACAGCACAGGGCAGAATTCTGCCAGTGACCATGGAGGGAGTATTTAGACCAGCCTGAGCAAGGGAAATCTTTCATCCTGATGGTAGAAATTTGAGTTATTGCTATCCCACTACTGGGTAACAAAAAGAAGCCTGAGGCCTATAATATATTCATAAGACAGTCAGCCTATAAAAATGACAGTCTTGGGGCAATTCGTGCAGCTGTGCTTGCTTGGAGATAGTGGACTTGGGGTACACTTGATGCAGTGAGATACCAGCAGCCAGTGCCTGTTTTAGCTTTCCCCCAACTCCAGGCAGTGCAGCTCAGGGAAAGTCTTCTTCTACTTGGCTAAAGAAAGCAGAAAAGTTCAGAGGACTTGGTTTTGCATTTTGGTTAACAGCTCAATTGCAGCAAAAGAGAATATCAAGCAGACTGCTGAGGTCCTTGAGGTCAGGCCTTAGCTTCTGGGTGGCATCTCTAGACCCACCATGGACCAGAGAAAAACTGGTGCCCTCAAAGGAAGGACAAAGTCCTGGCAGAACTCATCACCTGCTGAATAAAGAGCCCTTGGGCTTTGAATAACCATCACATGTAGCCAGGAAACAGTCACCATGGGCTTTGGATGAGACTGAGCTGGCTTCAGGGGTGACCTAACACTTATGGGCATGAGGAAGTGACCATATCACTCCTCCCTCAACTCCAGCAGCCCAGTACAGAGAGTGAGAGACTTTGCCTGGTAATCTAGGGAATTCTCCTGTATTTTACTCAAGTCTACCAAGGCAGTACCGTGAAGAGTCTGCAAGAGTCACAACATTCCTCAGCTTGGGGCACCACCAGTACTGATTCAGCTGTAATGGCCAAAAACTTAGCTCATAACACTCAACTCCCTTTGCACATCTACATAGTTTTCTCAAGAATGAATTCAAGGAAACCCAAATTGCAAAGACTAAATGCCTAACTCTTCTTCAATGCTGAGACACTGACAAACATCCACAAGCATCAAGACCATCCAAACATGACCTCATTAGTTGAATTAAATAAGGCACCAGACCTATCCCAGAGCAATGGAGGTGTATGCCCTTTCACACAAAGAATTCTAAACAGCTGCTTTAAGAAAGCTCCACAAACTTTAAGACCACATAGAGAAGGAATTCAGAAGCTTGTCAGAGAAATTTAACAAAGAGATTGAAATATAAAAGGAAAAATCAAGCAGAAATTCTGAGGCTGAAAAATTCAATTAACAAACTGAGAAATGTATCAGAGTCTCTCAACAGCAGGACTGATTAAGCAGAAGAAAGAATTAGTGAGCTTGAAGACAGGCTCTCTGAAAATACAAAGAAAAAGAAAATAAAGAATGACGTCCTCTTACAAGATCTAGAAAATAGCCTTAAAAGGATAAATATAAGAGTTATTGAGGCGTAGAAAGAGAGACTGTGGTAGAAGTTTCATTCAAAGAACTAACAATGGAGAACTTTCCAAACCTAGAGAAAGATTCCAATTTTCAGGTGCAAAGGTTAAGAACACCAAGCAGATTTAACTCAAACAGGTCTACCTGAAGGCATTTTATAAGCTCCCAACAGTCATGGATAAAGAAAAAGTGCTAAGGAAAGCAAGAAAAAGAGACAAACAACGTGTAAGTGAGCCCCACTGTGTCTGGCAGCAGACTCCCAGTAGATACTTTATAGGCCAAAGGGAGTGGTATGACATAAGCAAAAGGCTGAAGGGAAATAACCTTCACTAGAGTGAAGGATTTTATATCTGGAAAAAATATTCTTTGAACATGAAAGAAATAAAGACTTTCTCAGATGAAAGCTGAGGGATTACATCAACATTTCTTCTGTCCCACAAGAAATGCTAAAAGGAGCTCTTCAATCTGAAAGAGAAGGTCATTAAGAAACAGTAAGAAATCATCTAAAGGCACATAACTCTCCAGTCACAGTAAGTGCACAGATACAGAAACTCTATTGGTGTAATTGCAGTGTATAACCCACTTATATCGTGAGTAGGAAGATTAAGGATAAACGTCAGAACCACTAACCACAATGACTTTTTAAGAGAGAGAGAGAGAGTATAAAAGGATATACATGGAAACAACAAAAAGTCAAAAAGTGACAAGGGTAGAGGATGGAGTTAAACCTTAGAGTTTCAGAAATCTCTTTGCTAGTTTGTTTTTACGTAAGTAGAGTTAACTTGTCTTATACTTAAAATAATTATATATTTTGTGAGCCTCACAGTAACCTCTAATAAAAAAAAACCTATGCCAGACACACAAAAAATAAAAAGCAAGAAATTAAACATACTACCAGAGACAATTACTTTCATACAAAAAACACATTAATAAAAATTTTTAAAAAAAGGTACTGATGGGCTGTTGTTTTTGGATTGGTGATTTATAAATTTGCAAGGTCAGTGATTTTGGTTGTCTGGATGATTGGGGTGTGTTTCTGACAGAGAATAGGTGGATGTACTGCAGTTGGTGGGACTGTCGTGAATGGTGAAGTTAAACATAGTAAATTGCACCTGAACTTTATGGACACCCTGTATACCTTTACTATCCTATGTCTCAAATAACTTTCAAATATATGGATGAATATTGGTGTAGGTGGCATCTCTGAACATAGGTGAAAAACTGTTTATAATTTTCTGAATCTACTAGGACCTAACTCCATTTTGCACATAACCACAAAGTGGGAGTTTTTTTGCACTCTTTTAAAATCACAGAATTTTGTAGGAATGCAACTGCTGTGTACATAAAGAAAGACTTTTTTTTCTCAGAAACTTTACTATGAGCTGTTCGTCATTGTATTAGTCAAGGTTTAAGCAAGAGAGAGAAACCATGTAGTAATTTAAATAAGAAAGGTTTAATGTAAAGCATTGTTTACTGTAACATAGAATTAGAATAATGAAGCCTTGATTAGTAAGAAGAAATTCTATAAAAGAAAAAATACAGGAGTGGCATACATAAAGATCAGCACCATCGCTAGGGCTGAGAGAGAATGTTCTGGAAGAACCACCCACCTTGGTTGGGTGTGTGCTGAGAGCCAGCACTTGTTGGAGAGGGCCTGACCATGGCTGATTGGATGTAAGAAGTTGCTGTGGTTCTGCACTGGTAGAATTTTCTGAAAATCCATTCCCCCTACTTGGGATATGTCCAAAAATAAGGCGCTGGGGAAAGTCATGCATTGGGAAGGTCTCTCAGAGACCTTCTGTGATACAACAGAGTGAGGGGTGTGTTGGAGGAACTATTAACTGCCAGGAGCTGCTGACCACTGTTCATGGCAGGATGCCAGAGAAGGCACATGACTCTGGTTGGGTGCAGGAGGCTGGCACGGAAGGAGCTGCCCATGCTGCAAGAAGTGTTAGCTATAAAAACCAAGCTCACTACAGGTCCTGCAGAGAATAGCACACTGAAACCAGAAAGGAAATCCCCTATCTCCTGCATCCTCTACTGACCAAGGTTGACATTATGTGAAGGAAAAATATTTAAAGAACTCAGCTCCATTTTCATGGAATAGGAAGTGAAGGGTCGACTGGGAGCTGACAGGCAAGAAACTGTTAACTGGCACAACCGTTTTGGAAAATCATGTCACTGATGGCAATCCATTTGTCTTATCTGAGCTGCCAGCTTAATATATCTGCATTTGCTTTTGGTGGTTCTACATATAGGTATAACGCTCTGACCACTTCATTTTGTCTTCTAGTATAATCATTCCTGAGTATTTTGAACATGAAATTTACATTATATTATGATAAATATTTTCCTTTAATTTTTCACTTAGGTTATGATATTAATATTTGTTGAAATTGTTTATTTAGGTTGGTTGCATTTTTGTTTTATAAAAACTATGATTGGTTCCAAAGGTTGGCGATAGAGGCTGTATACGTCATTGTAAAGTATCTTGGTGGGATGGAAGCCACTGGAAGCCTTTGAGCAAAGAAATAACGTGATGTGACTCGTACTTTAAAATGATCTTTTTGGGGGAGGTAAGAGGGCAAGCAGGATGACCAATCTACTAGCTAGGATCCTGACAAGGAGCAGAAAGCCCATTCAACTGGAATTTTAAAGAGAAGTCATTGAAAGACCTATTTACAAAAGTGTGGGCAGGTTTCAGGGAACTGATAATGATGTTGAAGTCTTCAGGGAAGAGCAGCAAGAGGAAATCTTGAGGGGCAAGGAGAAGAATTTGAGTTATGAGAACCAGGAGCCAACTGAAGCCGTAGGAGAGGCACTGGGTTGTACTTATCCCAGCATCTGTCACAATTGATTTGCCTAAGCAGGGAGAGTACATAACCTAATCTCTTCTCTCTCACTTTATTGCCTTCTGCAAGTGTGTTTCATTGGCCAAACCCAACCAGAAACCAGAGGGCATAGGATCTTGAGTGATGCTTACCATGAGGGGTTTGCCTCCTGAGACACACAGGGGAGCAGAGGGAGGTCTGGAATGGATTTGGATGGGAAGCACATGGAGTAGATAGACTTCAGTCAATTAATTCTAAAAGAAAAAAGAAGTGGCAGTTGCTGCAAAATCTTTTGGCTAATTTGTCATTGCATATGAGCAAACAATGGGGCTGGGACCAGCTTGGCAACATAGTCTCTACAAAAAATTAAGCAAAGAAATAAGCTTGTCTCTACAGAAAATTAAACAAAGAAATTAGCCGGGCATGGTGGCACATACCTGTAGTCCTAGCTACTTGGTAGCCTGAGGCGGGGGGATCACTTGAGCCCAGGAGTTGAGGCTGCAGTGAGGTAGGATCATACCACTGCTCTCCAGTCTGGTGACAGAGTGAGGCCCTATCTCAAAAGAAAAAAAATCAAAAGTGCCCCCAGGATTGGCCCTCAAGCCCAGTGGGACTAATTCATTCTAGAAGACATTTTTGGAAGGTGATTTGTCTGACTATCCAGTTGTAAAGATACACAAGGGAGCAGCAAACCAGGGACAATTCTGACCTGCTTCTTGCCTGGGATGTACCACGTTTCCTGTTTCCCGGGGTCTGTGTTCTCCTCTCCCTTCCTTACCCTGTAATCTGCACGATAGTAATTTTTATAGGAAGGTAAAATATCTGGGAGCTGGCTGGGACTCAGTTTTTTTTTCACCTACATCATCAAAAGCATCTCATTATTATAACATAAAAATAAAGAGATCTGAAGGAGAGATTCCTGCTAAGCCGCTATGTGTTTTAGCTATTGTTTGAAGGGGAAAACCATTTCGTTCTTAAACTTCACAAATGTCTTTAAGTTTTCCAGGGCTCCTCATTTAGAAATGGGATTAGACCTATTCTATGTTCTTAGCCATTTCTAGGGATGGAAAAGGACCTATGAGTAGTAACTGTGAAGAGAGTAAATTAGTTTTTACTTGTACTGGTCTAAAGTTTTTCCAGTTGTTCTAAGATGGGAAATGCTATCTTGAGAGACAGCGTGTTCTCCCTCACCAGAGCTGTTTGCCTATTATCCTTGGGACAGATTTAAGTCTGGGGTGTTTGGTTGGACCTACCACTGTTTAAATTCCCTTCTACTGCTGAAAGTGTGTAATGCTCTGCAGCTGAAGGTGTTGGAGAAATGGCAGCACCCTGCGTGGCTTCGGCTTCTGCTGCTGGGTTTCAGTAAATGCCAAAGAAGTTGAGACTGAGAGAGAGGACAACGTGTGAAGGGGGGAAGGTCAGAAGGAAGAAAAGCAAGAGAAACTCATGCTTTCCTGTATGCTTGGGAGTCTCTTCTTACACGCATAAACAGCCTTTTATTCAATTCAAACATCAAAACTGGTTTTATTGGAGGTAACCTTGGAGTTGGCACTGCCTGCTCTCCCAGGCAGATGGGGTTGAGTGCTGGGAATAGAACTCAGACTCATCATGTACAAACACTGCAGCTTTGCAACTTTGCAGCAGGGCTTCCTGTCAGCCATTCTTGCCCATTCCAAACTCTGTCATCTCAGTTGCTACATTATAGATCACATTTTCTGAGACATGGTATGAGTTTTCATTTGCTACTGGAACAAATGACAATTCTGGAAATCAGATGTCTGAAGTGCTCTCAGGATACCAGCAGGACTATGTTTTTCCTGGAGGCTCGGTTTGAGAATGGACTCCCTTGCTTTCCCAGCCTCTAAAAACTACCTGCATTCTTTGGCTTCTAACCATTTCCTCTGCCTTCAAAGATCACTGTGCAGCAACTTCCAATATCATTCTTAATCTGGCTCTGCCATCACATCTCCTTCTCTGATTCAAAGTCCTGCCTCCTTCTTAGCCGGGCCCTTGTGATTACATTGGATAATCCAGGACATGCTCCCTATCTCAAGACTCTTAGCTTTATTACCTCTGCAAAGTCCCTTTTGCTAAGGTAAAATGTTCACAGATTCTGTGGGTTATGGTGTACCTTATGTGATCTATCACAGAAATTGATACCTAAAACCTATCCCCAGGTCAAGGAGCAGACTGAGGTCACGGATGAGGGGCGGTAATGCTGAGTTCCTGCCTGTGCCCACCTATTGCTGAACTGTCCAGCACACCATCACTTCAGACTGTCCCCACCAAGGCCATGATGCCGTCTTCATCAAGGTGCATGTGGTAGTCGCCAGTGCCGTTCATGAAGTATTTTTAGCCCTTCTTTTAGGCACATGAACATATTACACTTCATTGCCCCCTTAGGCCGGGGCCACATGACTTGCTGTGATCAATGAAATGTGAGCAGAAGTGACAAACGTCACTTATGGGCTGCATCTTTAAGGGCTGGTTTGTAATTGGCCACCTTCTTCTACTTCTGACAGAGAAAAGGTGGCAGGGCACAGATGAAATCTCCCTTGGTCTGGGTCCCTGAGTGAAAGGACAGGGCCTTCTGTCAACTCCCAGCGGACACAGGACATACAATGTGAGTGAGACATGGATCCTTGTTCTTTTAAGACTCTCAGATTTTGGTGTAGGTTTAACTGCACCGTAATCCAGCCTGCCCTGATGGATGTGAGCATCCTCCATAACAGTCATTAATAAAATTCAGGCTGCCTCCCTCACAGGGTCCTTCCCACCAGCAACATCGTTCCCTATGCTCTGTCCATCAAGGAAATCTTCTGGATCCTGAGACAACCTGGGGCCACTTATTATACCTGGTATATCCTAGTTTGGAGAAGGCTGTTCGTTTATGTTTCCATTCATGTCTCTGAGATGTGCAGATTGATGGCAAGAGCAAACAGATCAGCCTGGCCTGAGAGAAATTCATCCATAGCTGTGTTTATTACAGGCCACACAACTGATCTACTCAGCAGCCCTATGTATAAAAATCCAGTGCTTTCCTCCCCCCAGAATATCTCTCTTACTTATTTCTGTACGTTTTGCACCATCATTACTCCAGCAGTTGCTACAATTTCAGCTCCGCCCAAAGGAATCATGTCACTCCTTTTCCTGATCCATAGAAACCACCAACCTGCCTGGCTAAGAATGAGCTGGATGGACCTGTGGCAGGGACTCTACCAGTTTTCCTTGTGTGTGTGCCCTTTGTTTTTCACCAGCCCCAGGCCTCATGGCTGAAATCCCACCAGTATCAATTTCTCTGAGAGACAGGCTGAGTATGCTTGAGATAGTTCCTTGGCCCCTGTTCATCCATGAAAGAACATAGCTTAGAGGGAGTCATGGGCCGACACCTCTGCTTGGGTGTGTACCACTCTAGGTGAACTCAGGAACTCAGCCCTGAGAGGGGAAAGTTCCATACACGGGCTTTTAAATAAATCCAGTCCTTCTGATACAGGTGGATCAGAAGGTGGCGCCCCAGGTAGCTCAGCCAAGCTGAGCTGGAGGAGCTGCCGCCTCCACCCTGGTGGTGTTGGTGCCTGGAGCCGGGGCAGCCTGCAGAGGAACCAGAGGGCTGGAGGGTAGGTAACACCCCCCCACCCCCCCTCCATTCCCCCAGTCTCCCCCTCCTCTGCTGGAGGCTCTGGTGGCCAGAGGGGCTGGACAACTGCTGGGGAGACACCAGCGCCTTGGTATCTCCTTCCCCTTGTACTTATGACTGAACAGGGAACCCCCATTTCCTGTGCCTAGGTCAATTTCATGTAAGTTTCCTAGGCCTCAATTCCAGGAATGGACTGTGTCCATTCATTAATGCACTGACTCGCCTTGCCCTAGTGGAAGGGACTGTGTCCATTCATTTCCTGGCCTCATATAACTACAGGGAACCCATGCCACTATATATACCCCTGGACAAAGAGCCCAGACAGAGAGCTTTCTTCTCCGACTTGGTTTTTTTTCTCTCTGCCAGAAGCTTTAGTGTTTTTGTATTTTTTTCTTTTCTGTAAAATAAATCTTCTCTTACCACTGATCTGTGGTCTGTGGATTCATTTTTAGAATCGCTGAGACCAGGAACTCACTGAAGATGAATTCTGGTATCACTTCTACATACTCCCCTAACCAGGGTGGTGTATACTGTTGATGCAATTTACCGAGCACTCCTCCTCATCTCGCTCTCTCTTCTGTCCAGGTCCTATTTCCTACCTCGAGATCTCCTTACTTACCTGAGCCGTTTTCTTTAGGATGTGAACTCCGACTGCTTCTCTGCTTTCCGCAGTGACAGCTGCAGGTGAGAGGGGCTTCTGCCTCCAGCCCTTTCCCCAGGAGACCCATCCCTCAGAGATCAGCTTGCACCTTCTCTGAGCTCCGCGCCCTCCTCAGCAGTGTCAGCCTGATCAGTGCTCACTAATATGATGGAGACACACTCTTTCAGTTTTTAAGGTTAGTTTGACATGTGGTCAAGAGTTCTGAGAAGTACTAAAGTGTACACTCTGAACTGTTAGCTTTTAGACGCATTCATTCTTTTTAAGGA
>NW_003852490.1:4991168-4999105 GCF_000181295.1 Otolemur garnettii
CCGAGCCAAGAAAATGTCTTGAAGAATTGTTTTACTTTCCCCCGTATTTATTTTCTGTGACATTTATTCCACTGAAACTTCAAAACAGAAATAAAAAGAAAGGGGCTACATTTTTTTCCTTCATTTCAGTCAATTATGGAAACAGAAAATTGAGATTTAAGTAATACTAGATTCTTAAAACCAGAAATTCAGAAGTAATTTTGCTAGTCAGGTTCAGATTTTTTTAAGAAAAAAAATAATAAATGAATAAAATAAATTAAATCACCAACCCCTCAATACACGGACTCCTGTTTGTCCTGTCATTGAACTCCAACAATCTGCTTCTCTCCCCATTTTTTGTGGGCATTGATCCAAAACTTTTTGTTGTTGTTGTTTATTGTTACATTGACTCAAAACCTGTGAAATGGTTCTGTTTAAAACACAAGGAAAAGAAATGCCAGGAGGCCGCAGTGGGGCAATGACAAAAGTACTTCCTAACAGCACAAGTAGGATGATGCATTTTATTTTAATTTAAAACAACAATTGAAAATGATTTAATTTCACTATCTATCTCTTATGTTCACTGTGTGGGGGTGGGGCAGAACACAGAAATACAAGAGGCTTTGTTTTTGTTAAATGACTGTTTGGAGAAATTCACTTCTTTTGTATTTACAAATAACTCGTTTGTGTGTGTGCATGTGTGCGTGTGACTGTGACATTTCCCCCCTCCCACCCCCACCAGATTACCTACTGAGATGGATTTTCTATTGATAACAACTTCAGTCCTAATGGGAAAAAGTGTTTATCTGATAAACCATGGCATGTTAGGACTGCTAAGTGAGTGAAAAGGATTTGTAGAAAATCTTTCTTTTCTTTTCTTTTTTTTTTTTTTTCAAATTTCAGACTAATATAAAGTTACAAATGATTACATTACATTGTTTGCATTTGTAAGGTCAAGTTCAAGTTGTAGTTGAGCCCTTCACCCGGGAGGCACATACCCTCACCTTGTACACCTTAGGGGAGAGTTTCCCGATCTGTTCTCTCCCCCCTCAGCCCTTTCCCTCCTCCCTCTACTTGAATATACCTGTGTTTTATCTCTTCTGTGTGCATGTCGTTGTTTCTCTATTGGTTTCTTATTAGTATTGAGTACATTGGATACTTGCTTTTCCATTCTTAGATACTTAAGTTTCAGCATTGGCATTAACTACTGCTAACCTTTTACAAATTACAGCAATCTTCGAACCTGTTTCTTCACTTGCAAAGTAGACATGATAGCATTCATATCTGCTCCTTCCTCCTACCTGGATTGGTTCAGGCTCTCACCATCTCTCCCCAGGATTTTCTGCACTGCTCTTTCTGCACAGAGCATCATACCTCCTTCCTTCCTGCTTCTGCCCCACAAGCGCATTCACAGCTCTAAGACTCCAGTGCAGCACCTCCCCTGACCCCAACTTCCTTTCCAGGAAACTTCATTGTATTGTCCTTACAGGATGTTCAGCCTGTGGCCTCGGCCATGTGCAGGTTATCTGAGGTCTGTTTTCTTACCTGTGGCATTTTTATTTGCTCATCAGCTTTCCTTAGTATTTGTGTATTTAGCCTGTGGCTCAGGACAACTCTTCTTCTTTCAATGGCTGACAGAAAAGCAAAAGGTTGGACACCCCTGTACCACTTGGCAAGCTCTTTGACTAGAGCAGATTTCCAGACATCCTGCAGCTCCCTTTACATGTTGGTCCCCCCAAATGAACCCCACAGTCCTGCAGGTTGGAGATTATGCCCTATTCCTTTCTCTCCATGATGCCTGATGAAGTGCCTGGCTCTCAGTGGCACCGGAAAAAATGCTTGTGAGTTGAACTGGTGCACACTCTGCTTGTCCCAAGGCTCCTGTTGATGGTGCTGAAAATCACAAGACAGGTGACTATTTACAGAGCTAATAGTAACACTTTGAAAATATCTTTGTCGCTTCAGGATTTCTTTTCCCATGCCCAGCTGTATGGATAGGTCATAGCAAATCTCACCATCTCTAAGCATCAGATACACAAATTGGTGCATTCATGGAGCTTTTTCTTTCAGGTTAAAGACTCCCAATTCCTGTAGTCATGATTTATAGACCCCATTTCCCAACTCTTTAATCATTTTCATTGCTTTGTCTGGAACTTCTCCAAGTTCTCTGTTCACTTACGTTTCAGGCTCCAAATGACATGGTATTGAAATACTGAGTGAAAGAATTATTTCCATGTTCTTATATTCAATATTCTTATTTACACATAAAAGCTTTTCTACCCCTATCAGTCTACAAATACTAAATAGGCATTTATGCTATACCTGGCACTGGGCTTCAGAATTCTTGGCAATTTCAAGTAATATGATCCGTCTCTGTGAGGCAGGCTTCTCTTTGCTGTTATTACATGAAAGTCATATATATAAGCTTCTGTAGGGTAGTCTATTTATATAAAGGTGGAGTGTCTTTCCATGTCAGTAAACAATGCTACCTCTTATCAGTTTTGATTACATGAAATTAATTTAGCAGCTTATCTGCTCCATGAATATAACAGGTTATCCCAAACTATCCTATAAATTAAACAGAAAATGATCTTGTGATTTTTTGGTGTTATCTACTTTCAGTAGGCTCAAATTTTATTTTGATTTGTAAATTTCACTCTAGTTCAGCAAGGTACTACATTTTTCTATCTATTGTCCTTAAAAATATTTCAGTTAATACTAAAATATTAATAACATGAAATACTTAGACACAGTAAAATTATACTAGTACTGTATACTGCCTTTCTTTCAAAGCATTTTCTGTATCTCTTATCTGATTTGATCCTTGTAAAATCTTATTACCAAAAAAGGATAGGAATGATCACAATCAACATCAATTTGATCACACTAAGGCACAAATAGACTTTAAGATCAACCAAGGTGGTAAAAGTTAACGAGGAGATAAGTGTCTGACTGGTGGTCCAGGTTTTTCCACAAGAGTTTTTCAAAGCATGAGAAAAACTTGAACTCTTACAATTACATAACACTCCTATAGATTAAAACTTTTAGGGAAGATGAAATAAGGCTATTGTAGACTATTGTAAATGTTATTTTAGTGAAAAATACTTTTTTTTATTGTTGGGGATTCAGTGAGGGTACACAATTGATTACATTAATTGATTTTGTTAGATAAGGGTTACATTAATTGATTTTGTTAGGTAAGGACCCTCTTATAATTGTGTCCTGCCATCAAAAGGTGTACCATACCCTTTGTCCCCCCACCCTTCCCTCTTTCCCTTTCTCAGCACTTCCTATCCCCCACCTCCCCAACTGTGTACAAGGACCTTAATTGTCCTGATAATATCATTACACTACTAATAATATAATTAAAGGATTGACAGCAATATTTATTCATAAGGTATTATAAGAATTGTGGTCTGGCAGAATAGCGCAAAATTAACATGCGTATTAGTTAGGGTTCTCCAGAGAAACAGAATCAATAATACATATATGCATATATAGCATATATGTCTATACACATGTATGTATTTTATAGATAGTGTATATATGCCATGTATATGTATATTTACATAGTGCATATTGATGAAAGAATTGGCTTACAGAATTATGGAGGCTAAGAAGTCCTACGATCTGCAGTTAACAAGTTGGTAACCTAGGAGAGCTGATGTATAGTTTTAGCTCAAGTCCAATAGGCCTGAGAACTAGAGAGTCAAGGGTAAAAGTTTGTCTCAAAACAGGTGGCCTTGAGACCAAAAAGGTGTTAATGTTTTTGTCTGAACCTGAAGGCTGGAAAAGCCCAAAGTTCCAGCTGAAGCATCCAGGCATAAAGCTCTCCCTTTCCTCTTACTTAGCCTTTGTGTTCTCTATAGATCTTCAGGTGATTAGATAAAGCACACGCCCATTAGGGATGGGAGTCTGCTTCACTGTCTACTGATTCAAACATAAATCACATTGAGAAACACTCTCACAGCCACACCCAGAATAATATCTAGGGAAATGTCTGGGTGGTCCAATCAAGTCGACATGTAACATCAGGCATCCATAAGATGCATTATGAACATTTTCAATCCTGACAGTATCCCTGCATGCCTCTGTGGCTGTGTTATCAATTCCCTTGGAGGTAATATAAAAATTATAAATTTTAGGCCCTTGAAGAATATTAATCATGAGTTAAATGTCCTTTCTGAACTTGTACTCTAAAAGGTCCTGCTTTTTACTATATTACCTGGTAGTAACTCATTCATATCCCAAGCTAGTGGTCTTAGGAAGCTACAGAAAAGTTGACATGAACAAAACTTTGTTATCAATCTGTTATTTTCTGGTGTTATTGTGGAATCAGTTTCTTTGAATTACATAACTCATTTCATGCAATTGCATCAAGTATGTTTAGTTATATATGAAATAAAAGCCAAAATTTTTATTTTTGGTTATGTTTGTAGATTATTTTTAATATATATTCCTTTTTTTGGTCTTTGCAAATTACTGCAAATTTTGCCCAATTCTCTAAGCAGGTATTTTTAAGTTGTATAAGACAATATTTGTATGATCAGATTGTTTTACACATTTAAAGATAATCTCGTTTTAGATAGAATTCTGTGGGTTTTTATTTTTTAAACAAAAACCAAAACCACTTTTACTGTGTTATAATTCACATACCATAAAATTCATCCAGAATGTATAACTTCAATTGTTTTTAGTATATTCACAGGGTAGTCGAGCTATCACCATCATGAATTTTAAAACTTTATGGGTCCTATTACTGCTTATTACTGGTCACTCCTTATTTTCCCCAACCCACACACGAATCTATCCTATTTCTGTTTCTCGTGTTTATTTAAAAAAGTTTTATATAAATGTAATCATATAATATGTGGTCATTTCTGGTTGACATCACTAAAGCTCCCAAGATTCATTCATGTTGTACATGTGTGAATTCTTCAATACTTTTTATTGATGAGTATTATTCCAATGTGTAGATATATCAGATTTTATTTTTCTATTCGTTTATGGGCATTTTGAATTGTTTCCTATATTGCTGCTGGAATATAAAATGGCATAGCTGCTTTGAAAAACAGGTTAGTAGTTCCTCAAAATGTTAAGCATGGATTTACTCTATGACCCAGTCTATCCCAATTGTAGGAAATGGAAACATATGTCCACTCAAAAATGCATACACAAATGTTCGTAATAATGTTATCTATAGCAGTTACACCATTGTCCTTTCTACCAGCAATGTAGGAACGTTCCAATTTCTCCATGTCCTCATGAACACTTATTATCATCTATTTGGTTACAGCTATGCAAGTGAATAAGAAGTGGTATCTCATTGCAGGTTTGTCTTTCTAAATGCTTTACCCATTTTTCATTTGGGTTACGAGTCTTTTTGCTGTTGTGTCTAAGAGTTCTTTATACATTCTGGATACCTGTCCTTTATCAGATACGTGATTTGCTACATATTTTCTCCCATTTTGTGGGTTGGCTTTTCATTTTCTTAATGGTGTCTTTAGAAGCACAGAAGTTTTTAATTTTGATGAAGTCCAGTTTGCTTTTTTTTCTTTTATAGTTTGTGATTTTTGTGTTATAGCAAGACATAGGTTGTGGATATAAGTTGTTCCATAGTATGACTAAATAAAATTTGGTCCCATTCATAGTCTTGGAGGCCTTGAGATTTGTTTTGACCCCAGGAAGGTACTTCTTAAGTGTCTCTTTCCCTGGTTCTCTTTGCTGAACTTGTAGGTGGTACATGGTTTAGCTCGCTGTTACCATGGCAATAGCCTCCTCTATATTGCTTTCAACCCAAATCTCTGTTGTTCTTTATATTATATTAGACTTGAACTTCCCCATGCTCTGTTACAAGTCATTCTTTTAGGGATATCTTCAGAGATCTTTCTTTTTGAAACCTTTCTCCCCTTTTGGGAAAAATATTTGCACCACTGCTTTAGAGATGAAGGCAGAGACAGTGGTGTGATCTCAGAGTGACAACAGCTTACACAGAGGACATTAGGTTGGAGTCCTAGCCTATAGTCTTCTTACTAAGGAAACTTTGCCCTATGAATGAGCTGAATCAGGGTAATTAGGGCCTCCTACTCTCATTAAGCCATGCCTTGCATGGGGTTTCTGCTCTGTGTGTAGGTGGTTAAGCAGAGGAAGGGAGCCCCAGCTTTCTTAGCTACTCTCGTCTGGAGTAGAGCTTCTGCAAACAGAAACAGGATATAAGAAGAGTAGTGGCTTCTCCCTTTTGGGGAGATCTGTTCCTTGGACTGGGACCTTAAGGGAGTGGAACTCTGTGTTCCAGGCTGCGTCCATCTGAAGTGGGAGTCTGTCCACTTCAGGAACGAGCAGGCCATGGTTTAAACATCACAGACTCACTTATACAGAGTTAGTAGCTTTTCTCAATACGTCTTTCTCGGTTTATCGTATGACCTGAGCACTGTTTTCAAAAGTTTTAAAAAAATGTTTGTTTAGATAATTCTTACCAGTTATGGTTGTTTCATCGGGGAAAGGGTTGGAGAGCCACTCTAGAAATTATTCCCCTAGTTTGCTCTTAACTTCAAGAAAAATTAGGAAGCCTGATTGGTCCTGGGGGATAATAAGCCAGAGTAAAAATTTTGGAAGTCATTCTTCCTGCCAGTTGATAGATTATCAACCCCATCCCAAATCTCATAAGGCACGGGTGCCAGGTAGGACTTGGAAAAACTTGCTAGGCCCTGTTGGACATCCTCCCACACAAGCCTGGTTTTTTTAATCATCATGGCAAATGCATTTTTATTTTTTTGTATGGTCAGCATGCTTCACTCTTTATTTTGTCAAGCACATCCCTAGAGGCATTGTAGTTTTCAATTCCTGGTAATCAAACATGTTGGAGTTAACTAGAATGATATGACCCTTGTCACAAATTCTATTCTGCCCATCAAACAACTGGTGCTAATCATTTTTTGAACACCATTGCTTCTGTTGATTTTTGCTTTATTTCATTTTGCTGAAAATAGGTCAACAATATTTAGTGAGTGGTGTCTCTTGTACCACATTAAGAGTAACTAGGCATTCCCTACTATTCCATTTTTTCATCTTTATTTTTCTCATTTGCTTTGTTACTCTTTTTAGCATCTCTAACCTTTATATTAATGATGACACAGGGCTAATATACACATATATGATTTAAAAATGAATGACCTTTTATGTCAGAGAATTCAATATGAGAAACCAAGGACTAAGCATTATTTTATCTTCTCATCATCAAAAGCTTTCATTTGAGTTAATATTTCAGAAATCACATAATTAGTCTATAGGATTTGATTGCAACACCATACATCAAAAATTTTTGTTGTTACTTTTGAAAAGAGAAAATATTTTTCCTTGATTTACCTTCTAAGTTACTTAATTGAAAAATATACATTTTCCTCCAATAATCCCTTAATTTGCATTCTTCAAATGCATTCTTAATATAAACAAGAAAAGGAGTAATATGCTTGATGCACAGAAAGAACACAGTAGGTCCATTTATTTGAAAAATTATTTTCATCTGCTTTTTCTGTCTTCCTAACTGCATTCATATAAGAGTATATGTGGTGTTTAGGAAGTTACCTGTTCAGCTTACACCATGGCTGATTGTTGGGATACTTACCAGGAATATGATATAACCATTGAGCCAGAGCCCTGCTTCCAATCATGACGAACAGATCATAAGACTCTAACCAGAAGAAAGCCTGATGAGGTTGATGTGGAAGGTAGGGAAGAGATAAGAATTGGTTAAGTGCAGGGCTAGAGATGTATTTGTCAGCTTATTCATAGGGGACTTGAACTTCTTTATCAGGACAATGAAAAGTTCCTAACTTTAGAAGATGGGCAGAGCATGTAAAAAATTTAGGTGAGCTATTTATGACCCATGGTCCATAGTTTTGCATGGAGGGCAAGGAGGTTTAGAGGAGTACATCTGAGTGGGGGCTGTAGAGTCATTC
>NW_003852490.1:4999290-5000750 GCF_000181295.1 Otolemur garnettii
TAAATAACATTTTTTAAAAATTAAATCATAGCTGTGTACATTAATGCAATTATGGGGTACAAGGTGCTGGTTTTATATACAATTTGAAATACTTTCATGAAACGGGTTAACATAGACTTCACCACATTTTTCTTAGCCATTATGTTAAGATATTTCTATTCTACACTTAGTAGATTTAGCACGTACCCTCGTAAAATGCATCATAGGTGTGGTCCCACCAATTACCCTCCCTCTTCGTATCTTCCTCCCTCCCCTTCTTTCCCTCCCCTCCCTCTCCTCTTTCCCCTTCATCTTGGGCTGTAGTTGGGTTATAGCATTCATATGGAAGGGTGAGTGTTTATAAATTGGTTTCATAGTAGGGGGGAGTACATTGGATACTTTTTCTTCCATTCTTGAGATACATTGCTAAGAAGAATATGTTCCAGCTCCATCCATGTAAATATAAAAGAGGGAAAGTCTCCATCTTTCTTTAAGGCTGCATAATATTCCATGATGTACATATACCACATTTTATTAATCCATTCATGGGTCATTGGGCACTTTGGCTTCTTCCATGACTTAGCAGATATGAATAGGGCTGCAATAAACATTCTGGTGCAAATATTTTTGTTATAATGTGATTTTTGGTTTTCTGGATATATTCCTAGTGGAGGAATTGTAGGATTGAATGGCAGGTCTCTTTTTAATCCCTATGTGATTTCCAAACATCTTTCCAAAAGGAATGTATTAGTTTGCATTCCCACCTGCAGTGTAGAAGTGTTCTCTCTTCTCCACATCCACGGTTTTGGGATTTTGTGATGTGGGCGAATCTTACTGGAGTTAGACAATATCTCAAAGTGGTTTTGATTTGCATTTCTCTGATGATTAAGGATGATAAGCATTTTTTCATGTGTCTGTAGGCCATGGGCATAGCTTCTTCAGAGAAGTTACTCTTCAAGTCCCTTGCCCACACTGAGATGGGATCACTTGTTCTTTTCTTACTAGTACATTAGAGTTTTCTGTGGAATCTGGTTATTAAACCTTTGTCAGAGACATAACCTGCAAATATCTCCTCCAATTCTGAGTGATGTCTTGCTTTACATACTGTGTTCTTGGCTGTGCAGAGCTTTTTGGTTTGATCAGATCCCAGTAATGTATTTTTGGTGTTGCTTCAATTGCTCAGGGGATCGTCCTCATAAAATATTCTCCTAGGCCGATTTCTTCAAGTGTTTTTCCTGCACTTTCTTCTAGTATTTTTTTAGTTTCAAGTCTTAAGTTTAAATCTTTTATCCAGTGAGAATCTATCTTTGTTAATGGTGAAAAGTGTGGGTCCAGTTTCAGTCTTTTACAGGTTGCCAGCGAGCCAGTTCACCCAGCACCGTTTATTAAATAGGGAGTCTTTTCCCCACTGAATGTTTTTGATTGGCTTATCAAAAATGAAATGATGGTAAGTAGCTGGGTTTATCTCTTGGTTCTCTATT
>NW_003852490.1:5002221-5003447 GCF_000181295.1 Otolemur garnettii
CTCTTTTTCCTGGTTACATTAGCCAAAGGTTTATTTATTTGACCTTTTCAAAAAACCAACTTTTTGATTTATTGATCTGTTGTATAATCTTTTTGTTTTCAATTTCATTTAATTCTGCTCTAATTTTGGTTATTTATTTTCTTCTGCTGGGCTTGGGATTGGAATGGTCTTCCTTTTCCTGTTGCTTGAGATGTCCTATTAAGTTGTTAATTTCCTTTCTTTCTGTTCTCTTGAGGAAGGCTTGTAGTGCTATACATTTCCCTCTTAGGACTGCCTTTGCAGTATCCTAGAGGTTCTGATAATTTGTGTCTTCATTTTCATTTTGCTCCAAAAATTTGGTAATTGCCTTCTTAATCTTGTCTATAACCCAGCTATCATTCAGCATAAGGCTATTTAGTTTCCATGTTTTTGTATGGGTATGCAGATTCCTGTTGTTACTGAGTTCAACTTTTATTCCATGACAGTCTGAGAAGATGCAAGGAATAATTTCTATTCTTTGAAAGTTGTTGAGGTTAGACTTATGATCTAAGATGTGATCAACTTTGAAGGATGTTCCATGGGCTGATGAGAAGAATGTGTATTCAGTTTTGTTAGGATGAAATGTTCTGTAGATGTCTGTTAAATCCAATTGTTTGAATGGTTAAGTTTAAGTCTAAAATTTCTTTGCTTAGTTTCTTATTGGAGGATCTATCTAACACTTCCAAAGGAGTGTTAAAATCTCCAACTATTATGGAGCTGGAGGAAATCAAGTTGATCATGTCTCTTAGAGTCTCTCTTATAAATTGAGACACATTCTGGTTGGGTGTATAAATGTTAATAATTGAAATCTCATCATGTTGAGTATTACTCTTAACAAATAGGAAGTGACCATCCTTATCTTTCCTTACTTTTGTTGGCTTAAAGCCTATTGTATCTGTGAATAAAATTGCAACACCTCCTTTTTTTCTGATTTCCATTTGCCTGAATTATAGATGACCATCACTTTACCCTGAGCCTATATTTAACTTTTAAGGTAAGATGAGATTCTTGTATGCAGCAGATATCTGGCCTGAGTTTTTGTATCCAATCAGTCAACCAGTGCCTCTTTAGAGAACAATTTAAGGCATTCACATTTATTGAGAGTATTGATAATCCTGGTCACATTTTGGGTATCGAGTTTTTCGAAAGTCCAGTGGATATTTTTAATCCTTTGCCATTGTGGAAGTTGGAATTTGATCAAAAGTTTC
>NW_003852490.1:5004211-5011211 GCF_000181295.1 Otolemur garnettii
AGTTCTTTTCTCAATATGTCAAAATCTTTGGTGATTTTGTCTTTGAATTCATTGAATTCTTGAGACAACTTTTGAATTATTCCTAAAATTTCTAATTCCAACTTTACTTCCATTCTCTTAATCTTATTTGCCATCCAAATTCTAAACTCAATTTCTGACATCTCAGCCATTTTGTTTATGAATGGGATCTTCTGGTGTGTCTTCCTCATCATTCCTTGGGGGAGTTTATCTACTCTAATTATTCATGTTGCCAGAGTATTTCCACTGATTCTGCCCTATGATTAATTTTCACCATTTGGCTAGGTGAGCAGGTAAGGTGAAATTGGATTGAGGGCTCCTGGAGTAGTGATTAACCAGCCCTTTTCCCAGGAGCTGGACTGGTGACTGCAGCTTTTCCTCTAGAGCTTTGAAAAGGACCCATAGAGTACTATAGCCTGAGACTCTGGGCACCTTGTTGGTGGGGTTAGGTGGCTCTGTCTTGCATTCAGCTGGTCTCTATCCAATCCTAGTGAATCAGTACTTTTGTGTTGAATTTTCAGCTGTGGAGAAATACAAGCAACTAAGACACCCTGCCCACCACAGGCAACAACTGGAAAAGGAAAATCAAACCTTCCTACAACAACACAACCAGTGTATCACCTTGGATGGTCCTTGGGTAATTGGCCCAGGTCAAGAGTTCCAAATCAATTGTCTTGGTCAGAACCAAGTCTCAAGTGAGAGAGTTCAAAAGGTTTCCAGCAACTAGATAGCAGGAGTCTACTGGCAGCTTGAGTGTAACTTGCTCCAGTGTTCTGTGGAGTCAGAAGGGCCCACCCAGCAAGTGAGTTAGTCTGGGGAGGTTGATGCCTCCTTCCACATCTTGCTCCTCTGTCACATCCAGTCACTGTGTTGCAGCCCAGTTCCCTCCAATGAGCAGTTGTGCCAGGGGTTTGTACCTGCCTCAGTCACAAGGAGATCTATGTCTCCTTAGCTAGACCTCTGCACTCTGCCACCAGCTGACACAGGGGGAGCTGAAGCCTGACTACCTCTGGTGCTTAATGGAAGCTGGGGAGTATCACTCAGTTCCAGCCTCACCTCACATGGATGTTGCTGCCACTTATATTCTCAGAGAATTTGCGTTTCTGTCCTGGCCATATTCCACTGAGGGCCAGGTGCTGTTTGAGTTCACAGAAACAGTGAATCAGCCCTGCCTTGTGCCACTGCCACTGTATCAGTTTTCATGGAGCTGGCATCTCTGTCTCTGCTGCACTCTGTGTTGGGGCTGTGTGGTTAGAGCTCACAAAGGGCTCTCAGTTCCTGCCCCTCCCTGACCTGATGCCACTGCCACTCCTGCTTTTGTCCCAGCTATGCTTCACTGGGGGCCAGGTTCATCTTAGGCTCACAAAAGCAACAATTCTGACTCAGCCCCACCCTGGGAGTATGCCACTTCTGCATGCTGTATATTCTGGTCTCCGTCCATCAGCACCCACCCAAGCAGGTACCACCTCCGGTATACCTTTTGCTCACAGGGTGTGAATTTCCATGGCTACCGCCAGAGTAGAGCCCTGGCTCCCTCTGGTTGCTAAGAGAGACAGGAAGTGTTTCTCCAAAATATCACCAGGTATGTGAGCCCTATTCTTGCTGTAGCCACTGTGCTGTGCTGTGGGGCACTGTTTCTCCCTCTCCTATATGGCTCCCTTGCACCACAGCCCCCATTTTACACCTGTGCTGCTGATTCAGCACAGACTTGTAACAGCCCACACTTTGTCTATACTTCTCAAGAAAATGCCCAAGAGTCTGCACTCTGCCAGGGACAGGCTTCCAGACCTCGGGGTGGGAGTGGAAGGGAGTGCTGGGAGTTCAGAATTGCGGATAGAGTATGAGTTCAGTTTTATGCAGGAGATTGCCGTGGCACACTAGTGGGTCCTCTCTGGGCAAGGAGATCTAGTTTTTAGCAGCTCACTCATATGGAATAGAAAAAGAAGTGATCTGAACTCTGCTCACTTGTTTGTCAAAAGTACACTGCAAGCTGTTCTCACAGGGGAGGGGACTCCCGTCCACTTTGTGAGGGGTTTTGTACCTATTGTTTGTTTCCTTGGGGTTGCAGCTTGCCTCAGCAGGGGTAATGTGCACTCTTCAATCTTCTCTCTTGGCTCAACTCCAAACCATCAGCTTACTTGATAAACTTCTGTCCTTTAATTCTCCTTCTGGATGGGAGCCTCCGTGGCTCCAGTCGGGAGCCTCAAGTTGGCTCCAGTCGGTCATCTTGCCTCCTTCTCCAATAAATAACACTTTTTATAATGACTACCAGTGATTTAAGCCAGTATTTTTTGGTATATATATACTTTTAGCAGTCATATATATCTTTTACAAGTACAATAAGTCTCCGTCAGTAAATGTTTTTTATTTCACAGAGATTCTCAAATGTATGTGTGTGTGTGTTAAAAAAAAAATACCCATAGCAAATTTGATATGCCTCTCCTTCTCCAATCTGGTTGAAAATTGTGGGCCTTTATTTTTCTCCTACATCTGGACTCAGGGCAAGAATACTGTGGCCCTTTCTGTAGACACTGTTTGCTAGGTGTGTGGCTATAATTAGATCAAGATTCTCTGGAAAATTTAGACAGAAAAAGAGCCCCTCTCTTTGTGACCATACAAAGCTCAGATCTTTCTACACATGAAAGGGATGGTATAGGCTTACAGAGCTATTAGATAGAATTTTCTGGAATGAAGTAAATATGTATACCTGCCATTCATCACATGTGGCACTGAACACTTGAAATATAGCTAGTATGAGTGAGAAACTAAATTTTAAATTTTAATTTTGTTTAGTTAATTTGAATTTGAAAAGCCACATGTCTGTAGTGGCTATTGTAATGGATAATATAGATGTGAAGAGTCTTTTTCTTTGTGTGTGTGTTTTGGGGGTGAGGGGATGGAGGGTCCAATTGTTGAGAAAATATTAATATCTAGATAAACCTTTTCCTAGGCAAATCAGTACCTAGTGGATTAAAAAAATTCCAGATATATAAAAAAGATATTTTAAGAAATGTTCAAAAGAATTTCCGTAGTACAGATCCTTATGCACCTGTGAGCAGAACCATGCATCTTAATCTAATCATTCACTCTCAGAATAACTACAAATAGAGCCATCTTTATTTAGTTTAAGTTGACTTGAGTTTCAGGTGTGTTATTGTTAAGACTAAGATGAACATTTAGAAATTTTGTCCTCTTTGCTAACATTTAGAGGAAAATGTCATTAACATAATTTTTTCTCCTTTTATATTTGAGAAAACTATGCACATACAGCTTTTCTTTAGTGTTAGTTGACAGTCTTTAAATAGATACAAGGTAACCTATCCAGGGATTGTGGAGAAATTTCCTTGTGCACAAACTTTTAGGAAGGGTGATGTGACCATTGTGGCCAATTTTCAATTTTCTTCCCATTACTGAGTCTCCTTGAGCATCTATGGAAAACTATTATCTGAGAAAGCCTCCCTCTGTGGTTGCTCCTTAGTCATTAGCCAATGAAAGAGTTAACTGTCTACTTGGCTTTGGTAGTGAAATGCTTCAATCTTGTCTGAATTCTACTGTTCTTTGATTTCATCAAAAGGGATATTTGCATATGGACTGATAAGACACCATGGCACTGGGATCCTGGGTTTCATACAGCACAGATTTGGCACAGGCCTGATGAAAACTCAATTATGATTTATGTCTATGCAACAGAATTTCCTATTGATTACCTGCCAGAACTATGATAAAGCAACGTTAGGCTCCAAGCCAATCCTTTCCAGCCATAATCTTTCCTTAGGTTTTGCAGTCTTTGCCCTTGCTGTAGTGTTCTGAACATTTGTGAACAATAGTAGTTCAGAAAAATGATCCTTGGAGATACAAATTTGTTTGCAATAAAAGATCCCTTCTTATTGCTTAAGTTTAGTTTGTATTTACTTTTCAATTATTTGGAATTTATCCAGCACTTTGCTTATGTGCATCACACTGCTCTAACTTTTAAACAATGCAGAAGAAATGGAAAACATAGTTCATGTTTCGAGGCACTTGCTAATAATAATCCATAGGGAAAAAGTTGTCCAGAGATGAAGATGTTAGTCCAAGAAGCAATTTTATTTTAATATTAGAATGTTGTTCAAATTGAACAAAATGAGGTGATGAAGAGAATGAACAGGAACTAGACTGAAGCTTCTTGGTTATGATGAGGAAGGGCATAAAGATGGGAATCTCAGCTGGGTAGAGGGGATGTGAAATGAGGGTCATTAAGAGAATTCCCAGGGGGAAATCTAGCTTCCTTGATAATCAGTTTCCTGTTGAGTTGGTGAGCATTTCTTCTCATAATTAAAAATTTTATCTTTATTTAGAGTAACTTTAAAATATCTAAAATTAACATTAACTGGCCACGTGCCAGGTCTTGTTCTGAGTGCTTTATACCATCTATTGAGTCATTTGAGTCTTACAACATCTCTGGGAGGTAAGTTATATTATTTTCTCCAGTTTACAGCCTAATTAACTGCAGGTGGAGGTGTGTGTAGCCCGGAGGGCCCACAGCTAATAGGCAGTGGTGCTGGACTTTGAACTCAGGCCTTGGGGCTCCAGGTTCTGGGCAGTCACTTACAATGCTATCCATCCTGTCATCTGTGGAGGAGACTAGAAGGGTGCATGTTGTTGCTTATCCTGGCTCCTTAAGGAATGACAGGGATGTCCCATTCTCATGGCAGGGAGCCGAGGGGTCAGTATTCTCTGTTCTTTAGTTTCAGGAGCACTTGCTGTTGGAGGGGCAAGATCTCTTTATGGCTCAATACAGTCAGTTTTGAAGAAGCTTCTTCAAATCTGCAGAATAAGTCATCCAGGGTTGTGTTATGGGTTGAACGTGTCCTCAAAAAAGATATGCCAAAGTCCTAACCCCAGTATCTCAGAATATGACCTTATTTATAAACAGAGGCTCTACAGAGATAATCAAGTTACTTTGTTATGTCAGTCTTAGGAAACTAACACAGGTTGAAAGTGGTTTTCAAGTGTGTGAAGTGGCCTCTTATCAGCTGAACACTGTTCAAATTCTCAAGAGGGTACCTCATTTCCACATATCAGCAGAGAGTGAAACAATTTAAAACCTCTGCAGTGAGGTTAATGTGGCATCACGTGAAACAAAGATCTCACATGACCACTTGGAACCTTACACAACTGAAAACGCTTTTCAAATTTATTACTACCTCAAAAAACTTACTAAGAACATAATCTGTGTCAGAATCCAACTTAGGCACTGTGGGTAGAGTCTAGGGAAGATTTTTTTCCCCTCTGAAGATCTTCAATAGCCCCTTTCCTGAACTTTCTCATGGCTATTTGTGCTATGGGCACAGCCCTGCCTGCTTAAGTGAGTAGTTTAATTTATTCTATATTCTGAAAGGACAATATTCTCTATTCCAAAATTATAGCCTTCTTTTATTGGACAATGGCTCTAAATTATGTGCCAGGTATTTGATTATCAATTTACAGGTTTAGTTTTCATAGGCCAGTGTTTGACATGAGGAACAGAAAGTACAAAGCAAAGCTGATTCTTTGATAGACCACTGCCATCCTCTCTCTTCTCTTCTGGAGAAATACAGCAGAAATCCCAAACTGTTGCTGCATTTTTTGACAACCTGTTGGCCCTTATCCTTGTGCACATGCTTTGGCTACTTGAAGTGCATGAGCTCAGTCTAGACAGAGCCCCAGGTATAGTTTTTTTTTTTTTTTTTTTTAATAAAACTGACCCTATTAGGATTCTGCTCGGATCAGAGCCAATAGCAATGTCTTTTGATACAACAGACCATTTGGTGCCTTTGGTGTTACAAAAGATTGTGTGTAGCTTTCCCTTCTTTAAAACTTTTTCTTAATGATCTGGTTGAGCTGACTTCAATCTCTCCCTCTCCTGGGATTGAGAAAAGTAGCACAAACAAACATTTTTTCTTACATACATGGTGTGGCTCTATTATTTTAAACAAGGACTGACCTCAACAGGCCTCTGACCCCACTGGCCAATTATTATCTGAATTGCCATAGATAAGCCTTTCAGCATTTTTGTCTTTTTACTTTTTCCAAATAAGGTATTATCTTTCCTGTATACTTGCATCTGTTAGCTGGCATGTAAATAGCTAACAATCTCAACAACTTGTTGCTGTTTCCTTGATGTGCATTTTACTGTGGTTTATCTTGAGACACATAATAGGAAGTATTCTGCTCAAAGCTAAAGATGTTTTTAGCACCATGTTGATGTTTTATTTTGGCCAAGGCAGTGTTTAGTTAATATTCAGTTAATTCAGGCTAATACTATTTGGAGCTTTCTAAATGGAGTGCAACTTGAGGGCCACAACTCCTGTTCATTGGGGTTTGCGGTGTGTTCAAAATAATTTTCTAAGAATAATCCTGGTCTTTTCTGCCAGTGCCATCTCTGCTAACCTTGTCTGGAGGTTGGCCCAGCTGTCCATGGGATATGTGCCTTTGTGAACTTCTCAGCTGCTGCAAAAGGATATGAACCCTCGCTGGCTCCAGGGTCTGCTCAGGAACTGGAGGATGAACTCAGTGGCACAGGGAACAGCCATTCTCAGTGCATATGCCACATTTCATCACAAGCTTGTCACCACACACTATTGATCAAAAGCTAGGAGGACCACTGTTTAGAGAAGATTGCTCAGTTTTATCTGCCTCCAGATATTCTAAATTAAATATCTGTGTCAAAGTTGTTGAGTGGAGGCTTGAACATTGCTTTTATTGTGTTAGTCATCTGCCTTCTCCTTCTCCCTTTCCAGAAGAAAACGTTTTCTTGTACAGGGTCTGTGCACATGCTGTTAGCACACATTGAGAGCCAGCTTAGTAAGCAGCCCACATATCTTGTTGTATGAATTGCAAAGAAGCTGTGGTGATTGTTCATTACATCACCTGTTTATAAGGATCCCAGGGAAAGTTCCTGTCTGGTTTGAGTACCAGAGTAATTAGACCTCCTTGGGAAATTCAGAGTGTTAATTTATCA
>NW_003852490.1:5011620-5017790 GCF_000181295.1 Otolemur garnettii
ATATATATATATTTGGCAATCTCTATGTTTTTGTATAAATATATACACATATGTATGTATTTATATGCACAGATGTCCATATATACATATATAAATATTTGTATATATATATAAATGAATAATCTCAAAGAGGGTTTTGAAGGGAGTGGTGCTGCAGCAATTGGTGAAGAAAAAGTAGAGGTTACACATGCAAGGAGCAACAGGACAAATCTATAAAGGTACAGGAAATGGTTTTGTCAAGGGATTTGATAAAATCTTCCTTATCACAGTTAAGGTGATGTAGCAAAGCTGCTTAACTGAAATCTTTAGAATAGCACAAGGGAAAAGATGTATAAAAACGAAATTTATTTTAATATCTCTCAGTCTTACATAAAAGTCTTATGAAATTTATCTTTCATAAATTTGTGAAAATATTTTCAATGTATTTCAATACACTGGAATGAAACCTAGAAGATCTCTGGGAAAAAAGTCATTGAGATAAGAAAATCATATTGGTATCTCTTAGCTTAATGCATCTTTGTATGTTATTTAAATGGTTTGGAAAGAGTTAGGCGATGGCATTCTTCAGTTTTATTCATGTGTTCAGGAAGTCATGCTATATGTCTTTGAAAAACAAATGTGAGAAAAGACTGAATGTTTTCTTATAAAATTAGGTATAAATTGAGAATCCAGGTGAATAATGATGGTAATAATCACATACTTCAAAGATAAGAAACATTATCTGGAAATCTTTTAATCTCAAGGTTCCCTTGTCACTGATTAGTTTCCTGAGATTAGGGCTTTGTGTCTAGTCTCTTATAACTATATCCTAAGCATTCAGCCCATCGCCCGGCACACTATATATATTTGCAGAATGAATGAATGAATGAATTTGAAATGTGGGCTGTATTTGTATGATCAAGATGAAATTGATTTAATTTGGGGGAGGCAATGACAAGGACTTCCCTTATACCCCAATGGAAGAATCTAGGTAAGGTAAAAAGGGGTGTAGAGTCAATATCCCAGGTAGCTATTTAAGGCTACCATTTGTACAGATAATTTGAAAATCTCTTTTACCTCTGTAGTGTGCAGCCTAAGCCAAGATGGCTTTTTCTTGGTGTTAGAATAATGAATCCTGGGACTGGGAGGACTTTAAAGACCATCAGCCCTTCCTGAGAAGGGGAGGGGCCGATGATTGGAAGGTGATATCCTCAGATGAACATCTCTGGAACGGTGGCTACGTATACTCACTCTGGAGACAGGACAGTCCCTGCTAGGATTCTGGCTCATCTGTAAGAGGAGAATCACCATCCCTCCTTCACAAGGCTGTTTGTAGAATATGATGAAATAATAAATGAAAGGATAGGAATAGTGCTTGGTACTGTATAAAGCAACAGCTCCAAACTATGGTCAAGTTGTGTTATTAGAAAGCAAAATATAAATAGCTTGAGAGTGCAATGTCATCTTCCCGTATTAAAATTGCTCAAGCAGAATGGATCACTTCCTTCTCGAGAACACCTACAGAGTGCTCTACATGCACATTGCTCCCTGCTGCTCAAAGAGCAACTTTATAAAGGCAGCATCGGCCTACGTGGCAGGCACTTAAAAACTGTCAGGTCACTTTACTTAAAAAATCATCAATAATATCCTTCAATTAAAGTAGTGTTCTGGGACCAAGGCATTATTATACACAGATAACTTTAATAATTAACCCAGTTATTCAAACTATGAATATTTGCCCTTGCTTAACTGTTTAAAGAGGGAATAAGTTTTTCACACGGGTTATTTGTCTCTATCAGCATTTTTCAAATTTTTGACATGATGGACATTTTGGGCTGGATAATTCTTTATTGTGTGAGGCTGACCTGCACAGGGTAGGAGGCTGGCACCATCCTTGACATCGACCACTGAACACAGAAGCTCCTGCCTTCCCAAACAGTTGCAACAATAAAAACCTTCTTTTGACTTTATTACATGTTTCCCAGAGAGCAAAATCATCCCCAGTTGAGAACCACTGAGATAGATTTATATCACATAGACACTTTCCTTCATTGTATTGTGTAATAAGTCTCCAAATGTGCTTTGAAATTAGATCATAAAGTCTTCTTTCTGTGGCAATTTAATAATAGGAAATGGTAATTCTCGGTCCTGGAAGGTTTGGAGCGTTGGATCAAATTACCTCCTGCAGCACCTCTCAATTCTTGGGACTGAAGATACAGAAGTCCCACCTGTCTTCGTGGAGCAGCCCCCCTCCTTGCCTGCATGTGTAAAGACTTGGCAAATAATCTACACTTCTGTCCTTTTACGATATAATAGTATGTAACCTTTTCCTCAAAGTTACGGGGCAATAGTCACAGATCTTGCCTCCTTTAAAATGTTTTTGCTGTGTTTATCAGTTTCCAGTTTACCAAGGTTTCCTTGTCTATCTCAGCTGCACAAAGTATTCTGTGTCATTTCTTAGGTCTATTGAGTATAGGAGGAAAAGAGGTGACAGTGACAGTGGCCATACACGTTTCAGAGCCTTTCTGCACATTAACAGTGGCTATCTACACCTGGTGCTTGGAACATATCCTGACAAGGCTGCTGTAGCAAACTCTGGGCGCCCACTCCCGCTCTCTGCAGACGCCCCACCCACAGACAATCGGGGCATTGTACTGAGCAATCCCAGAGCTGTTCAGAGAGCATCCCCCGAGGCTAAGGCTTGGCTGTTTATTTGTGGCCCTTGATCAAGAATGACGTGGCAGCAGCTTTTGGGATGTGCTTAGGAGTGACTTGTACCAACAGCGCCCGAGGCTCTGGTCCTTTCTCACAGCCTTTTACTGTCACTGAAAACAATGCCGTATGTATTTGAGGAGTGTGGATGTGTTCTGGGGGAAAACACATTAGGAATGCATCCAAGCTCACAGTGGCCTCTGGGCCTGTTGGCACATCCCTTAATCTTTCTCTGTTCCAGGTGTACATCACTGCAGATGTGAGGCAAAGTTGGGGTGCGGCCTGCTCTGCTCAGTGCCCATTAGGGTTATTGGTCAGGGTGGGAATCAGAAGAAAACAGGAAGAAGCTAAGATAGCTCTAAAAAACAAGATGCCTCCTGTCTCCATGAAGTGACCCTCGCTCCAATCCAAAAATGTTTGAATGGAGACTCTTCCTGAACCCTGGCCACATTTTAATTATACATGTGATCAAATAAAATAAACCGTACAAGTGGTGAAGTAGAAAAGGATTTAAACTCAGAACATCTACAACTTTATAAAGGTGGAAAAACACGAGTGGGAAGGGAGACTGGCTAAAAGAAGGGGCAACTAGGAATGAAACCGTCATCTTTCCCTAGGCTTCTGATTCTGACCCAGACACAGACAAAGCAGAACTGTGAACACGATTTAGAAAGAACTCACAAAGAAAGGTTCCCATGTATTTAAATCTTCTTTTGCCACTGTGTTTATAGGAAGCATGGAAGAAAATTTATTTTGAACACAGTGGCTTGTGTTGGCACAATGTTTTTATTGGCCATTATTCCAAGCTCTGGCTTTTCTATTTTCCTGTTCTCTTTGACTGATATTTAATGAGTGCATTTTAAAGAGCATTTTTCCTCTTTTATAGCCAGGGCACCAGCTCTAACCACTGAAAATTTGTAAAACCGTACAATATAGCCCTTACAACATGGTTCCATCAGTTATACACCAATAAATAATAGTGATTTCAAGGGTGATTAATCATAATCATTATAAAGCACTTTGGCCAAGCCAACATCTGTTTCCATGGATACGGCAGCGGCCATCACGGTTTTGTAATTTATATGTTTTAGTTATTGTTCCCAGATGACTGTGGGGACCATTCTGCACAATCTGACCTTTTAACTTCAGGCCCCAATGGGGTCTGTGGTTTACAATGAGCCAGGAGTCCTTTGGAGACATTTTTGTTGAAAATGTGTGGAGATCTAAGGAAATGAAGTCGGATTTCTAATGTCTTCCCATCGTTGCTTCCTTGAAGGGAAGAGAAGTGCAGTGGTGATAGCATCGATTCAAAGCAACTAGTAGTCCTGATCATGCTGTCAGTGAATCAGCACTCAGAAGCCTCCCCATTCCTCGGGGAGTGAGAATCCCCCGGTGCAGTGCATTTCCCGAAACCACACCTTCTGCCTCATTCCCAGACCTCACATGCTGCTCACACCCCTCCTATGAGCAGCCTCGCATTTCCACGTGGTTAAACACTGCTTCCTTTACTGGTAAAGAGACAACTTGCCCTGATTCCTTTGTTTCTGGTGGGTGGCCTGGATCCTGGGCAGCGCCTTCTCACTGTGGTGACGGTGTGGTCACTTGTCTGGCCAAGCAGACCTGCTCCTGTCGGTCCTCACTCCATCAGTGGGAACAGCTACACTGTGTTAGTATCTGTCACAGGTAGGGGAGGAGACAAAAACCAGTCTTATGTTATGCAGCAATATAAATTATCTTTTCAAGAATGTCACGTAAAAATGGACCCACATAGTAGAAATTCTTTGGAGTCTGGCTTTCCCCTCCAGTGAACACAATTCCCTTGTGAATTATCCATATTGTTACATGTCAATGATTATTACTTTTAATTACTAAGTGGTATTCTATCTTATGGATTGTACCACACTGTGAATTTTTAATAAGCAGTTGGGGTGTTTCCAGTTGGGGCAATTATCAATAAAGTTGCATACTTGTTTACATATAGGTGTTTGTGTAGACATGTGTTTATTTCTCTTGTAGTTGGGAAATAATTACTACCAGGGTGATCTTTTGGAGGTCAAATCACACACTAGCACATACCAGAAACACTCTTGGCGTGGTAAAGAGAGATGGCATTTGAGGACTCCAACAAGAGATGGCAAGGGGATTGGTATGCGCCTTTTCAAATATCAGTCTAGTTATTGCAGTATGATTCTTCAACTTATGCTACTTTGGAAAAGTCAGCCTGTAGGGTTCCATAGGTTTTATTAACTCCTCCCCTTTCCCTACAGCAGAACTAGACCAACGAATAGAAGTAATTGGTCATGGTCTAACCTTTGCCTAGACAGATGAAGTTCAAGGCTGTATTTCTTTTCTAGGGAGCTCTTCATAGATTTGCTGCTGCTCTTGTCTCTGATGCTGAGCCTTGTGGTATTGTGTGCCCCTCTTCACAAGGGTGAAGGATAAATGTTTCATAACGAAGGTGCTGAGACTCTCAAGGAAAACCTTCCACCAGCTGCTATTGCTTCATTCTTGTTCCTGTCACGGATGAATCCTCCCCCTGGAGTCACTGATGTGATAAAGCTCTCCCACTTCTCTCCAGGCAGCCTTGGCTCCAGCAGTGTCGACCACAAGCAGTTCCTGGAATGTGCCATGTTCTCTCCTGTAGTCCCGGGTCCTGTGATTTCGTGTGCTCTTCCTGGGTGGTGGACCTGCCTCTTCCTTTGTAAAGCAATGCTTTTGTACTCACAGGGTCTCCTGAACATAATGCTTGACTGATTCATCGTGGTAATTTACATAAATTATATTTTCATAGGATTGGTCTACCCATGTCTCTTCCCTGATGGAACCTGTGTGTTCCTTTGTTCTCTGTGTCCCGGAAGCTTAGCCTAGCTCCTTTTGGGATGAATGACAGGTGGAGCACTAATAATGGTGGGTGAGGGGAGGGAATAAGAGGATCTATAGGAAGGCTTAATTTGCATTGCTTCCCTTAGAGGGCATTGGTAAAAAGGTCAGTAAAGTAGCACTAAGGCAGGAGAAGGAACAGGAAGCCTGGCTCTGCTCCTTCAGGTGGGTCATCCACTTGCAGGGGATGTACTAATGAAGGAAGAAATTTGGAATAGGCGGTGGGTGTGTATGTGTGTAAAGAGAGAGAGGAGACAGACAGACAAGCAGGAGGGTGAAATCAGACAGGGCCACATCCTCAGATCAGCTGCAGGGGGAGTCAGGGGAAACTAGAACAAGAGGATTGTCAGATCCTAGACTGGAGCTCTTGGCATCATTTTTTCATCCTGCAAGAAAGACAAGACTCCAAAGAGAAATGATTTACACAAGGCGTTGCCTTGGTTAGTTTAGCAGCAGTGCTTAACCTGTGGCAGACATTTTCTGACTTCTGGTTGGTTTTATTATTTCACCATGGATTGCTGAGCCAAAGAGGGAGGTTGCATGATGCTTTAAGGAAGGCAGGAGAAAAGGCGAATGAGGAGAAGTGCTCAAAGGAGTGT
>NW_003852490.1:5019348-5020283 GCF_000181295.1 Otolemur garnettii
CTGGCCCGTAAAATATTTTAAAGCAATGTGTCCAAAGTAGGTTTTGAGTAAAAACTTGCTGATTTGGATATGCACGATGATCACAGTGAATTGCATTTTAACAGAATTATTCTTTGGCGACTAGGAAAAGGAAGTTGGAAAGCAGGAAATAAGTTATTTTTTACATTAGGTCTAAATTTCAGATTGGTCCTACCTGTGACAGAAATCGCCATGTTTTTCTGCTCTTGAGATGAGTGGCCATGGAGCAAAAACACTTAGTGAGTTTGAGGGGAACAAATATGCTCAGAATTTTGAATGCAAAGGCAGGATTTGTAGAAGTAAACATTTCCATTTTATAATGTTCAGAAAGCCAGGCCACTTGCTGCTATCATTGCCAGATTAAAAAAAAAAAATCCAAACACACTGTTGCAGAGCTTGATTTTTTTTTTTTAAAGCTGACATGATTGAGATAGCTAAACTATGATGTTGATCATAGATTTCCAGAAGCCTGTTTTATTGAACATCATTAAAGCTAAACTTCATTAGTAAGTTATTCCAAGGTATATTCATAGTTATTTTATGTGTGATATGTATGCAATACGCATAATAGATACAGAATCAGCATTTGCTGTACCGTAAAGTAGAAACTCCCCATATAGGAAACTAGACTAGTCTCTCACTTGTTTTCCCACTATTTCTTTCTCCCCAGCTCTGATCCATCCCTCACTTTGGTTCCACATGAAACTTCTCAAGGAATCCCTGATGTCATCCCTCCTTTTCTTGGAGATATTCAAGGATGTCTCACTTTCCACTGAATTAAAACACTTTATCGGTTCATGCCAATGTTCTTTCCTAATGTTCTCCCTACCGCTTTACAGCACACCAAGCCAAATAGTCTACCTTTGGCCTGTTTTCTGAACATTTCCTACCTATGTCTCATTCTTTCCCCCTGCCTA
>NW_003852490.1:5020685-5028136 GCF_000181295.1 Otolemur garnettii
AGGATTTTCCTTTCTGGCCAATGTTTCCAACTCTGTTTCATCAGGGATACCTCCCAGAGTATTCCACAGGGTCTGATTTGCTGTGGTTTGGGAAGAAGGTGATATCAAGATGGCATGCCTGGACACACAGGCATGGTGAAAGGTGAAGTGGCTTTCGGAGTCAGGGTCTTAGAATACTCCAACACACCCACTATTTGCCTGAATTATCCATGATTTTGACTTTCCTTTTTATTTGTTAATTTCATTTTCTTATCTATTTTTTGGTCTTATTTTACATCACATTTTAAGTTGCTAATGACCAATACACACATTGAAAACAGTGACATAGAAATAGAGAAAAAAGTCTTAAGATTAGAGCAAATATAAATTTGAATCAGAGCAAAGTTAGGACTGGGATGGAGGAGGGAAGAAGGAGAAAATCACAAGGATTTGTACTGTGTGTATGTGTGTCTTTATAGTTGTTAGAGATGAACAAGAAATTAGGCTCTACCTTTCATGGCAGCCGAAGTGAGAACAAAAGTTGGTCTGGAACACAGTCTTAATGTCCGGGGAGGATAATCATACCAATTTTGGTGAGAAACAAATACTTCACTAGATTAACATCTATACTAAATTGCTCACATGGAACTTCCCCTAAGGGCAGTGGATGATGTTCTCAACAACACCACATGCATTGTTTCTCAGTAAATAACAGAGGCAAGACTCCACATAAGCCCTATCTCAAGGGGTAACATAATTGGCCAACTATGTTCTTTTCTGCGAGCTAGCTTGATTTGATGGTAAAAACTGAAATTCTAAGAAAAATGGAAAGTCTATCTTTCAAAAGGTCCTCTATAAATAGCTCCTTCTTTAAGCATTCTTTGGATATGAAGTGAAAAGTGTAGGATTCATGCTTGCATTTTTCATGAGCCCATAAAGAATTCTTCATTATTAATTGAGGGTGTATTATCAATTATTAATTGACTCTTAGTCATGATGCATGCTGCATTATCTTTAACATCTCTGTCAACCTCACTCCTGTCCTCAGAAAGTATCTAATGTCCACAGTGACATACCCATAGTTGATGATTAATGGACATGAGTTGAAACAACAGTTAAGGGTCAGCCCTGGTTTATTTCTCTTTGGAATTTGACCATTAAGGAAACACTAAAGGTGTATTCAGAGATAAACAGAATTCTCAATAGTCAAATGTATTAGCATGAAGTACTTAGTTTTCAAGCTGAGGAGAAAATGGTCCTAAGAATTGTATTCATAAAGTAGAACTTCAGAAAGTTCTAAAATGACAGAATAAAGGGATGGTTGGAAAATGCATCCTGGACAGAGAATGGTGTTTGGGAGAAGACTCAGCAGGGAGAACATTTCTAACCTTCTTATTTCAAAGTATCCAGGCCAGCAAAAATGATAGATATGCACATTTCTACAAATATCATCTCATTGCATACTATCTCATAGCTGTCCTACCTTGCAGAGATTCTCATGTGACCATGTGTGGGAAGAGTCCCAGAGTAGCTCCCGAAAGACATCCCAGGTCGCAGGGCCAGGACTAAAAATGTTCTCTGACTTCCAAAGCTTTAAGAGGTCTCTCTTGCCTCTCTCCAGTCCATTAAAGACATATTTGAAGACTAATGGATACTAGACTGGGAAGAGGAAACTTGTGCTTGTCAGCTCTTCCTCCTCACCACCCTGTCCAGCTACAACCTTTTTGTCTTGAAGTTGTTTCTCATCTTGTTTTCCCTTCATGCCTATCCATAAAAGTAGAGCATGGGGTGGATAGAACATCTAGCCGGCACTGGTACTTAGGGATTGATTCTTTAACGTGGGACACTGAGTAAAGAAGCTTTTTTATCTTCAAAGGGACATTATAACAGTTCTTGACAAATCAAAAACAAAACAACTTATACTTAATAAGTTAGGAAATGGGTTCAGTTGTAAATATCAAATACTAGAAGTAGTTGTGGTTGAATCAAAATAGAACAGATAGTATTCCTTCTCATGTGCAGTGGATATCTAGAGATAAGTCATTCAAAGCTGGTAGGTCAGCATATGGTTCTGGGGTTTTTTCATCAGTTTTAGCACTGACTTCTGGTCAATGTATCAATCCATGCACTGGGATGACGTTTGGAACTCTAGTCATTATATCCAACTGCAGGTTGACTGCAGGGAAAACTGGAGGAGGGTGAAAGTCTACTTATGCCTCCTTTTTATGGGAGATATAAAGGGGGTCTGGTTGGGTCATACAAGTTTTTGATTTATATCATATTGCCCTGAGAATGTGGGAAAGATTCTCAGGGAAATCAGTGTGGTTCCTGGTGTAACGTATCTCAGTAAATGTGGGAGTGCTCCTTCTGAGGAAGAAGGGGAGGATGGATGCAGGCAGCCTATGAGTGGTTACACCACACGTGACTCGGAATACATGATGGTAAGTCGGGTTCCTAGTTTCTGATGATTACAGGGTTAGGAGGTTTTATTCCAATTTTCACAGTTTTCTCAATTAGCCTAGTCTTTCAGAGTTGCATCTACTCTTGACCTCAATTAGAACTAAAACAAAACAAAAAGAACCTCAACTCATATGTTCTTATAGAAAAAAAAAAGAAAAAGAAATGATTGACATCTCATTTCTTTTGTTCATTCTAATTATATAGTTTATTAAAAACTCTCAACATGCTTGTGATAAATTTTACTGTTAAATATACTGGCATCTGCTGCTTCCTAATATTGCTCCCTTTTTTGCATTTAGAATCTTTGCTATTTACTTGTATTTAAAAACTAAGAGCTCTTTTTGACCTCAGGTGAATTTACATCATTGTTTTTGGCAAGATTTTTGGGCAACATTAAAGCTACTTACTTTCAAATCCTCAATGCCAAATTTAATTGTATTTAATTCAGAGCCAGTTTTAATGAAAGGTGATAAGACAGCCTTAGTTCTTTTCCGTTTCTGCATTTTCCTCCATGGCACAAGATGCCTGATCCTTTTGAAGTTAGACATAAAAGAAAACTGCATCCCACAAATCACAAGGTCGATTTGGAAACATTCTGAAGACCCTTTCTCTTCGTTCTTCTTGCTTGCTAAAAATAGGTTCTTTCCCTCAGAATTCCTTCCACACGCTCTTCCTCCTTTTATGAGAAGGTTTGCTCACTGAACATGACAATTCCTTACAGATGCGTAGAACTTGAAAATTTTCCACTACCCATCAAAGGCCTTTAACTCTCTTCATTTGTTGTCTTTTCAGAGTTATTACTGAAAAAAGTTTAATTTTGAACAGAGGCAAAATGAAACACTTAGAATCTCTCAGCTTTGACACAACAGTTTTATATGTCCATATTTCCTTCTAGTACCATAGTTTACTTGAGCTACGATTCTATCATTATTTTTTTTATCACTAAGAAGTAGTGCTTCCATTAAAACATGAGACTATGTTGATTAGAAGAGGCATCCTGATTTCATAGCTGTTGGTATGTTAAAAATATTCCTTTAGAAAAAAATATGCCCTTAGAATCAAGAAATGTGGTATATTTCTATACAAATACATATTTTTACACTAACAATGTTAGAATACTTGCCTCCTTGCATTCTTTTTGTGGCTCAAACTGTATACTGTAAACATTTCCTACATTTAGTTTATAATTATCACTTTGATGACTACATACTTTTCCATCAAGTTGATGTACTACAATTTACAAAATCATTTTGCTATCCTGGTGCACCTAGGGTGTTTCTAGGATTTTGACAATAAATATGGCTGTAGATGTTTGATATTGTTAAATAATTTATTTTTCTTAATTCTCAGGAGAAGAATGCAAAATTCATGAATGCTTGTGTGACTCTGGTTATTTTCTACTGCTGTCCAAAAATAGGTTGTACCAATTTCTGATCCCATAAGTAGTAAATGAATATCCCAATTTTTACTGGAATAACCCCCTAAAACTTGGGAGGTATTAAAGAATTGGCTTTGTCTTAATGTAAAATGCTTGATAAACATTGCTTTAATATATATTTATATGAACTAGTAAGAGTGAACTTTTGTTTCCATATGATTATTTAATAAATTTTGCCTTGTTAAGGCTTGCTTATTTGCCAACCACCAATAGGTTTGGTTTCTATTACTTACTTCCATATATCACTGGGATAGTTTTGAAAATAGCTGCTCTGTTAGTGTGATAGAAAAATATTTAATTTTTCAAAAAGTGAGTTCCAAGATTGTGGTGGTGGCAGAGTGTGGTGGCATAGGACAAGAGGGGCTGTGACCCCTTGGACGAGTGAGAAGGCTGGGAAGGAACTGAACCCAGATTCCTAACGTTTTATATGGGGCCAAGTGTCTCTGATTTTTCTCAAAAGAATGAAGATTCTGGTGTTAGGTCTATTGGATTTTTTAAAGCAGCTTTATTGAAGTGTAATTGATACACAGAAGCTTGTACATATTTAATGTGTACAATGTGAGAAGTTGGAACATACGTGTCCACCAGAAACCTATCCATCACCCCTAAAAGCTTCTTTGTGCTTGTTGGGTTTTGTTTGTGGTAATAATTTTATTTGTGACACCATGTAGTTATATAACATTGGGCAAATTACTTGCAGCCTCATCCGTCTTCACCTAGCAGGATATTAAAAGCATCAAATAAATTGCTGTATGAACTTACCACGTTACCATATAATACCCCCAAAATATTGCCACTAAGATACCACTAAGAGGGTAGAAATTGACCCTTTTAACAAACAATGCAGCATTATTGACTGTGGGTACTATGCTGTATAGCTGACCTCTAGAACTAATTCATCTTGCAAATCTCAAACTTTATACCAATGGGGTAACAGCTCCATGTTTCTCTACCCCACTGTTTTAGTCTCTGCTTTTTTGAGTTTGACTATCTTAAGTACCTGATACAAGTAAAATCATGGCGTCCTTTTCCTTCTCTGACTGGCTTATTTCACTTAACATAATCTCCACCAGGTTCATACAAACTACTGCAATGGTGGGATCTCCCTCTTTCTTAAGGCTGATACATATTTCATTGTCTGTACCAAATTTTCTTTATTTGGGTCTTTCTATTCATTCATGTGGACATTTGATGGACATTTGCCTTGTTCCCGTATCTTGGCTATTATGAATACTGTTGCTATCGACATGGGAGGACAGCCATGTCTTTGAGATTCTGATTTCAGTTCTTTGGGGGGATATACCAAGAAGTGGGCTTACTGGATCAAGTGGCAGTTCTATTTTTAATCTTTTGAGGAAACTCCTTACAATTTTCCATAGCACTGGCACTATTTTATATTCCCACCAACACTATGGAAAGTTCTCCACATTCCATTCTTGCCAACACTTGTTATCCCTTTTGTGTGTGTATGTGTGTGGCAATAATTCTAATTCTGATACTTTATGGCTATGTAACATTGGGTAACTTCTTGCAACCTCATTTGCATTAAGTGGGATATTAATCTTCACCAAGCAAGATATTAAAAGCATCAAATAAATTAATAAGTTAATTACTGTATGCAAAGCACCTGCAGGTATGGTATGGTATGCATACCTAATTCTGCTCTGGGCTACTGTGAATGTTGGAACAGGTCATACACCACACAGAGGTATTACACTGTAGGGGTTGACATTTGTATAATAGTCATGCGGATTTGTATATTTATTGCAATGTATAATTTGCACAGTAAAACAAAACTGCTTATTGGATGAACGTTTTGTGGATAAGTAATTTACAAATACCTGTTTGCTTTTCTTATTACAAAATAATTCTCTTTTGTAATAGGCAGAATAATTCTCCTTCCTCACTCTCATCCCCATGCCTGAAGCCAAAGATGCCTATGCCCCGAGAACCTGTGAATGTGTTGCCTTCCAAGGCAAAAGGAGTCAAGGTTGTAGGTTAAAAAGTTGCTAATCAATTAACTTTAAAATTGGAGATCATTCTGGATTATCCATTTGAGGCTGGTGTCATCACAGGAGTCTTGCCAAAGGAAAGAGAGAGGCAAAAGAAAGGGCCAGAGTGACACAGCATGAGAAGAACTTGACCCTTGTTTCTGGCTTTGAAGATGGGAACTTCTAAAGGGACTGTGAGCCAAGGAATGTGGGCAGCCTCTAGAAGCTGGAAAAAGCAAGACAATGGACTCTTCTTTCAGAAAGGAACACAGCCATTCAGACCACCTAACTTGGACAGTGAGAGAGACCCACTTCAGACTTGTAAACTACAGAATTGTAAGATAATATATTTGTGCCTTACAGAGGCACTTAGGTTGTGGAATTTGCAAGAGCAGCAAGAGGAAACAAATGAGACAGAAAATTTAAAACATATGGATGAGGATGAGAAAAAAGAAGAAAGTAGAAGGCCCTCATCATTTCCTCGGTCTGTCTCAGAAGAGCTGGAAAAGAGTAACACAGCAATAGCAGCAAGCATGCCTGTCCCCAGACCTTGGTTTGTAAAGGAAAACATAGTGCATTGATGGTGGAGATACTGGCAGATCCCACCTCACCTGTGCAATTGAGGTTAAAACACCCCGGGGGAAGCCATGTTGATGTCATGCATCCTTGATGTATAATCACTTCTGTGGAACTTTTCTCAAAAACCTATAACCCCACTCTAATTATAAGAAAAAGACATCAGACAGATGCAAATGGAGGGGCAGCTTACAAAATACCTGACTAGCCCTCCAAACCATCCAAGTCATGATAAAGAATTGGTTGTCAGACAAAGAATTGCCGCAGACCAGAGGTGGTTAAAGAGATATGACTGATCAGTGAGACTTATGATTCTGAAGCAGAATAAAGCCTGGAGTTTAGTTATTAAGAAGGTAATTATCAATCTCTGAGCCTAACAGAGGTACTATAGTTATGGATGATGTTAATATGAGAGGAAAGGGAGTGAAGGGAGTACAGGAGTTTCTCTCTACTATCTTTACAACTTTTCTGTAAAGGTAAAATTATTCCAAAATAAAAAATGTACCTTTTTATGTACTTCCATCACTTAAAATTGGCATTTATATTTTATAAAGATAATGTCAAACTCTATAATCTTTGCTAACCTCTCTCTTAACTGACCAGTATATTAGGACATTATCTCATCGTTAGAGGCACTAAGATATGCCCCTCTTTCTGGTCACGATGGTCCTTTACGGTTCTTCAATTCATTAAAGGGAAACAGGGACTGGCTGGAAGACCCTTAGTTTTTACTGGCCATATGACATCTGCCATAGCACGGAAGACAGGTGCTTCCTTGGTTTGTGAGAGCTGCTTTCACAACAGCTGTTCAGTGTTCTTACTGTTCATTACACTTGCCTGCAGTCTCCACACTTGTGCGCAATCATGGCACTCCTAACACTCAGTACAAGAAAGCTATGAGGAGGTTCCTGCTTCTTTAACACGAGAGCGTGGTTTTCCTTTATAATCCATAATTTATGAAGCCACCTGTAGATCTGAATCAGACTTTGATGAGAAACCCCCCCCCC
>NW_003852490.1:5028228-5031763 GCF_000181295.1 Otolemur garnettii
AGATTTTCTAATCCCCATTTCATACATCTATAGAGTGAGGTGAAGTCACTTGCCTATGAACAGAGTACGTAGTAAAGGTACGTTTCAGCAAGGCAGCCTGGATCTACCCGGGATATCTAGTCGTCGTAAAATACTATGTTGTCTTCTTGAGGAACAGTCCCTAAATAAGGAGTATGGGAAGAAATCACAGAGCTTATTCTACAGAAATTAGTTATTATGGGACAAGAGCCCACATCTGCCATCACCTGATTTAACTGAGTCATTTCTCTGAGGGAAGTTAATGTCAGACAGGTAGCAGGAAAATACAAGAAAAAGTAAACGAAAAAGTTCTCTGCCAATCCAAAGTGCTATTCCTACTCCATTTAATATTAACCTCCGTGTGCTTGTGTACACAAATATCTTTCCACATCATGTTTCATGACATCATGATACTGCATCACATCATTGTAATAGACTCTAAAAGTTTCTCAGGGTTGAGAAAATGGAGTGTGGCAATACCTTTAAAATGTTTTATAAACTGTAAAATGCTAGGCAAATATTAAGCATTCTAGTCTAACATTTTTTAAAAGTTGGAACTCTATTTATACAAATTTTTATATGTATCTGTATAGTTATTTAATGCTAAAACTAAACAAAACTTACCATGTAATTTTCTCTTATCTTTGTTTCTTCCTTGCACATTCCTTTGTGAGTAGCATTAAATTGCAGCCAAAAATAGAAATGCATTTATTAGCACCTGGTACCATTGTTCTGAAAGAAAAGTATTTTCTCCACGATGGCAAACCTTTCCACATTGAGCAACGTACGATTGAATTGGCATGTTAAAAAATGTGTGCACTGCTTTTTTATAATTAAAGATAAGATTAACCTGTGGGTTTGAAATTTCCTCCAACAACTTGAAACATTTTCATGTTAATTTCTCTGAAAACAGAGTGCGAGTAATGGGTAATTATTTTCTGCTGACGCTCTTCCTCATTAGATTGAACGTGCATTTGGGGACTCAGCTGTCAGTTTTGATTTCAGCCTGGTTTACACGTATAGTTGGTGCATTGAGATTATTTTCCCATTATTGTTTAATATGTGCTTTTTTATGGGAGTGGAAGTAATTTTCGGCCATCCTGTCAATCATTTCCGTATCATTTGGATACACATATGAGAAATACAGAGGATGACACTCAAGTCATTTGCTTCAAATGGTTTAACTGGTTCACCTCTATAAAAACCTTCATTTTGTGTCCTTTATTAGAACTGGTCATGATTTAAGTTAAACAATTTCTGAAAAATCCCATATAGTGCTAACGTCCTGGACAAAAGTCATTTTATGTGTTTATACAAATCAGTTCATTCATTTTTCACACCATGGTCCTCTGTATATTGCATTGACCGAATGGTATTTATCTAGGTAGCTCAGAATATGATTCTGGCTGATCTTTTCTTAGCTTTCTTAAAAATTTGAGGTTTTGGATCACGTGAACAAATTCTTATATATTAATATAATTACTAATTCAGAGGGAGCACTTTGTTTTTATTTTATACACTGAATGGTTTAATGACGCTGTTTTCTATTATTCATTCTTCAAACATTTATTATGTGCCTACGTTATATAATCATCCTGTTAGGTACAAAGAGTGGTACTAGAAACTCAAAAGTTTAGGCTTTATTTGATAAATTTTGGGGAACTATTGAATATTTTTGATCCCAGGCATCTTTTGTTAACATAGTGATTTAGGGGATTTAATTGGCTGTGTATGTGGACTATACACAGGAGATCATAGGCTGGGATACCTGGTACCAGCACATTGCAGCTGTACGGGGGGGTAAATTAAAGTGTTGGCATTTAAATGGATGAACAAAGTAGGAACAGATGCGATTGAGAAGGAGCATGGACTGGCTGACTCTGAAGGTTTGCATAGCAGTGAATGGGTGAATTACTTTAGAGGCCTAGTCACGCTGGGGAGAGGCTGTGGGTTGGAATGACATGGACAAGGAGTCTCGAGCAACTTGAATTTGGGAGTTGGTGGGATATTCAGTAGGCAGATGGGCATACAAACTGAGACATGGAAAGAGGATAGAAGATACAGTTTCCAGAATCTATATTTTTATTAAGAAGTTGTAAGTCAGCAGCCATCAGAGTAGATAGGATTCAGCTGGGCAGATATTTTCAAACATTGTTGACTATGACCTATTGCGAGAAATACGTTTTATGTCATGATTCCGTACACGTATGTGTATTAATATGAACATTTTGACAATGTGGACACATTTATGGATGCATATGTAGTCTTCAAGCAACCTTGTGTTTCCCCACAAATTTTACCCTCATTACATTCAATGTGCTCTGGTAATTTTTCATTCCATTTAAAAATCTTTTTTATTGCGAAATAGTGCTGGTCAAGACCTAACTAGTTGATTTCATAATCCTCTGTGCAGTCATGACATGTACTGAAACCACCACGCTACGGGCTCAGTGCTGTGCATTCTTCCTGTTGTCTTTGTATTTTTCTCTATACTTCTGCACTCTGCCAGGAAAGGACAGTCAGCTGGCACTTCAGCTGAGCTGGCAGTGAGGACAGAGGCAGTCCCTCTTCTTGGTGCTCCCAAATTTCCACATGGGAAATAGGACTCAGAAGAAGCAACTCAGATTTATCCTCAATGAAAGATAAATCTGATTCTGCAGGATCCAGGAATATAGAGCGTGGCCTTACATTATACATGGTAAAAGGAAGGACACAGGAAGAAGAGAGAAGGTAAAAGATGAACAAGTAAGAAAGGAATGAAGGCAAATTTCCTTAGGGGTTGTGGCTCCAACTTTCTTCATAGGATGTGGAATTCTCAGCAATGACATTCTTTAAAGGTCATTAGATGTGCTGGGGTTGTAAATGTGTTCTTACACTGAAGGTGGGAGGATTGCGGTGTGGAGGCATGGACATTTATGGATGTTTGTGTATTTTTACTTTCTTTTATGCAAATAGTTTCACCTCTTGACCTTCAGTTTATACAAACTCTCTGTCACGACTGTCCCAGACTATTAACCCTCATATTGAAGTCAACTGTTCCCCTCCCAGGCACTCTAAGTCATTAAAGATTTAAGTACCTGCTGTGTCTTCTTTCTGTCCCCCATGAATTCTGTCATTATTCTTGGTAACATCAATATTCACGTAGACAATGCATTCCAATACCCTGTCCTCTGCCCGAGCCTATCCTTCAAGGATCTTACTTCCCCTCTGTGTCAGCCAGCTGCTACCATAGTCACATTTATTTTCTCTTACCAAACCTCCACACTCCTCAACTCATCCTCACTCTTAGCTGACACTCTGGGATCTTATTTCAGTTTTGGAAATAGAAGCTTCAACATCCTTCATACTGGATTTTTGATACTGAATTTCCAGGCTCTTGGTCTTGGCAGTTCGAAGAATGAAGCGATGGACCACAGGATAGGTTTTATTCAACAGGTATAAGTGTTACAGCTCTTATAACAAGTCAAACCTCCTTGCAGAGTAGGATTAGCAGTAAGATAGGTTTTATAATCTGAGT
>NW_003852490.1:5031900-5063336 GCF_000181295.1 Otolemur garnettii
TCTCTGGCTTATATAGGGGCAGTTGTCCAATGAGCTTTTGGGTCTTGAAAATAGACTAATTGTGAGTAGGTTTTGAAAACAGACCAATCAGGGATGCACTGGAGGAACTGCCAGAAGTCCACGTGAGGAGACAGCACTGTCTTCTCCCCCACGTGTTCGGCTCCTTTGGCTACTGGAGCCTCTGTTGGGGGAGGGAAACTCCCCCTGCTTGCCTATGCTCCAGCTTGCTGGTTCCTCTGCTGGCTGCCGCCACCAACACCACCAAGACGGAGGCGGCAGCTCCTCCAGCCCCGCTCAGCTGAGCTGGCTGGGTGAGCGGGCTGGGGTGCCACTTGTCCGGTATCATCCTCACTTCATTTTCCAGCCTACCCACATTTTTGCCCATGTATTCTGTCTTGTTCCTGCTATAACTGGCCAACAGATACCGCCATTATCCAAGCTCCACTTGGTATATCGGCTCCACGTTCTCTCATCTGCATGAGAGCATTGCTTCTGTGGTTTTGCTTTTCTCAACATACGCTTTCCCCTTCTACTAGATGACTTATATCAGCATATAAGCATATTGAGATATCATTTAAAAACTCCACTTCCTTAAATAGAGTGGTCAATGCTTGCTATCTTTACTTCTTAATCTCCTACTCTCTCTTTAATTCACTACGATCAAGCTTTCTTCTCTTATCCTATCCCAAAACTGTTCTTGGCAATTATTACTGCTGACCTCTATGTGTTAAAACCCACTGTCAATTCTGAGTTCTCGACTTACTCAAACTCCAACAGACACATCATTAACTACTACCTTGTGCTGGAAGCCCTTTCTTCACTTGGTTTCTGGGTGACCCAACATGCTTCTTGTTATCCTCCCTCCCCGGGTTCTCTGTGTCAGATCGGCAGGTGGTCTCCCTCTTCTTCCTGACCTTTACACACTGCAGTTCCCAGGGGCTCAGTCCTTGGTCCTCTACCCTGTGTTCTGTGTTGGGCTGTTTCACTAATCCTTTGGCTTTACATGTCAATTAAATGTTGATAACACTAAAATTTATATTTTCTACACCAAACTTCTTCCCTGAGCTCACATTTGCATTTACCCTTAGATTTCTAATGGTCACCTCAAACCTGGCGTGTCTGAAGAAGCATTCTTTCCCGTGGTCCTCTTCCAGCCCATCTTCCCCTCAGTTTTTCCCATTCGATCACTGGCAGCATCGAGAACTAAGGGGTGCAGGCCTGGGAACTGGGAGTCATCCTTGATCCCTCCTTTTTCCAAGCACCCCATGTCTAGTCTGCCAGAAAGTATTGCTAGAAATACTTCCAAAATTCATCCTGAATTCACCCATTCTTCAGAATCCGCATAGGGTCTAATGTGAGCCATCATTGTCTCTCAAGTGGACCACTGCTAGAGCCAAACTGTCTTCTTGCCTCCACTCTTAGCCAATTATTTATTTACTTATTTAGCCAGAGTCTCACTTTGTTGCCCTTGGTAGAGTGCCTTGGTGTCAGAGCTCACAGCAATCTCAAACCCCTGGGCTCAAGCAGTCCTCTTGCTCAGCCTCCTGAGTAGCTGGGACTACAGGTGCCTGCCACAATGCCTGGCTAGTTTCAGAGATGGAGTCTCACTCTTTTGCTTGGGCTGTCTTGAACTCCTGAGCTCAAGTAATTCAGCTACCTCAGACTCCCAGAGTGCTGGGATCACAGGTGTGAGCCACTGAGCCTGGCCTCCTCTTAGCCCTTTAAAGCCTGATATTCAGAATGAGCCTTTACAAGTTTTATCAAGTCATTGTTTTCCTCTGTTCTAAACCATTTCAGGCTTCCCCCATCATACTTGGAATAAAATCTGAAACAAATTTTCCATGGCAATGCTACAGGGCCCGACCACCCTCTCTCCCTCCCTCCCTCTCTCTCTCCCTCTCTCTCTCTTTTTCTTTCTTTTCTTTTCTTTTCTTTTCTTTTCTTTTCTTTTCTTTTCTTTCCTGGCAGAGTCTCACTCTGTCACCCTGATTAGAGTGCAGTGGCATCATAGCTCACAGCAACCTCAAACTCTTGGCCCCAAGCAATCCTCTTGCCTCAGCCTCCCAAGTAGCTTGGATTACAGGTGCCCACCACAACACATGGCTAGTTTTTCTATTTTTAGTAGAAACAGGGTCTGGCTCTTGCTCAGGCTGCTCTTGAACTCCTGAGCTCAAGCAACTCACCTTCCCCTGCTTCCCAGAGTGCTGGGATTGCAGGCATGAGCCACCGTGCCCGGGATGATTCTTATTTCTTACTACCCTTTCCTTTACTCCTCTACTATTCCTCAAACACAAAAAGCTTGTTTAGACCCTGACATTCGATTTTTTTCTCTCACAAGGACACATTTACCCCAGATGATTATTTCTTCCATGTCTCTGTCAGAAGGTCATTGTCTCAGAGAGAGCTTTCCCCTGACCTCTGTGTTCTAACAGCATCCCTCCCCTGCCTGCCATCACTTCTCCCACTTTCAGTGTTGCTTCTCTGTATACATAGTGGCTGCAACTAAAAGGTGGGCTGCTAACCATTTTGTGTTCTTCTCAATCTCCACACCTACTTCCCATCCAGAGCTGAAGCTTCATGTAGGCAAGAGTTTTATCTTGCTAGTTCATCTGTACCTATAACTCCCAGAATAGTGATGCCTGGCACATTAAAGGTGCTCAAATATGTTCAACATTAAAACAAATTAAGTTGTATATGGTCACATTCACATTGAAGCCCGATCTTTAAAGAGGACTCCTTTCTGATAATACTGAGAGTATCTCATTACCACCACCTCATCTAAAGTGTAGTCCCTGAAAGGCTGGACTTAGAGCTAAATCCCTATGTGGGTGTTTGGGGAAAAATCTTGTTTGAGTTAAAGAAAAAACTCCGTTGTATTCCTTTCAAATGAACAGAAAGATGAATTGCAGCAATCAAGTACAGGTTCTTCCTCTGTCACTGAGTCCCCTGAGACTTGTGTACAAGCTTTGCTGGCAGGAGTAGCAGAAAGGAGACCAGGAGGAAAAGAGATAGAGTTTCTAACCCTAGCATTGTTAGTAGATAATAGATAACGGGGAATGGCGGGGAACCCCCTGATGTGTAATTCTTGGTGTCGAAGCTTCCTTTCAGAATTAGAGCTTGCAACAGAGGCTTGGCCATACCTCAGGGTCCTTTCTGCTCTAATGTCATACAGTTCTCCAATTGACCAAGACCCTTCAAGATGAGCCTAGCCATACTTGTCAGGCTAGTTCACCTATAACATAAGCATAGGCTCGTTTAATCCCTGTGAAGTATTTAGCTTCTCCTGAGGGAGAACGATTTGTAGTCCCATTGAATGATCCTGTGCTGTCGGTACCAAGACCTGTTAATAAATGCAGTGTGTACTGGAGCCTGTGCCCAATAGCCAGCCATGTGTGCCTCTTCCCAACTTGTCCCCTCTTGCCGCTCTATGCTGGTGGCTTGAAATTGGCAGTGGAGGGAGCATCCACAGCATGACAATGCTACAAATCAGGGCTTCCTTCTCCTCCTTCATCCTCAAGAGCCAGTTGTTGAGTATTCACCTGCATATCAATGGATAAATATGAATCAGTAGTCAGGCTAATAACCACCATTAGAAAAATAAATCAGAGGATGTCTTTGATTCACAGTGGTACATGATACGACCATGGTACACAGACACTCACATCTACAATCACCGCCATCACTGCCACCACCACCATCACCACCACCACCACCATCATCATCCTCTTAACAAACTTGATTAAAAGTTACTGATTTAGGTGAAGCAATAAGGACTTCTAGTTACCCATTTAATTATGATAACAGCTTATAAAGTTTCAATATATTATACAATCGTTTTTATAACAAAGAAAGCAAAAATGGTGATAGGTTAAATAACCTACCCAAGATTGTACAGGTAGTAAGCCACAAACCACATACACACAGACATGCTCCTATCTCTAAGTATGCATACGTATGGGTCTAAAATACTTTTTTTCCCTTCACTGTGGTAAGTATCTCTTTTTTCACAAAGTGCAAAAATGTGATAAACACAAATATCACACTAAAGACTTTTGTTGTTCTCAGAAACATTTAAAAAATTCCCTAGGGACTGTTGCAGAACCGAGACTGGGGATCGCCTCTGATCAAAATCATCAGAGAGGCACAGTGACATGGAAGATGCCCTCACCCATGTTCTTGGAAAGCTCTATTTTTTTCTTGCTAGCAAAATAGTTGAAAACGAACCTGCTTTACCTAAGACAGAGCACTTTACCCTCCAAATAAATTGCTTCGGAAAAAAAAGTGCTTGCATAATCTTGGAATTAAAATTCTAAATCTATACAGGAAAACATTACTAGCACTGTGTTAGATTTGGAGGAAAGTGTCCGTTAGCTCTCAGAACATGCTAAGGAAGCTAATTTCAGGATGGGATGAAAGTCGCAGGAGTAAGGAATACGCCTTGCTCATACAGCATTCTCGACAGGATTATGTAAATGACCTTTCAAAAGCACTTTGGAAACATTTATAAATTTCCAAATTTGAGTATCTAATCAGATGAGAAGGGAATCAAACTTTTCTTCATTTACTTGAACCCAAAGCTCCCTTTTCTAAATTTTCTTTGAGTAAGAGTCTTCAAAAATGACAGTTGAGTGCTGTGAGAAGAGCTCGCAGTAGGCACAGAAGGGAAACAGAGAATAGCTGGGATAGAACCAGCTCAGCTCAAGCACATTGATCATCTTCCCCTTCTGGGAAACTTGGGTACAGTGGGTAGCAAGGGGATTGGGAAATGAGGTCAGGGGTCCCCACCAGGCAGGCACTTAAACTGACTGTCATGTGTGTCTCAGGGTTTGAGAAATCAAACATGTAGTTAGTCGGGCTATTGTTCTATGGGAAATGCTCCTCATCAGGCTGCATCTCTATGCAAAATAAAGGAGAACCATTTTTAGTGTGATTTGAATTGTTTTTAGATTGAGGCTGCTTGTCTCAAAAGATAACATAATTTTGAGAATGATTGTTCTGAGGTTTTCAATTCCAGCTTGAATTAGAATCACTGAAAGATTTTAAAAATAAAGTAGCAAAGGCTGTAAGCTACCGAGATCCAAATCTCTGGGGTGGAGCTGGAACATCAAGCTCCCCAGATGATTCTCATACACAGCAGTGTTCAAAGCCGTTGATCTAGGCCTGCCTTTTAATTTTACAGGTGGAGAACATTAGTTTGAGAGTTACGACTAGTGCAGGGTTCTATTCAATTTAGTTTAATTCAGCAAATCTTTATTCAATCCCAGCTACAAACTGGACCCTGGTGTGAGCTCAGGGGTACAGAGATTGAGGGCATTACTCATATGAAGGGAATAGGTGGGTCTGTGCTTCTCCAGCATGGCTTTTCCTGAGCTCCTTGCAAGCTTCATAGGGCTCTGTAGGGTATTTTCATTATTCCAAAAGTTCTGTAGGATACTCCATGCTCAGCCTTAATAAAACTTAATAGACTAACCACATGATCTAATTTGTTTGTGATGAGTTGGAATTAAGTGGATGTGATGGTATCAGCAGGTGTGGCCTTTGGGAGGTAATTAGGGCATGAGGGTGAAGCCCTTCCAAATGGAATTAGTTCCCTTATTAGAAGAGAAATGAGTCTCTCTCTCTCTCTCCTCTCTTCCTTTCTTCCTCCCCTTCCTGCCCCTCATCATGTGAACACAGAGAAGGCAGCTGTCTCTGAGGCAGGAAGCAGACCCTTGCCAGATGCTGGGTCCACCAGCACCTGGACCGTGGACTCTCCATCATTCAGGACTATGAGAAGTAAGTGTTTGTTGTTTAAACTAACAGTCTGCACTATTTCATTGCAGCAGGAGTCCAAACTGACTAAGAAATGAGACCAGACTGAGATCTGAGACCCTGCTGTTCTCATGATTACAAGAGCAAGAAGCTCTGGTGCTAGGAGCAGATATAATGTAGTGGTTATAGACTTCTAAAATCAAACTTCCAGGTCAGGTCCTAAATCCTCTATTGGCTAGTGATTCAATTATAGTTAAATGTTTTATTTCTTTGTGCCTCAGTGTTCTCATAGGCAAATGGAGTGATAGTAACTCCTGGCATAGGTTGCTGGAGAATATCTGCAGAGTACTTAACATCATTAGAAAAAAAACACTATAAATGTCAGTTATTATTAGTAGTATGTATTTATTTCTTCATTCTTCTCTAACTAATGGTAGGGAATGCATCACATCGCCAACCCCCTATACATGTCTAACCTTCAATTCTGATAATTAGGTGAACTAGAAAAAATGAGCCATGAATTGTATTTCTTCTCTTTGTTGAAAGTAGTCAATTAGTGGAGCGGCCAGGACTTTGCAGTGCTGAGGTTTAGCAGCACACTGGCAGGGCCGGGCAGGGGAACAGGGAAGGAGAAGCAGTGGGTTTGGAAATACTAGAAATGAACAGCCTTCTCTTACTTAAAAAAACATTTGGTGGTAGACAACTCTAGCAGAATATAATTAACATAAATGAAACTCCTTGCCATAGTTCTTTATCATCATCCACACACCACTGGGAAAATTAAAAAAAATTATCAATAGATTTCTGCAACTAGGAAAGAAACCTGGTTAAAATATTAGCAAGAAATGGACCATTTCAAGCAGAATTTGTTTGTTTGCTTGTCCTTTTGTAAACTGACATTAAAGACAAATAATGTGCTGTATATTCCAATATTGAATATTTCTCATCAATAATTAGTAATTAATAATAGTCCATATCTTCAAGGTGCGATAATATGTTTTCTGGTGAGAAATCCTTTTCTGTGCTATGCTCTCTGCATGTGTGTATAGGAAAAATTGAGTTCTCTCTCTTTTTCTCTCTCCGTCTCAGACCCCAAAGAGGAATAATTTTTAACCTTTTATTTCTCTGGATGTCTATGATAATCTTGTGAAAGCTTTAGGCCCTGTTTCTATAAAAATGTATTTCTAGATTTATTTACATATATGTGCATGATTTTGAATGCCTCTATAGACTATTTTGTGTTAAAGTAAACCATGAAGTATTATCTACCAAAGTTTGTGGTTCTTCAAGTAGGATGTGCAAATCCCTCCCACCCCAAGGTGTCTGCATGGTGGACACTTCCTAGATGAGAATCTGTCTACCTAACTTCAGGACCTTCCAGCTCTTCTGAAAATTTGGAGCAGGTGGATGTTGTTCTGAACCCTCCCTCTCGCCACCCCCAATAATTTATTGAAACATTGTTAAAAATGAACACACAGTTGGTGTTTGACCATATGGAGAGGCGAGTGGGGTGAATTCCCTAGGAATCTAACTTTTGTTAGTTTTTCATAACTTGGTGATCCAACATAAAGCACTGAAGCCAAACTTGGAGATGCCACAGACAGCTCTGGGTACATAACTGGGGAGGCTTCTCAGAAATGACAATGCTGGGTCTCACGTTCAAAAATATTCCAAAGTTCAGGATGGTAACAGCGGGGTGTGAAATCATGCCTGGGGCCTTCCTAATCATGGGCTCCTGTGCAACCACATAGGTTATTCTTCCATGAAGCTGACCACAGGAAATGTAGAGACATCGGGGTCTTAGTAACTAATATGAAATTAAAACTTGCTTAGAGGGATGGAGAGGGTTGGTCTTAATATTTAGTAGGAGACCAGAGGCCGGAAACAGGAAGAAGGATGGATGGGAGAGAATTTATAAAGTTCTCTCTTATAAATAAACGTCTCTTTAGTTCATTCCATATTTTCCTGGTGGGGCTGAAATTTGAAATTCAGGCTTGGGGGCAAAGCAGTGCATCAAGCATTCTCTGGTAGCACAAGTGAAGAGGAGCTTATCAGGTGACTTTCTGGGGTGGAGAGCTAATGACTAGAAGGGCCAGTGGATGGGCTAGTTCTCTGTTCTTCTCCCAACTTCCTGCACTAAGCAACTATATGGAGGGGTAGCTGCCCCATTGATGCTGAGAGCAGTGCCCTGAGAAGAGGTCCCATGGGGTGAGAGACAGTAAGGGGCTGGGCTGGGTTAGTCCAGACTGTAGCACTATTTTGCCCCCAGGCACCTGCCTACCAGGTCTACTCCCTGAAGAGATTCAAACTAGCACCAAGGCCACTGCCCTAAAGGAATAAATGTGCTCCCAAGAAGGAATGATTGGATATTTGAGGAACATAAGCTGTAAAGAAGAAAGGGGAGTGAAATTGTTGGCCTTTGCAGAGGAAGCAGCGTTAATGAAAGAGAATGTGATTGTCAAATGGTCCTCACGAATATTCTCAGGAAGAAAAGGAAAGTTTTTGAACTCATACAGCAGGAAAAAGAAGAAAGAATGTAAAAATGTGGGTATGAAAACATCAATTTTGAGATTAAAGAGAAAACAATCAGAGAGATAGTTCAAATTGCCAAATGCATACAGCTGAAGCACTAATTTGGGAGTGGAGAGGTTGGGTGGCAAAGCTTCCTGGAAGATATTAGGAAGAGAAATTGGAACCTCTGAAAAATGCTGGGAGTCATGAAACATAGAAGTGAAGCATCAACATGGGTGTTGCAGAATTCTCATAAAGTGGGAAAGGAGCAAATAGAGCTGAGGAAATACAAACAAGAATTTCCCAGGGTTAAAGAAAGATGTAAGTGCTCAGGACTAAAAAGCTAATGGAGTACTCTGCAGGATAGATAATAAAACGAAAATCAATATCTGGACAGACTATTGTGAAATTTAAGAGCATAAAGACAAAGAGAAAATTGTAGAAGTTTCCACAGGGGAAGAACAGACCTGAAGAAGTGATGGATTATCCCAGGCTACTCAGTGGTAATGCTGATTAAAGTTTTGAGGGAAGAGAACTTTGATCTTGGATTTTATGTCTCAGTTACCATTTTAATAAATAAATCCTCAGTTCTACAAGGTTTCCCACTCCAAATTGTATTCATTATGTTCCTGGGAGAAGTGTACAACCAAAAAGACATTCATGTTTTAGTCTATTCAGGCGTCTATAACAAAGGTACCGTAGATAGAATGGTTTATATTTTTCAATGGTTTTGGAGACTAGAAGTCTGAGATCAGGGTGCCAGCATGGTCAAGAGCTGGTCAGGGCACTCTTCTCGGTTGTAGACTGCCAGTTTCTTATTCTACAGAAGGTGGTGGAAGGGGCTAGCTTTGTTCTCTGGAGTCCTTTTTATAAGGGCACTGATCCTATTGATGAGGGCTCCACCCCCATGACCTAATCACCTCCCCAAAGCCTCACCTCCGAATACCATCACCCTGTGGATTAGTATTAAATATCTCACCATATTAATTTTGGGGCACCACAAACATTTAGTCCATTATAATCAATATGGAGGGAGAAATGGTTATCAGAAATAAAACTTTTACAAACAAGTCCCCCAGTCAAGTTTATTAATGTCTCAAGAAGCAATTGTTTAAAAAAATCTATATAATTTTAACAATCAAAGATTAATACCCTAGATAATACTACCAATGCCACAGCCAAGGAGATTTAAGGAAAAGTATGCTTAAGTTTTTGACTTCTTTAAAACATGAATGTCAATAAATTGAGACATCAGTAGAGAAAACTAAGCTTAACAGTGAGTCTCAACAATTTGGGAATAATCTCCAGAAGAAAAAAGCAAAATGTGTAACATTCAAAGGGCAGAAGAAGAAAATTTTAAAAGCAGAAGAAAATAATTTTACCTGAACAAGGGATTGCTTTATGTCATCAAGGAGAAAATGCAGACTTAAGAGAGAAATACACCGGAGTCTAAAAGCTGATTGCGCCGTGTGACAACAAGCAAATAATCTCAGCAAATCTTGTTTTTATATATATCTGTAAAATTGAAATGACAATCCCTAGTGTGAAGGATTTTAGTGCGAGTGCAAGAAGGTACTATTCATACTGGACTTAGTACAAAGGCAGAGAATAGTGAATATGCAATAAATGACAGCTGGTCCTTCCATAGCTCTGCCCTGGTTTGGCAAGAAGAGTACTCAGATTTTGCTGAGATTTTATCCTCAAAATGTCCTGGCTCCATCACGTAGACTGGGGAAAAGTGTTACTATTTCATATGGTTATTGTGAGGATTGAGTATTGGGACCTATTAGGTGCTTTAAATATCGAATACTGTGATGATTTTAATGCTTAAACTGGAGCTTCTAGAACATATCATTTGTTCCTTAGAAAATTCCATCGTTAGAAAAGTGGAATGTACAAATGTAATCAATATTAATTTTACTTTCTTTCTTTTTCTTTTTTGCTGGGAAAATGAGATGTTAACATTTGCTCGATTTACTTTAGGCTTTATCGAATTAGTATTAGTAACGATGGTTAATTTATGCTAATTAGAACCTCTAACAGTTTAATCTTTGACTTAAAATCAGACAAACAAGTGGTTTATTTAGTATACTTGGTAGTGAACCTCTTGAGAACAGTCACCTACTCTGACATAAAACTCATTCATCAGAGAAAGGTCTACTCATGGGGAGGGTTATTTTTGGTCTTGAACTTTGGCATATTCTCTGTTGAAGAGAGCAGAATAGCTTTAAGAAAGATGGTTTCCATCTGGTTATTACTGGGAAATTCCAAGATGTCTGTGTGCATCACACACAACGTCACGCCAGGGTTCCCACCAATTGCTTACTTTAGTGAAATGGTATTGCACATGAATAATATTGACATGCTAGTCTTCATGGACTAAAAGTGTTTCTATTGACTCACAGTCAGTGAACAGGGGCTTTGGTACTTTTCACAGGAATCGTGGGTACCTGTGTAGTATCTCCCCTGATGAGCACACAAGGTATAACCTAGTAGGTAATGTGAGTGCTGGTTTTATGTCCCGCTTCACGGATTCGCCAAATCATTTAATTTTTGATACACTTCCATTTCCTCACACTGTTTTCTGCACTATGATGCTATCGACAGAACCGATCTCACAGGATTATTTGGAGGATTTAATGACAGTAGGCACGTAAGATACCAGAAGCGGAGTAAATGCTCAGTAATTGCTATTGTGAGTGGCAATTAAGATGATGCTAATGATTGCCATGGAGTGGGTAGAACAGGAGGGGGGAACACTTTCCCTCTACCTTTTCTCCCATTCCTGTAAAATTAATAAGATATTGACATTAAGCCTAACTATCTTAATAAAGTAATGTAAAGTCACCAAATGGTAAGAGCACAACACAGCATGTCGGTTTCTTTCCTTCTGCTAATAATGACTCACATAAATAATTTTGACTTCATAGTGCTAAGAGATTAGGGCAGAGACTTGTTCTGCTTTTAGAAGGGATGAGATGCGGTATCCAAGGGCACAATACATAGGAAGAATGAAGGTCATGTTCCTCGTGAGACTTGGAAAACACTTCCCTCCCCCATTGCTTTGATGAAAAGGTGGCTCCACGCTAATTTTCGCGCAAGATTTATTAAATTGTCACAGAGTCATGCATATTCCAGCAGAAGATACTAATGATGATTCTAGAGATGCATTTCTTTGTAACCTTCACGCTAGATAGACTAGAAACCAATGGCTGACAGGAAGATATGGAGACAGAGTAATGTGTCACTAAAAGTGAAGTTGCAGATTCATTCTGCTTGTGCCCCTTTAACACTTTATTGTATAGAAATGACTCTGAATAGTGAAATGGTACTCAGTGTGTTTGACTGGAGGCAACTTTATGAAAATACTGAAAATAAAAAGGAACCAGTGTATAAAGAATAATGGGTGGACAAAAAAGCTAGGCAATCACCAGAGACTAAAATAACCGGTCACATCAGGGCCGGGTGCTTAGACAGAGGGGTGCCTGACCAATAGGCCAGACTGGAAGGAATGCCCCAGTCCCGCCTGCCCCGTGATACGTTCTCGTGGGGGAAAAGGATTATTAGAAAAATAGCAAATATGGAATTGAGGGCTTATAATGTGCCAGACCCTCCGATAATTAGTTTATAATTATCGGCTCATTTATTCTACAGAACTGTATGGATCATTTTCAAATATTGCCATATTTTATAGATAAGGGAACAGAGACACAAAAGGTTAAGTGACTTTCTCAGAAAAGAAAGTGCTAGAATTTGAGGCCATGAGATCTGATTCTGTCGTTGGGAGATGGTAAGTCATCATTCAAAGCCAAGAATCGGAGCAGGGGAAGCCAAAGCCCTCGTGATCAACCACTCTTCTATACTGTCTTCAGCAGATGGAGTGTAAACGGGCCTATTTTGTAAGTCCCCTGAAAGAAATAAATATCCCACGGAAGATTTTATAAACTCTGAGACATAGGCACGCACAGCTCTGTTTTGAATTCCCAATAGTGTTATCATACGCCCTAGTTTGTCCGAGACAGCCCTGGTTTATGCCTGTTGTCAAGGCATAATCAATAATAGCACTCTAAAAAGTGTCCCAATTTGGAAGATAAAGTAGATAGTCACCCTACATCGACAGCCAAATGGTTAATCCCTGGGTAAGATTAAACCCACTTGAAAGCCCTTGAAGTGCCACGCTAATGATTTCTTATATACACACCCGAGATGGATGGGTTGAGAACTGGTTCTGCAGGAGGAATACCAAGGAAGTGACACCCCTCACACCCAGAGAAAAACAAAACAAAACAGAACAATCAAATAGAAAGCAGCAGGATCCGCAAACCAGGCAGCATAATTAGATTTAGTAAAAAGTACTCCAAAGAGGGCATTTTCATTGAGTTTTACTCTGCCAAAGGCACAGCTAGGATAAAAGACTGATTTCCTCTGAGAAAATCAGAGGTAAATTCCAATCGTGTCTGGGTTGTTTTAATGTCCATCCAGGCATTGGAACCCAGCCCTAAATATTAGCAATTGGGGGACACGGAGCAGAGTTAATTTATTAGAGTTTGTTCACAGCTTATTGGAGTCAACACACATCCATTTTGCCAATATCAATATGTTGACTCTCAGTGGGAGTTCACACGTCTGGTTGGTCATGAGTGCCTAGCAGCTATTACATTAAAGGACTGATGATTAAATTACATCTTGTAGAGAGAGGAGTTAGTCCTTCCTTAGCTGGGCCTGTCCTCTGTGTTGGGCTTTGTCTTTTTAAATGTAAAACATCTACAGACATGTACACGAAGAGGTTAGGCCCTCTTTGACATCAGAGCCGTGTTACGACACATGAAGCTGGACCTTGCTTAGTCCACAGCCCCAGAGCTAGACTGGACAGAGCACAAACTTCCTTATGTAACTTGTCACTGTGAAAATGGCGACACTTCTCTGCAAGCCCACTAAAATATGCTCAGTGTCTTGTCAGATGCGGCAATACTAAATGTGAGGATCATAGTCACTTTTCCCAGAAGTTTTTGGTAAGTCCCTTTTCTTTGCCACATACATTGGCCAGCAAGTTCATAAGGCCAGGATAGAGCAGGAAGCTCGTATTTTGGAGATATTGAAGAGAAGACGAGAGGAGAGAAAGATGGAAGCTGGGATGGACCTCTGTGTGGCTCACACCTGAAACTTCCACGAAATAGACTTCCTCTAGACTGAGAGAATCAAAAATAACAGACTCTGCAAGATAAAGGGTTGAAGTTTGATGGCAGGAATTGGATTCGATTGTGAAAACAGCAGATTGGGGCTGTTCTGGGACATCCCACAATGGAAAGGCAGTAAGTGGAGCTGCGGGATGTCCCTCGTCGGGGTTTGTCTGAGGCTTCCTCATGGTTAGACTGAGGATATTCCGGGAGGGGAAGGACCCTGCAAAAGTGAATTTTCCTTCTTATCACACTGTATCAGGAAGTGCATGACATCAGCGTGACTTATTACTGGTGATGTCCCCTTGATCACTGGGGTACAGTGGTGTCTGCTAGACTTCTCTATTGAAAACGTACTATTTTTTTTCCTTTCTACTCTCCATTCTTCAGAAGCCAGTCACTGAGTCGAGGGGAATAAAGCTCTATCTCCTGGACAAAGTTGTACCAAGTAATTTTTAATCCCCTAATTATAAACTATTTGGATGGAGCATTCGGAAGGAAGAAGAAACCCTCCAAAAGCCCAGAGCCAGTATTATTTGATATCAATATATTAACTCTCCGAGGGAGTTCATACGTGGGGTTGTTAGAATTCATTCCTTTATTATTACCAGGCAGGCAATTTCTTAGAAGGCTATAGATATGATCAAGTACCCCTATGTATTTTTCACTGGGTTTGATTGTGCCTTATTTTCTATCCAACTTTCCATTGGTAAAGTACACTATGGTCTAGTTTCAAGAGTACTTTAAATAATTGCTTCTATATTGGATCAAAATTGTGAATCAGATGCCTCTGGGGAAATTTCATTTAACCCAGGCTATTTTCAAATCTATTGCTTCTGCCTCCATTTTCAGTAGAATTTTATCATCCCACTTTTCTTTTTGGTAGGTAATCTTTGTGAAAATTTCCCAGAATACCAGGCGTAGAGTATAACTGTGTGATTCTTGTAAACCAAAAGCATCTCTCCAGTAAGATGCCATTCATCATTCTCTTCCTCTCCAACTTCAAAGGCATTTAAGTCCCATCTGCACGTGGGACTGTGCTAGGCCCCAGACAAGCAATTTAATGGAAACAATCCTGCTCTCTGGAGACTTCTGTCTATTTTGGTCAGGAGAGTCTGATAGCTATAACAAATGACCCCCAAATCTCAGTGGGTTGACACGAGAGAGCTCCATTTCTCATTCACTTCGTAGTTCAGCAAGGGTCAGCAGGGGCTGTGGTTCATGTGGCCACCATATAGGGACACAGGCTCTATCTGGTGCCTTCTCTATCCCATAGGACCTTAGAGCCCTACACTGTAGTTTCTAATTCCAGCCTACAGACTGTAGGAAAAAGCAAGAAAAGAGTACCTAGGAGGTTTGTAGAGGCCAGATCTGGAATTTATGAACCTATCTAACTTTAATGGGTAGAAAAGTTTGCTCTCCCCGTGTACTAGGAGGAAAAACTAAAAATAAAACAGGGTTTATGAACACGTACTGTCTCCCCATACCACCGGAGACATATCCTTGCCTTAAACAACGTGGTTATCCCATGACATTTTTAAACAAATATTTTAACTTTTTTTAATCTAGAGATTATCCTACTGGCAAAATTTGTGTTGAGATAAAAGCATTTATGTCTTTTTAATATAGATCATGGCATAGTTTCAAAAATACCTGAAATAATTGTTCTTATATTGGCTCAGTATTAGACCTGACCTCTTTCTGGCGGGCGGATGGCATACCTGGGATTTGTCAATTACCTGGCATATTTACAGGTTGGGTGGTTGAATCTAAACACTTAATTCTGTCAGGTAGATGATTAAGGAACCCAAGGTAATATATTTGGATATTTCCTCTGGGCATTTGGAAGGTTTCTTCTTCCTGTCTGAAAGCTCTGTCCAAATAGCTTATAATTAGGAGATTAAAAATTCTCTGATACAACTTTGTCCAGGAGGTGGAGCTTTATTCCCCTCCTTTTGAGTGTGGGCTAGACTTAGTGACTCGCTTCCAAAAAACAGAGTATGCAAAGGAAAAAAATAGTGACTTCTCAGTGGAGAAATATGGCAGCCACTGCCTCAACTAACCAAAGTGACAACATCCTGAGATGATGTAATATGAGAAGGGCACTTCCTTTTTGCAGTATTCTTCCCCAAGCCCTTCACCCCAGTCTAATAACAAGAAAATATCAGACAAAGCCCATCTCAGGGACATTCTGCAAAAATGCATGAGAAACACTGCCCCAAAGTGTCAACGCTGTGAAAGTCAAGGAAAAGACTGAGAATCTCTCACAGATTATAAGAGACCAAGGAGGTATGGTGGGATCCTGGATTGGAGTCTAGAATAGAAAAGCATGAGTGAATAACCTAGAAAAATCTGAATATGTTAGTTAAGGTTCTCCAAAGAAAAAGTTAATGTGATATTTATGTATCTGACATGGGAATTCACTCATGAGCTTATGAAGGCTGGGCTGTCCCATGATCTTTTGTCTGCAAACTGGAGAGCCAAGAAAGCTAGTGGTGTAATTCAGTGTGAGTCTGGAAGGCTGAGAACCCGGGAGCAGGTGATCCACTTGCTGGTCCCAGTCCAAGTCTGAAGAGGAGTACTGGGGTGGGGAGCTGGGAGAATGTATGCCTGAGGGCGGGAGAAGATGAATGTCCCAGCTTAAGGAGAGGTGAAAATTCACCCTTTCTGTGCCTTTTTGTTGTATTTGAGCCCTCAGTGGATTGGCGGTGCCCACCACATTGGTGAGAGTGATCTTTACTCAGTATACTGATTCAAACGATAATTTCTCCTAGAGACTGTCTCAAAGACACATCCAGAAGCAATACTTACCAGGACTCTGGGCGTCTCTTAGCCTACTCAAGTCGACTTATACAATTAACCATGACACTGTATAAAACTTACAGTTTAGTTACTAGTATTGTATGAATGTTAACTTCTTAGTCTTACTAAATGGACTGTGGGTATGTAAAATCATTAGACTGGGGAATCTTGGTGAAGGATATATGGAAAATGCACAATTTAAAACACTGTATATCTAGAATTATTTTAATGTTAATAGTTAAAATGGAAACAAAAATAAGATTTAGAAAAATGAGGTGATACTCCAAGGGAAGAAACAAAATTCATGACAGAAACCGAATTTCAAGGGTAGCTTTTAGATTATCCCAATTTACTAACTCATTTTGTGGGAGGAAAATAAGGCTCATAGAATCAGATTAACAGTACTTAACTGGAGGGATTTATAACTATTAATCTAACACTTGTGTTTCAACTTGTTGTTGAAATGCTAGTTTTTGGTGGTGGGGGGAGGAAGGAGAATTCTGGCAAAGGTGTAGCAATAACACAATAATAAATGGAATCCAGCACTTTATGTAGCACAGACTGGAACTATTAATATTTTTTCCGGAAAATTTCTAGTCCATTATCTACAATCCCTCCCATATGCTCTAGCCCCCCCCCCCACTGCTATCTATATTCTTTCACATACCCCCATACTGCTACCCTTCCTATCCTCAACGTGCTACTCCAATCCTACGAGGTAAATTTTATTATTCCTGGGTTATAGATAAGTAAAATGAGACCCAGACAAAAAAGGGCAGGTTACTTGGCAGTAATGGACAACGTCTGTACTGAAACCTCCATCATTCTATAATAATAGCAGCAGTCAAGCCCTTTGCATTATACTGTGATGTTTCCTTCACTGACGTGAGGAGTGGCAAAGCCTCTGGGAGAGAAAAGGGAAGGAACATTGAGAATCCATCAAGTGGACAGGTGACCAGGGTTTAAAAAAAATATTTCTCAGGCACCAGACATTTAATTGATATCCCTAAAGTTTTGAAAACTGTGGTTTCTAGGTGAGTGAATGAGCTTGAGGAAAAATGGATTGATTGCATATAATTTTAGTGGTTCTCCTTTGGGAAAAGGATTCAAATGGTTTATTTGATCTCTGAATAACTTTCAGTATGATCAAAGTACAGTAGAACCTCCATAGTTGACCACTTCTCTACATTGACCACCCCCTTATGTTGACCTAATTTTCACAGACTGAACATGCACCACATGTACGTATGGGTACAGTAGGCCCAGTTCCTTATGTTGACCTCCTGCTTATTTTGACTAGTTTGTTATAGTCCCTTGAGTGTCAGCTAACAAAGCTCCTACTTGGCTGAAGAGAATGTTAATCTGATGAGAAAGTGATACTGTCTCCTTCAACTTTGATTAACCATTGACTACACCCTTCCTTCGTGTCTGGTGCAGTAATCTGTTACGATTATTATTTCTGCTTTACACCACAACATTGGAAGAGAAATATTATCTTAATATCACCGAAGAGGATACTGAAGCCCTCTTCTTCTGTGCCTTGTCTTCTTTTATCTGTTCTCCCACCAACATGCCAAATATAAAACACATAAAACTTATACAAAGAAGTTAATATAAAAACATGTATATTAAGAGCACTGCCAGAGGCATTCATTTCTCTTCTGTTAAGAGTTCTCTCGCCAATCCATTTCGACATTGTGCAGCCATTTCCAGGTATTGTATAATGAAACCTCAATTAAGTTGGGGACTATTCAACAACTTATTTATGACTGGGAATTTAGTTTCCAGAAATAGAAACATAAGGAAGGCAATGGACCACAACTCAGCTTGTGGAATTCTTCAGGTCCCATTCTTCACTCAGTCTCCTCTGGACACTGAGGCTGTGACTTCTGGGTCTTTTAGGGTCTGTGGGTGTTGAGAGGGTGGTTCCTGGTGATATAAAGAAGACTCACAGAGTGACCTTGAGGCAACAGGTTTTTTACATCCTGGTGAAACCCCTAGCAACATTTAGTGGGACCCAAGTCTTTGGCCCATCTGCAATTAGTATGGCACTGAGATGTTACCTTTGCCTTCTCCATCAGTCACCAGTGGAGCTGAATAGAGAACTCAGCTGACCTCTAGTCTCTGCTGACCAGGCCTGCGTTGTTAGAGGGAGCTCTGACCCCACACTCCTATTAATTCAGGAGTACCTACAGGTGCTTCTCTCCTTGATAGTGTATTGGTGGATAGGGCTTCCCAGAGGCTTGTTTTCTTTATTATTTTGTATCATAGTCTTTATAATCACATGGATGCCATTGTTCCCTACTCTAGCGAAGGCATAGAGGAAGCCTCTCCAAGTCGAGTGCTGAATGGAAATGAAACAATCTATTCTAATAAAACGCACACTGTTTTCTTTTCTTTTGCCTCTCAGTTGAGTGTTCAGCTTGAGTTAATTTCCTGCTGATAACAGCTGATGTAGTATCTTCGGTGTTTCATTGGCACCACTGTAAAAGGGAGCAAACCAAACGAGAGAAATTAAACAAAGCATAACCAAGTTGCCTGTTTCAGGTGCTTTAATGAAACTCTGGAATATACGTAAACCGAAATCAAGCTCTCAACAGTAGTGAGAAGCAAGCATTCTATTTCTTAGAGCTATTTAGTGCACAGCAAGGGACAGCGAAGGGAAAGGCAATGGCTTCTCCTATTTTGTGATCAACATTCTTCCCCATTCTCCATGGTGTGGCTCAGGCTTATGAATGCTAAAAATATGGTGTGTTTAGCTGTAGGCAACCAGAATTTATTCAGCGTCTACTGAGTGCTAGTCATCATGTAGGAGTTAGGGAAATGACTTAGACACAGTTCATGCTCTCGTTAAGAGTGGAAACCAGGTACACAGAGAAGTTATACATCAGTAGGAGTTTATACAAACTACAGAGAAGGGAGTGATTTACCAGAGAGGATGGAATTTGAAGATTGGATGGGATTTCATCTGAAAGAAAGTCAATTGAAGTGCATTCTGTATGCAAAAGGGTAAGCATATGTGGAAACATAATGATGACCCAACAGGGTGTGTGCAGGGAGCAGTGAAGAGCTGCTCCTAGTTGTTGGAGGACAAGGGCCAGGGGCGAAGGTGGAGATGTAAGGAAATATTGCCAGAGAGGTAAACAAAGAGATGGTGAGGAGCCGGTTAGAATTCACTGTGTGCTCAGCACTCGGGTAGGCCCTATGTATGATATGAGAGACTACTGAGACCCTTCTGATGGTCTCAGAGAAGGTATGAGCAAACCGAGAAGGGAACCCACCATACATGAGAAAACTAGAACACAATTAAGAACTCAAGGATGCATTATTGACTCGGAGTGTGGTTGGAATTCAGAAGGTACAGAAAGAGAAGTTTAGAATTGCACTGCCCTTGGAAAAATGGGAAGGCTTAGATCAGTAGTTTTAAGCTGGCACTAGTACTACTCCCTGGCAGGCATTTGGCAATGTGTGAATTTATTTTTGAATGTCACAATGGGGAATAGAGAGAGTCACTTTAGATATTCATTGGGCCAGGCATGCTAAATGCTCTGCAATGCCCAGAAGTTACTCGATGCAGAATTGTCCTTCTCAAAGTCTAATAATGCCCCCATGCAGCAGCACTAACTAGATAAGTAGAGGACAGAGAGTAGATTCCAGCTGGTAAAAGCAAACAGAAGTGAGGATCATAGGCATACATCACTCTAGGTCCTTAATGAGATGTAATTTGATGACACAGACATCAACTATATTCTGATTGTAAACTTTTTCACTTTCTCAATATCTTTCAGAAATGTTATGATTAAATAGGCATTTTTAAAATAGGATCACAATCTCTAGTAATATTAGGGTTTAGACAGAGAACATAAATAGGCAAATTGGAGATTTAATGGGAACTCAGTGCTGCAAGGTCATTCTGGATTGGGAGCTTAGCACCATGGCCAAACCACCCCTCACCAAGCGATCGGCACCCATTCGCCTGCCACTGACTATCCTGTATAGGTGAATCAAACTCTGTCTCAGGTCAACTGCCCCTGCCACTCTTCTGCATGGACCATAGGTTCTGCACATACTGAGTTTCTCAGCTTCATCCTTCATCACCAGCTGCCATATTTCTATATGTCACAGTCAAACAGCCTGAGATTGTATCTCAGATCAGATTGGCCTTGGCCTTCTTTCTATGATGGGCAAAGCCCCAGTGGCGGTCCACCCTGTGGGCCACTGGCTGGCTGACTTGTGGGTTGCTTGTTTTACAACCTCAAGTTAGATCATCTGCTCTCTAGTTGGCTATGGACAGAAGGATGTGGTCGCAAGTACAGAGTAGGTAGAACCATGCAAAAGAAACAGGGCAGCACCCCAAAATCAAACGCAGTGGACCCTCGACAGTGACCCTGGCTTGAATGAAATAAGAACTGTGACACAGTTCAATGGAAGTGGGACTGCAGGATTCACTATTCCCGATCACAGTTAAATCAGAAGCCAACTTTGATGAGCACATGATGCGGAATAAATGGCTAACCGTTTAGAACTCTTGTCATCACATTTATACATACAGATTGTGGTTACCTTTAAATTCAGGTGGTACAGTTTTCAAGTGTAAAGATCACGGACTCACTCTCACTTCAAATTCAACAACTACAAAATTTAACTCAGATTTATCCCAACACTAAATTACTCTCCAGGCCTCTCTATTTCCACCTATAATGATAGAGATTTTATAGGAATTATGGAATGTATTGTAAAAAGAAATAGATCACAGTAGTGAATTGCAAATATTCTAGGCCTCACTTGTTAGAATGCCCCAGGGTCCAGATTGGTGGAGAGAAATATTTTAACAACCATATAAAACCAAGTTTATAACCTGGTGGCCTGCCAGCCAAATTGGGACCAGAATTGTTTGTTATGTTGGCCGGCACTGTGCTTTGTAAGCATTGGAATTAAAATATATCTTGATAGGACACATACAGTAGAGATTTCAGTAGTCTGCACCAGTCCAGAAGACCCTAGCTAAAGAAAAAGCCACAGATGAGACTCATGGGAGACAAAGCGAAGGTGTAGCCACAGGGAAGGACAAGATGATAAGGTCAGTGGCAGCCTTTTATTTGGCTTATCATTTAAAAGCTTACACTTCATTTCTTTTATGGTGATTGTGCTCACCAACCACTGTCTGACACCTACCGTCACGCGGCCGTCTCTTTCACCTGCATGTAGGACTGGGCTAGTGGGAAAAATGAATGTGCACTTCGAAGTCTAATTAGAACACACAGTGTCAGCAGCACCGTGCTGAAAGCCCCATTAAGCATCTTATGAATGCCCAAGAGCACCCTGCCCATGTTTGGAGTGACACATTTTGGCTCGGCTGGTGACAATTAGGATCAGACCCAGGACACTGGAGACTGTGTACTGCATCCCATATGGTCAAGTCCGTAGGTGGATTGTTCCCCTGGTGGCTGAAACTCAGTGAGAACGCTCCGAGTAAGAATTAGACCAAAATGATGGAGAATGCAAATTAGCGCACTATGGATGGAAGTGCCTCATGTATGGGTGCGTTATGGATTAGATTCAACTGTCAGATGGTTATGTATTATTCATGATCAAATTCAGGGTAAAGATACCAGATGGCAAAGGCATATTCATGGTCAGATCATAGTTGTTAGATTAATTATAAATCTACATAAGAATTGGATAATAATAATTTAGACTGCTCTCAAAAGGATACTCTGTAGATCATCTAATCAAAAGTATTTTTAAAATAAGATGCATAAGTTATTAGGTGACATTAAACATTTTATGTTGCCATAAGTTACTTTTCAAAAAGACTCTGTGGTAACATAAAAATATTTTCATATTTCACTAACCTATGGCTGGTGGTAACAATGTTATTTCTTTAAAGGGATTGCAAATGATTTACACTTAGAATGTCAAGGTACAGGCAAAAGTGTTAGACAATAAAAGTGTCTGTGTCTGCATCACTGTAACTCATCGTGTACAAGAAGGCTCTCTGAACTTGGGTTCTACCTGTCTGTTCTGAGCCTCCCTGTGTGCTGGTCTCTGGGTGCTCCCATCTTATCCCCCCCACCTGTTTGTGGCTGACCTGCATGGACTATGTCAGTCCTCTGAATTCTAGTTGGTTGATGATGAGGAGCACAAATTGGAACAGGAATGTTGGGTGGGAGTGAATATTCCTTTGGGTCCCTCCCTGCAAGGTCACCTTGGGTTGGCTGCCTCCATCACCAAGGTCACTGCTATCCTTATGTGATCCTCTCCACATGCCTGTCTCTCTGGGCTCAGGAAACTTAAAGGATTGTTGAGGTTTTCTGCTATTACTAGCTCTGGGGTTCTATACTATCCCTGTGGTTTCCCTGTATCCCACCCACACCTTTGCAAATAGTTCTTTTATCAAATTCTTTGCAAATACCTACTCTGAGTGTGCCATCTGCTTTTTTGCTAGTATCTAGATTAAAATGTACCCTAAACAAAGAATCGTAGAATCAAAGAAAATTTTAGTTTTAAAGGAACATGGAGATAATCTATTCAATTCTTCTCATTTTATCGGTGAGGAAACTCAGGTAGAGAGATGTTAATAAATTTATCCAATCACCAGCTATTATATGACAGTTTAGGGACCAGAATCCAGATCTTCTGCATCTCCAACAGAACCCTTGGCAGCGGGTCTTGGGGACGACAGAAGGTATTCAGTGAAGGTGTCTAACTGGGGCAGTTAGCTCAAAGGGTTGGCCAGTGGAGAGATTTTCTACATACAACTAATTCTCATCAGGATATTTTCAGGGGTTCCAGGAAGGTACTTAGTGAGGATGCTGGCGGTACTTAAAATCCAGAAATCCAAACAATGATTTTTTTTTTTCCCATGGTGACACAAAAAATATGGAACACTTCATGACTTTGTGTGTCACCCTTGTGCCAGGGCCGTGCTAAACTTCTCTGTATCATTCTAATTTTAGTGTATGTGTTGCCAAAGCCAGAAACAAGCAATGATTTTTTTTTAACAGTCTCTAAAGATCCTGGCTAACTTTGGTGCCCAGCATTTACCCTACTCCATATGGATGATAAAGGGGAAATGCATAAGGTGGGGCTTTTAGTTCTCAGCCCTGGTGTTCTCCATAAACAGGTGGTGGGGATGGGCAGGGAGATGGTTGCAATTAGGTGAAATAGGTCTTAGTACACAGGCATGAGGGCATAGAGATAAGGGTAAAATAATTACCATGAATTGAATGCCCATGTGCCAGGAACTGCACTGAAGGTTTTACACTCATTATTTTCTGCAATCCTATCCATAATATTCATTTTACAAGTGAGCCAATTTCAGCAAATATTATATCTATAGGGAGTAGAAACCAAGCCCTAGAGGAGACCCAGAGTTCAATACACATTGAGAATATAGTAAGAGTGGCAACAAGGATTATGAAATGTGGATGATTGCCCATTGTGGAGTCAGATCTGGGCATCAGAAAGAAAAAAGATCAAGAAAAAAACTAGAAGGACCTAGTTGCTGCCATAGTGTTTGGACCCTATGGGCTTTTGGGATGTGGGCATAGGGAAGGAACAGATGTCTAGGAGGTCTGGCAAGTAAGCTCGGAAACTCATCCTAGAGAAAGTGCTGGACACCTCATCACTGAATCACACTGTGGTCACCTCTGTAGTACTCCCCTTGGGAAGCTGTACACCAACATCAGAGCCTAGTTCACCCTTCAGAACAATTTTGGAACACTTTTTCTGGAAAGGCCTCAAAACTGTTGTCGCATTACCCTTGAGGTCCTGAATGTCATCAAAATATCTTCCCTTTCAATATTTCCTTTCTCTGTAAAGAAAAAGTCACTGGAGGCCAGATCAAGTGAGTGGGGAGGGTGTGCCAATACAGTTATCTGTTTGCTGGCTAACAACTCCCTCACAGACAGTGCCGTGTGAACTGGTGCATCATCCTGTCGCAAGAGCCACGAGTTATTTGCCAAGATTTTCAGTTAAGATTTTCCTGTTTACCAATGGTTACTTGGCCTGCTATGCTTCTCACAGTTAGCCAATGACTTTGGTGCAAAATTTAATAATTTTTTCAGTGTTTTTGTCATTTCTTCTCATTACTGGCCTTTATCAGTGATTCTTTCTCTCTCCTCAGAAAAATGTTTAATTTGCAAACTGCCATTTTCTTCATGGCATTATCCCCATAAACTTGGACTTACATGTCTCTGATTTCACCTCCACTCTTGCCAAGGTTAACAAGAAATACAGTGTTTGGTTTTTTGTTCTAATTCAAGTCCTGACATTCTTGCTACAGCACACAAAAACATGCGACAACAATAATGAACCCCACTCGGCAAGACACCACCACACATTGGCATGAACACAACTCTGAGACACAAATACACTAAGGTTGTGAAACATTCCTGAGTTTTTGTACATGACTGACAATGTAAGTGTACAGTGGCAAGTTCATGGACTTAATTGTGAGAATACAGTAAACAGTTTGAAATGTATTATGATCTGCAGGGTCAGGGTATCATAGGGCATTACAGAGCAGTAACCAACACCTGCAGGAAAATGCAGGTGGCAGTGTAGCTCTGTTAGAGGAAGTGATGTAAGAACTGAGGGATGAGCAGGAGGTAGCAGGTGACTTGGAAGGGAACTGTGTTTTCAGGTAACACAGGAACATATGCAAAAACCTGCTGCTAAGGGAACTCCTGGCCAATAATCACGAAGGCAGAGGAAAGTATAGGAGAGGGAGTCTAAAAAGCTAAGTCAAAGACAGGACCTGGAAGGTCAGGTTAAAGAATTTCAATTTTTTTCTCTAGGAGAATTAGAGAGACACTGAGGGTATTAAATACAGAGATGACAAGACCAGATTTTCAGAGGTTATCAATTCTCGGAGAGAGACTGATCTGAGCATCAGTTTTATTAAGCAAATGAAAGAAACCCATGCCCTTTAGGGCAGGTCTACAACGCAGCAGGCGTGAGGTTAAGCTCGCTGGTGCCCGTGGGTGTTAATTATCCCTGTCTGAGAGTCAGGCCCCTCCGGGGATCCCAGGAGTTCTGTCACTGAATGTGCTGCACGGTTTGTTCTGTGTGACATGCTCAGCCTCACTTCAAGTAATTTGTGTTTACTTTTTATCTTGCTTCCTTTAGATTTTTATCCTTTAGATTTTATCCTGCTTTAAAGGGGGAAAACTCGAGATATTGTTCGACAGAAGTGGGGAATTATTTTCATAATGTGAGATTTTAAGTAGTTGTCATCTCCTTTCAACTAAATTCCTCTGTGCTTTCTTTGCCTTTCCTTTCTCTATTCAATAAGAGCCATCCCTGAAGTGGAACGATGATTCAAGCTATGTAATGGCCTTAGGTAGACTTGGACTTGAGCTTGAGTTTGGATCTGGATATGAGGTACAACCAGAAATTGCCCAACTCTGAGACCCACAACATTCATAGGAAGGGTATTTCTAGCCAAGAAGGGAGGCATGAAATGTGAAAGGGTACAGGGCTTAGAATTTCACTATTCAGAGAAGTTACTTAAAATACGTTTGCTGAATGAAAAAGCAGAGGGCTTGGCTACTCCTTATAATGAAGCTGTGAGATCACACCTACCCCTACGTGTGAATTTTCTCCTTTTCTTGCTACTTCATTTTCTTTATATTCCATTCCACCCTGTTAAAAGAAAAATCCTGATTACAAACCACCGATTTGATCTCAGAACTCACTAACGACTGAATTATAACCTGTAGTTTGAGAAACAGAGAGTATTTTACCAAAATGTATTTTTTCTAGCATTCCCCACTATGGCAAAGAACATAATTCCACCTGAACTGAGGAGTTACTAAATCCTGCCTCATTGCTTCAGATGTGTGAGGATTGGTGAATATGTCCAAAGATTCTTGCTTCATCAGAAGGGTAGCAATATGATTGCTAAAAAAGCTAGATCTTCATGCGGCTGTGAGATGACGAACTCTTGTATGCTACCCTATGTGGGGGGAAGTTTAGGAGAGTTTGAAGTAGCATTACAAACAGAAAGTTACAAAAAGGGAGTTACTCCTCTGACCCAAGCAAAAGCCACAGTAGACGCATTGCTGGTCACGAACTCCAAATAGCTACGGGGACTCTGAGTGCCGAGATCAGAGGAAGCTGCAGAACGGGGCACACAGGAAACAGTGCTGTTTTTGTTTCTAAAATAACTGGCAGTATGCATTTTTCAGTGTCTATTAAAAGGAGCAGATGCACTTAAAATTATTGTTAATTATACCTTAGTCCTAAAGAAAGTGAATGAATAGAGACTTGAGAATCTTTCATGTGAACAGAGACTTGAGAATTTTTCATGTGCTGTGACAGAAGTATAAAAAACCTTTTCAGTGCTGGCTGGGGTGGAATAAAAACATGAAAATGATATGACCCTGAAAAAAGGATCAGAACAGTGAAGGAAAGAAGGCAAACTTCAATAGAAATAACTGGAACAAAGACATTTTCTCCTAGCCATACCGGGCTAAGAGGTTTCCCCCAGTTCCTTAGTGAGGGAAGAACTAACACTTGGTATTGGAAATTCAGCATGCATGGTGTTGATTATGTGCCATCGTACTTTAAATGAGCAGTCAACATTACGTGGCTCTCCTGCACCGTGAACTTAGTCATCTTCACAGTCATTAGCCCAAGGGTTTGTGTAGGCTTCCTAAAGTGTAGCTCTATGACTCAGATCAAAGCTGACAGTCCCACTCTTCCTCGGTTCTGTCCTCATTCTGCAGTTTGAGGACTCATGAGTACAGTTTTTGCTTTGTCATCAAATAACACAACTTTTTTTTTTCCTAATTTTTTGAGACAAAGTCTCACTCTGTTGCCCAGGGTAGAGTGCTGTAGAGTCAGTCTAACTCACAGCAACCTCAAACTCCCAGGCTAAAGTGATCCTCCTGCCTCAGCTTCCCAAGTAGCTGGAACTATAGGCACCTGCCACAACACCTGGCTACTTTTTCTACTTTTAGCAGAGAAGGGGTCTTGCTTTTGCTCAGGCTAGTCTTGAACTCCTGAGCTCAAGTGATCCTCCTGCCTTTGTCCTCCTAGAGTGGTAGGATTAGAGGCATGAGCCAGCATGCCCAGCCAAGATAATATAACCTTTAAACAGTATTTTCTTTCCTTTACAACTTCAGTTATTAGAGGTCCAGCAACAATTGTTAGAATGGAAACTCACACATGCATGTGTTTCCTACTTGTTCTCTGAGACATTTTGGAGTAGGCCACCTTGCTTGTTAACTCCACTTGCTGTCTTCTGTAGGGAGGTCTTCCCTTTCATGCCCTCCTTTTCAGGAACCGAGTTCTACATTCAAATTGCCTGGCTTTTGACTTCTCTTTCCTGACAAAAGTAAATCTGTATGTGTTACAATGTTTCACAACTATAGAGAATAATCGGAGAGTTTTTGCTAAGATGTTAATGAATTAAGGACACCTTTTCTGGAAAACATTTTCACCTTCACTGGGTCCTGCTAGGCCCTAACTCAATGGGTTAGACATAATTAGGTCAATGCATGCATTTTTAATCTAGTAAGGACCTAACATGCTAAGCTGTTAACTAGTCCTAACTTCTCCTCAAAAGTAGTATTCTATCAGCCACATTTTAAAGCATATCGTGTGGTCTGTCATTGATATTGTTTTCTTTGAGGGAAAAAGGGTAGGGCTGTTTACTGAACGTTATTGTTTTCCATAGAGATTATTGATATAATTATCTTGGAGCACTAAAAGTTGGTTTGTAAAAAATGTGAGAAAAAAATATTGTAAGATTTCTGTTGACTATATTGTTTTTCTGCTGCTCCATGTTCACTGCTCTTCTAGGGATTCGGTGAAATACTCAGATTAAATATGAAGAGAAAATGGGAAAGAAATGAGCTAACATCTTTTGAAAGATAATGTATTCCAGAAGCTTGACACGTGTGTCCCTTAATTCTCACAACCGGAACCTTAGTTGATTATTCTTCTATACATTTTGTGGAAGAAGAAACTAGGACCCAGTAATTCTGTGACCACATAGGTCATAGAAGCATGATTTGAGCTTAGCTTTCTATGTCCCTAAAGTTTGTACTTTTTCCTCTAGTCCATGAAAACGTCTAAGCTTCACAAAACTTATAATTCACTATTTTGGACATAAACATGAGATAACAACTTTAATAAATTAATATATGTTAAATGTTCAAAGAAATGAGGGTTGAGGGTCAATCATGTTGAAATGGACAGAGTTAGTAAGCCAGGGCAAATAAAATTCACAAATAAAAGCCCAGTTTCCATTTGGGGAGGTAGAGAGCTAGAACGTTTTTCTCACATTGCTGTGCTGGAAAATAAAGCCAGATTGACTTGCACCTTCATGACTTTTCTTAAATGTCAGAGAGCCCATCACAGGGGAACCACCTGGTCTGAAACATTCAGAGCGGCCCCTGCAGGGAAAGGCAAGAAACGAGCCCTGACTGGCCTGGTGTGGACAAAAATGGACATTAGTAAGAAGAGATCCCTGGGGTGATCAGAGAATTGGCAGAGGCTGAGTCTGAACTGGCCAACACCCCAGGGGCCACAAAATTGGCTGAAGCCACAACTTCCTCAGGCTTTTTTACTCCATATAGTTGTAAAAAACGGCTGGAGGGAGTCCTAAGAAAGTATTATTCAATGTGAAGATATAGGGTGGGAAATAGCAGTTGCTGCAAAAGGGCTACAGAATTCCGTCTAGACCCCTATCGTGAATTTCCCTTGCAGAAAAAAAACTAATCTTTAGGAGGAAGGGCAGTTAACATAGTTGTCTATAGGAAAAAATTCATTGTAGCTTGGGGAAGAGATAGACAGGGGACTATGCCCTGGCGTAGGAGCAGGAATAAGGAATATTCTGGGCTCACAATCACAGAAATGCTGAAACCACTATGTCTCTGGGAAGCTTAGTCCTCTGCATGTTCCCAGAAGTGTTGATGCCCCAGTAATAATGAGCACGCCCAACACTTAGGTCTTGGTTTCTAAATAACAGACTTTAATACAAGAAATGAGTGTTGAGTCCATTCCAGTGCCAGGATAGGAAAAATACCGAAAATAAAGAACTCTTTATTGAAATACAGAAAATAAGAATTCTTTTGCCCTCTTTTTTGCAGAGTGCAAAAAAGAAAAACAAAAAGGATGGGTTCATGTCTAAAGGGGGCAAGAACCAAAAGAGTTCTTCTTGTCCAAATAGGAGATAATTCAAGCAACAGAATAATGTTAATATGGGATTATAACTCAAAGAATGAAAAAAAATCCTTATACAACTAAATAACTGAAGAAATATATCCATGGGCCGGAAGGGATAGATTTTCCCTGTAGAAAAATTGCAAATAACAAATATGTAGTAGTGAAGGACAGAGGGAAGTAGAAAGAAATCACCAATGGGACACAGTAAAAGTTGAAGTAAAAATTGCTACAGTTCTGCAGTTTCAATGCCATATGCTTAGTTTAAAACTGTGAAGTTTATCCATTTGTGGAAAACTTCTTATGATTGGATTCTTCCATCTAGTTACTAGTATCTTTCATCAGCTCTGAAAAATGATCAACTATTCCTGTGTATCTCTTCAAATGTTGCTTCTTACTTATATATATTTTTTGAATGGTGATTAAGTAAATAAAGAATCTTCTCCTCAACCCTTTGTTTTTTAACTCCTCTTTTATATTTTCCATGTCTTTGCCCTGGGTCATTTCTCAATATGTATTTTCTCGTCCTTGAATTCCTTTCTCAGCTGTGTCTAAGGTGCTGATCTGTCCACACCATTTAAATCTCAGTGATTGCATTTTATACTTCATTTATATGTTATTTCTAATTCATTTCATCGTGTATTGTCATTTGCACAAACTGATAAATTTATTCATAAAATCTTGGTATGGCTTGAGATGTTACTATTCATTACATGTTATTAATTACCTGGGTTTCTAAGCTAGCATACAAAATCCAAAATATCTTAAAGAAATGACAATGGACAATGTTCTGTATACAGCTAAGCTCCATGATATATTTGAGACATAGTTTACAAAAAAGATTTGTAGTTTATCTGAAATTCAAATTCAATGGATTTCTTAAAAAAAAAAAAACACTTCAGATTAATATGAGGGTACAAATGTTTAGGTTACATTGTTTTCATTTCTAAGGTAAAATTCAAGTTGTATTTGAGCCTTTCACCCATGGGGTGTGCTGAACATCCTCAAATTGTGCACATTAAGTGAGATTCCTCCAACCACTGCCCCTCTTCTTCTCCCGCTTGCTAATACTGAATATATTGGATACTTTTTTTCCTTCGTGGATGTTTTGTATTTTAATTTGCTAAATCTGGTAACTCTAGGAAATGTTGAGGCACTGAGTAATGTGACACCTCTTACCAATTAGCAACAGAATGAAAACAGGAACATAGACCAACAGAGTGGAGTAGAGAATCCACAAGTCAATTCACACATTTAGAGCCAACTGAGTTTTGACAAAGGCACCAAGAACATACATTGGAGAAAGAACAACCTTTTTAATGATTGATACTAAGAGAACTGAATATTCGTATGCAGAAGAATGAAACTAGGTCCTTATCTCTTAGCATACATAAAAATCAGCTCAAAATGGATTAAAGATGTACATGTAAGGCCTGAAAATACAGGTCTTATAAAAGACCTTACAAAACTTTAAAGAAAATAATGGAAACACTTCAGGACATTGGTCTAGGCAAAGATTTCATGGCTAAGACCTCAAAAACACAGGCAATAAAAAACATAGACACATGGGAACTTAGCAAATTAAAAAGCCTCTGCACAGCAATGAAAATAGCCTATCAAACTGGGGGAAATATTTGCAAACTATTCCTCTGACAAGAGACTAATATCCAGAAAATACAATGTACTTAAACAACTCAGTAGTATGAAAGAAAATAATCCTATTAAAAAGTGGGCAGAGAATTCAAGACACACCAATGGCCAACTGGTCCTAAAGAAAATGTTCAACATCACTAATTATCAGGAAATGCAAATCAAACCATAATGAGATATTATCTTATATCACTATTATCAGAAAGACAAAAAAAATCAAATGCTGGTAAGGATGTAGAATGGGGAACTCATAATATAACTTGATATAGCCATTGTGGAAACTACTGTTTTTCAAAAACTAATAATGAAACTACTCTATGATTTAGTAATCTCACTACTGAGTAGCTGTACAAAGGAGAGGAAATCAGT
>NW_003852490.1:5065057-5073194 GCF_000181295.1 Otolemur garnettii
AAAGTGTCTCCTATCAAGAAATAATTTAAAAACTAGTAATTTGGGAGCATATATGCTTTGGTGTGAGAAAACTCATCTTGCTCTTGTTTGGGTATGTCAAGGTGACTATCTACTGGTTATTTAACCTTTCAAAACCTCTTTTACTTCAAATGAGAAAAAGAGATAAAAATAGAACTTTTTCGTACGTTCGTTTTAAGGGAAAAAATGTGATAATTAATGTAAAATATTTAACCCAGCATTGGTACATAGTAAACAAACACTAAATGTTAACCAGTGTAATTTATTATTCAATTGATATTAAAAGTAACTTTTGATTTATTTTATAATTAGTTGATTTGGTATATTTGTAGCTTCTATTTTGAGTCAGCAATGAATATATTTTATCTCATTTAATGTTCATAACAGCATAGCTGAGGCCAGGGTATTCATCCTATAGAGGAGGAAGCCAGGATGGGTAAGCTGGTAAACAGCAGTGTCTATTTAGCTGTAAGTGGCAGAGGAGAGTTTTGAACTTGGGTGTCCCAAGTAGAAGCATAATATTCTTTTTGTTAAACTCCACCTATTTCCTTTGGAGTGCACCGGGAGCACGTTGATCATGATTTATATCACTTAAATACTTTAGAGTTATAGATTTTGTGGTTTTGCAGTAAAGTCACCTTATTAAACCATTACCCAATGTCTTCTGAGAGTCAATGTTAATGTGATTAATATAAATGATCAGAAGACTTTTGAGTGCTTTTGTTTCAGGCATTCTGATTACTTACTACCTGGACTCCAGAGGACTGGTCTTTGCTGCATTAATCAAAGTAGCCTTGAGGAGGGAAGGAAAACCCCTTGTTGCCTAACCCTTTGAACCCTTTTTATTTTCCTACGATCATTTCTGTAGATTAATGACATCAAAGAGCATTCTGTAGCAGATAAAGTAAGCTGATTCTGATAAATATTCCATTATAGCAGATCACACCCAGTAACGCTTTCCTATATTGACAAATACACAAATGTCTTAATTTTTCATATAATATTTTATAATTAATGCACCAGAATCTCCCAATCATTGGCAATATGGAATCACTTCACTAGGGATTTTCGTCTGCTTATTGAGGTGGCATAAATTTGAAAAGATTTCTTTGTTTGAATTTCCATTGTAAGATATCCCCAATAAATTATCGACTGAAGATTTGTCTTCTCTCTGTTTAGTTTCTATAATAATTGTTGTTGTTTATGAAATATCATTTTGTGTTTAGCTCTGTAAACAAATGATTTCACTTAACCTTTATTAAAGCGCAGCAAGGTGGGTCTTATTCCATGTTAAGGGTGAAGAAGCTGAAACCAAGAAATTTTAGACTTGCCTGTCTAAAATTTCACTACCTGCAGATAAATGGAGAAGCTGGAACTGATTCCTGGTTTATTAACTGTAAAACTAAAGTTCATTCTTGACTTAAATGCAAGGGAACTCAAATCTAAAACAATTCCAGAAGTGATGTACATGGTTACAAGTGTATGGAAGAGCACCACTTAGGGTACAGGGAAATTAAAATGATAAATTTGGTAACAGTTACCATTTACTGAAGGCTTCTTATGTGTTGGACAACGTGTAGAACTACCTTAACAAATATTAGCTACCTTAGCATGCACAAACCCCTTTTGGTAAATATGTTTTTTATACCCAAATGACAGCTGAGAAAATGGAGGTGTAGATTAACTGTCACTCACAACATTCTATATATCCATGGGTGGAGGATCCTGGATTTTGACCTGACTCCGTGTTTTTTTTTTTTTTTTTTTTACCAAAGGCTTCTCCTTTACCCCTAAATTATGCAGTGATTGATTTAGGGTCTACTAATTCCCTTACTTCTTAGCATCTTGCCAGGTCCTGATTCTGTGCTACATTTTGGATGCTGCTAGAAATTATGTGTCAGTGTAATCCAGGGGCCTTGACCTCTGGTTTCTCAAGCAGATTCATCATCACTGTATCTTCTGGAAGTAAGAGAGAATGTCTGCCATACTAATTCCTTGTTAATCCGGTTGATTTGCTCCATAGTTTGTGAAAACAATCCTTATTTTTAGTTTAGAAAATGAGGTGCATTTTCTATCATTTAAAACATGTGATCTAGATTGTCTTTTTAGAAACATACACATATATATTATTTTCCCCGTACTTTTCATTTTATTTATATGTTATTATTTACAAGTTTTTGAAAAACCTCTGTGGTTATGATAAAACTTCTTTTACATTTCAAAACCAGGTTTTTGCCATATATAGATTTTTAAAACACAAATTATTAGACCACTATCTTATTACAGGACAATTTCCAACTACCTTCTCAATCTTCATTTTCATTCTTTTTTGTTTGGATCATTTGAAAAGTTTAAATATCTTTTGTTTATTTATGGATTAAATATTGTGCCAGGTATGTTTTAATAAGCTTTTAAGAACATGGTCCACACCCGACATTTCCATTGAACTTGTGACTGTCCTCATCTGAGAATCAATACGACATCAAAAGAGAATAGATTACAGCACAACCAACCCGTAAAGGCACTTTTACTGCTAAGCCAGCCACTTTTCTCTATTATTCCTCCTCCTGTGACTTAAGCTCCATTTAGAACAATGTGGCCCTTGGGAAGAGTTGTGCGTAGCATGGAGCAATGCATGATTCCCACTCTGGAGAGGAAAGTCTCAGTGTGGATGTGTTGCCATGGTAAGTCCTAGGAAGTCTTGAAAAGAAGGGATGGGGCCAGAGAAAAGCTCATGCTAATAACATGAAAAGGCTCTGGGGTTCCCTATGCTCTGGTGGGCCATTAACATTTATTCCCTACCAATGTAACTTAGAGACAGACACCTTCAAGTCACTATTGAGATCAAAAGGAGGTGCTATTCATGACGATCGCCAGACAGCACTCAGAGCATCTTAGAGCCTTTGCTCCAAATGGTCTTTTTTGTTTTTTTTTTTTGAGACAGACTCTCAAGCTGTTGCCCTGAGTAAAGTGCCCTGGGTCCAGCTCACAGCAACCTCCAACTCTTGGGCTCAAGTGATTCTCTTGCCTCAGCCTCCCAAGTAGCTGGGACCCCAGATGCCCACCACAATGCTTGGCTATTTTTTGGTTGTAGTTGTCGTTGTTGTTTGGCGGGCCTGGGCTGGATTTGAACCCGCCAGCTCTGGTGTACGTGGCTGGCGCCCTAGCCGCTTGAGCCACAGGTGCCAAGTCAGCTCCAAACGATCTTAATTGTTATCTGCTTCCTTTCTAAAATATCTTTGAAAAATCTATTCCTAATGGTCAAGGGAATTTGCAAAGGTAAAGTTCGTGTTTAAATAAAAATTATCATGAGAATAACAACACTAATAACTTTCCCTTATGTGATATTTCTGTTAAGTTGTACCAGCCTGGTTCTAAGTGATATTCGCATATTGTCTCATTTAATAATCTTCAACACATGACAGATGGGGAAATAGAAGTCCAAGGAAGGTGGTAGCAGGCTACCCAAATCACACAGTGAGCAGGGGAGAAGCTGGATTCGAAAGAGGACAGGCTTCCTCTGAATTCTGACTTCAACGATTATACCATATAATATCACCTATTAATCTATTAACACTAATTGGATGCAGTAAAATCAGTTCATGATGTTTCTGATTGTAAAAGGACAAGCCTAATAGGCTCTAGTTTATTATTATAGCTGCAGTAATTCATTTCTCCACTTACGAAATTTTTATGGGGCTTCTGCTGTGCACTTGTCACAGCTCGAGGCAGAGGTGGTGTAAGATAGACGGGATCCCTGACTTCAAGGATTGTCCAGTCTGTTGGGGAACATGAACCTCTTAAGGAGGAATTGCAGGTGAGTGAGCACGATGTGTGATATGATGGGGATCTTCAGGGAACAGATGACCTAACTATGCCTCTGCATCAGAGAGGGCTTCCCTGGGGAAGTGACACTCCAGTGACACCTGAGAGATGAGTGAACGTTTGTCATGCAGATGGCATGAGGCGAGGAGTTTCAGGTACAAGTAGCAAGAGATGGGGAAGGTCATAGAACAGGGAGGACCTCTGGAGCCTGCAGATGGAGGGAGGCTGAGTGTACAGAAATGGTGGTCGTGAGGCTGAGAGTGAAGGCGGCCAGCTCAGGGGCAGCTCTGAGGCCATCTTCAAGAGTTTTCCCTTTATCTCAAGGGAAAAGGGAAACCCATATGAAATATTTAAAAAGCTGTGGATTGGGCAATGCCTGTGGCTCAAAGGAGTAGGGCGCCGGCCCCATATACTGGAGGTGGCGGTTTCAAACCCAGCCCCTGCCAAAAACTGCAAAAAAAAAAGTTGTGGATTGACATGATTAGATTTTCATTTTAGAAAGAATGTTTTGGCTCTCACATAGAGATTAGATTGAAATTGTGGGTGTTGGGGCGGGGCGGGGCTAGTCCAGAGGCAAGGGAGGCCAGTGAGAAGTCTCTGGTTTAGAAACAATGGTGGCTGGATCTAGAGTGTTAGTAGGGATAGAATTGAGCAGGTTTAAGAAACACAATGGAGAAGCAATGGAACTTGGTGATTGACTAGATGCCAGGATGAGTGGCTAAGGATGAGGTGTTTGTGGCTCCAGCAGAGAAGAAGAGGTCTGTGGCATTTACTGACATCCAGAACACTGGAGGTGTGCGTGGGCCATGACGAGCAGTGGAGACAATGGCATTGTTTTGTGTGCTGGGTTTTAGGTGCCTCTGAGACATGATATGAAGTTGGTAAGAGCTTAGAACAGGGCCCATGGTACAGAGCATGTGCTCAGTAAATGTTGCTGAGTTGAATTCATGTCCTGGTAGACGTGGGGTCTGTGTGTTTGGAGCTCAAAGTCGGGCTTGCAGAGAGAGAGAAATAAAGATTTCTAAAATTTTATCATAGAGCAGAGAACTAGAGCCAAGCAGTATGGGGACGTGGGAGTGTGAAGACAGTGAGAAGAGCAGAAGGACGGGGCTGAGCCCTGGGCAGTGCCAACATTTGGAAAATGGGCAGAGCAAAGGGAGGCTGTAGCAGAGACTGAGAGGAAGAAGCCAGAGAAGTGGGAGGAACGTCACGAGGCTGCTGTGTCATGGCAGCCGGGGAATAGGCTATTTCCAGAGGCCAAACTGTCAAACACCTCCAACAGATCAAGCAGCATAAGGACTGGAAAACATATTTTGGATTTCAAAATAAGAAATCCAAATTTCCTTATGAGGAAATCTAATTCTCTCTTGTTTTGGGTGGGTGAAACAAGAGATGTGCAGATGGAGGTCTGGGCGGGTTGGGCTGCTGGTGCCCACGCCAGTGAAGGGCACGTCGGTCACAGGGACTGTCCATCACCCATCACCACCACCACTCTCCTCTTTCCGGATGCCCTCCGCACATCTCACGCCAGCTCCCCTCACATGTAGACAGTCTCTTTACCATGCTCAAGCTCACAAGCATGGATTCCCTTGCACATTCCAATACTCTCCACATTGACGCCCTCTCCCCCTGAGTTCTTAGCCCTGTGCTAAGCCTTCTGTAGCATGGACACGGCTCATCCTGTTTGGATTGTGACACCCCTCACAGAACCATTTCTCTGCACGGACAGTATCCTCACCCTGCCTGTGCTGTGACACCCATTTCAGACTCCTCTCATCACCCCATTTGGGTTGTCACGCCTTCCATGGAGCCTCCCCTGGTGTGGACACGCTCTTCAGCCTGTGTGGACTCCAACTGCCCGTGCCAGGCTCTTCTATGGGGATGTCTCTTTTACATTGACCTACCTACTGGTTTTAGGATAAAATTATTCAGGGAGAGAAAATTAAGAGAAAAAGAAAAGGAAGGAAAGAATTATATTTTTTATTGATCTCATTTTTATCTTCTATTCACAGATATTCTCTGAATATATCATCTGTATTTGCAGTGTGTGTATGTGAGATAGACAGAGAGAGAGAGAGACGTGAGAAGATAGGTACTATTACTTATATATTATCAATGAAGATCCATTGTCCAGAGAATTTAAATGTCAAAGACTGTGCACATCTTTGGCCAAAATGGCTGAGTATGGGCTGGATGGAATAGGAGGAGGAGAGGCCAAGTCCCGAGACATAGGAGATTTGCAGGGGGTTAGGATAAGGGGCGGATGGGGCAGCTTGGCAGGTTTAGGATAGAAGGAGGGTTGACGTGCTTCAGAGGGGAGTCGATGGAAAGGGGAATAATCACCAACTGGGAGAACTTAAATAGCTCGCTGAAGATCACACAGCTGGCAGGGACTGAGCTGGAGCGCCAAAGGGTGTTGACTCTACATTTTACGTTTTACATTTTCCAATTACCAGAAAGACCTTGGTGATTCTAAACAAGCATGTTCAGAGAGAGATGATGGAAGCCCAGTGACAGAAGGTTAATGGAAAGTGATTGATGGATGTGAGAGGGAAGGGGACAGGTGGGACAGAAGCTGGAGGGGTGGCAGGGGGATAGATCTTTTTCTCAAGAGAGTCCTGAGTAGATCTGCACATAAAATGCAAAGATTAATGAAAAGGGAAAACCTGAAAATATCAGAGAGCAGAGGCTGGGAGTTACATCCCAAAGGGCTGTGAATGCTTTTGTGGGGAGCCTGGTGTCATGTCTGTGAGTGACTGACAGACACGTTAAGTAGATGACAGCCATGACCAGGTGGTAGAGTGGAGGTGTTAGGAGCTTGAGATAATGGAGCCAGAGGGCCTGGATTCCTAGTGTGGTTTAGACATCATCTTGAGCAAGTAAGTTAATCTTTTGACGTAATTTTTTCATCTTTAAAATAAGGAAATTCATGAATTAATATGTACATAAGAAACCTTGAAAGTGCCTGGCACATGGTAACATTCAGTAAATGTCAACTATCATTATTTTAGATTGGCTAATGTGTGAAGGTCTGAGAAGCTTTTCCACAGTCAGAATGAGGAATTGTGAGTGCCTGAACCAAGGTTGTGATAGAAGGATTTTAAAGCAGGGGTTAAATTTGAGACTTACGAGGAGCTAAGACGCGGCAGGACTTGGTCACTGATGGAAGGTTTGGAGCAGGGAGAGGATTTGCGGTGGATAAGGTGTGCCATCCCTTAAAATGGAAACCAGAGAACTGAAGGTAGCAAATTCAGCTTGGGCTGCATTCAGGTTAAGGTGCCTGTATACATCTAGGTAGGGATTCCCCCCGAAACAGTGGGGTATATGAGTCTGAATTGTTGAAAAAAGGTGACCTGCTATAATGTATCCCTAACCCATGAGTCTGGATTAAGGGTTAAGGCAGAAAGTAGAACTGAGCATTTAAAGGATGTGAGGCAGGTTGACACAGAGTCTGTAAAAGTCTCAGTAAGAAATATACTAAAGAAAGCCCAGTAGATTAGGATAGAGGTCCAATTTATGCCAAAAGAAAAATCCAGTGTTCCCATTGCAGATGGTAGGTGACCACTGATAGTGAAGAATATAGGATAGTCTATGTGTGAATGTCTTCATTACATAGTGGGAACTTTTAGGAATTTTAGATATAGTTTCCATGGTGTTGGTCCAAACACTAAGTCTTTGTCATTGATTACGTGCACGCACAACAGCCATAACGTTTCCTACTAAAATATTTTGCCCAGAGCTACACAGAAAGTTTAACTGGGCAGAAGTGTTATTGCAATCAGCATGGTTTATGTCTGATCCCATCCTTGGTTGATTGTTCTGCCTCAGAAGTCCTGGCAGAGCATTGCTATGTGGCACCATGCCTCCCTGGCAGATGGGAATGAGTGTAGTTATTCAGTGATTCGGTGTGCGCATCAATTTTCATGATCAAGGCAGGATTTTCTGTGCAGAGTATCTAGGCATGAGGGTACAAGGATAAGATGCCATTACATCTCTAGCACGGAGACGGATTAACGCTGAAAACTTGACAACTGCTTATGCAAGTTAAAAGTTTGTAAATTTCGGTCTGGATTTGTGTTCATTGGGGAACTTATGATAATGAAGCATTTTTTTGTCCCAGTTCAGCTCTCTCGAGAAGGAACACATACAAATCCGTTTAATAACCTAGACTGACTGTTAACTCTGAGCCGATGAATCGTGTGTAAGAAAGGGGAGGCCGGATCTTTGCGTGCACCTCACAGCACATTGTTTCTGCAGAAGAAAGCACAATTTTGCGATTTCCCTAGAGGTAGAG
>NW_003852490.1:5074438-5078477 GCF_000181295.1 Otolemur garnettii
TGAGGGTGCCAATCTGCTAAGCGTGCATGTCCGTTTTCTCCCTCAAAGCCTTCACATGAGCAATGGTAAAGCTTCCTGTGTTTCGAGGAGGTTGAATTGATTCCTGTGTCATCGAGAACTAACTTACTGACCAATAGTATGCTAGCTGACAATAAACTCAAAATTACTTGAAAAATCACTCAGTGAGATGGTGAAACAGTTGGTATTCTGTGATTAGGTGAATTTTGAATATATCTTTTTTTTTTTTTTGAGACAGAGTCTCACTATATCACCATGGGTAGAGTGCCGTGGCGTCATAGCTCTCAGCAACCTCAAATTCTTGGGCTTAAGTGATTCTTTTGTTTCAGCCTCCCAAGTATCTGGGACTACAGGTGCCCACCACAATGCCTGACTATTTCTTTTTTTATTGTAGTTGTCATTGTTGTTTAATAGGCCCTGGCTGGGTTCGAACCCACCAGTCCCAGTGTATGTGGCTGGCGCCCTAACCACTGAGCTATGGGTGCCGAGCCTAATTTCAAATACATTTTGATATGTCCTTTGAATTCAAGGTCAAGATATTCTAGGATGGTACATTTAGTCAGAGAAAATGGAGGGCTGGCCTGGTAATTTGTTAAATAAAGAACCTAAAGGCTCAATATTATACATTTATTAACTTTTTGGTTATATTGGAATTATAATTAGAAACACTAAGTACAGACAATTATAAATTAATTCTGAGAAACCTAAGTTATTCTTGAAAAGTTTCATGCTTAGCATTTCAACAAAAGCTTCAGAAAAGCCTCTTCTCTCAAAGGATTTGGCTCTGTGTCTGCTGCTCTGGATACGGGGCTGCAGTCCCTCAGACGTGGGCACGTGTGGCTATGACAGTGAAAGCCAAGCGGGGCTCAGAAGTAGCTGAAAAGCACCCACATTCTGTTTTTCATGTTGCCTCATCCCTGAAGAGCTCCCGACATGAGGGTCTTCTTTAAGAGTCAACATACATGAAGTCCTGTACTTAACTGCTCTCCACACAGCTCAGAACGAAATGAGAAACAGGCACTGGGAGAGCGCCATGGAGAAAGATGGACTGAAGTTTTACACACCCCGTGAGTTTTCTGCCTGTTGTCCCTTAAGAAAAAAATAACCTCTCGCTTATGCAGTAAATGTTCTTCTAAAGCACCCAGGGATTGATGCCTGGTACTGATCTACACTTAACCTATTTAATAAAGCTCCAACACGTTCCTCATCACCAAATCTCTATTTCTTTATGCTTTCTTTTCTTTTTTTATCCTCTCCCTTTTTATAATATTCTAAAATCTCTCCTCATGCATGTCCATTTCCCTTTTGCCTCCATCCATTTTGTTTTTAGCTCCGTCTATTGGACGTCTCCAGCATTTACCCTCCTTGATGGTCACAGCCCCACAATGGCCACAACAATAGCCACAGAACCAGCTGACACCTGTTGAGCTTTTACTAGGACAGCAGTGATTCTCAGCAGGTGTGCCACGGCACATTGCGAGGGGCTCCGGGGTGTGCCCCCAAATTTTAAAGATTATTAATTAAATTATTTTCAAAAGAAGTTCAAAGCATGATATCTGTTTTTTTAACACTTTTTATACATACCCCCCCACCCCCACATATATAAGAGGAGAAAATTATCCTTCTGCTTTCTTCCTGCATGACACAAAACACCTTTTATAGATTTGGCTGGATCAGGGTAAGCTCACCCTGTGCCCTTTCTTTATCCGAGCAGTGATGGGTTGACACGGCCTGGATGAACATTTGAGCAAAGAGCTCCCAGACTACCTTTCTGTCATCTGCTGGGCCCACTGGGTGTAGAGAAGGGTGGCGGGAGGAACTGGAACTATAGGCACTCGCCAGAATGCCCGGCTATTTTTGTTGTTGTTCTTGTTGCAGTTTGGCCGCAGCTGGGTTTGGACCTGCCACCCTCAGTATATGGGGCCAGCGCCCTACCTGCTGCCACAGGTGCCACCCTCTGGTGTGTTCATTTTTTAAATCAGGCACCACACTTTAGTATTATAGTGGAGTGACAACCTCGGAAGTGGAAACTTTGTTTCTTTTTTAGAGAGCCCATCCTTGATAATTCTTTCATGCCTGATACTTTCATGAAATATCATCCTCGGAAATACACTTAGATCTCTTCTGTGCAAGTATGAATTATGAGAGTAACAAGAGGTTTTGGTTTTATCAAAAGCTTTAAAAATTGAAAAACAGAGGAGATAATATTTTCAACAATCTTTTGAAAATGGTATGATTAAGTTGATTTAAGAAGTTGCTTTATTTTTTTCTTATGTTTTTGTTATTGCCTGAACACAATCTGCTTCTCTGTGAAACTTTTATCTTAGCTGTCAGGGCTGGACATAAGCAAAACTCAAGCAATTTGTATTCCAGGTAGAAACACAAATTCATCTTTAAAGAGTCAGAAAACGGAGGGAAGGTACCGTGAAGGTGGCCTGAATGAAATGAACAAGAAATCGCATGGGGTGCCTTTGAACGCATCCTTGCTTGGGACCTACCGCTGCCATAATTGGTCCCCTTGGAGGCTCAGAGTGCCCTGCTTGACTTCAGAGGGGAAGAGTGGAAGGGAGACAGAAACTGAAGTGAATTACATCAGACATTTCCCACCTGTTACTTTAGCCAACGAAGCCGATATTCACTAGCCAATGAAGTCACGTTGCTACTCTGGTGTAGAGGCAGGATTTGAACCCACATCTGTCTCTTAAGTTTGTGTTTATCCCACTGCATTTTGTTGCTTCCCTGAGAAATTTTGTGGTTAGAGTTTCCTCCTTAAATGATCAGAGTTACTGTAACATTGAGACAGGTAATTGTCTCATTCCAGCTGGAGAGTAAAATAGTTCTCACCTGCTCTTTTTATGTATGCCTGTGACCCAGTGTATCAGGTTTACTCATTATTAGATAAAAATTTAAATTGGACTATGTCTGCCTAATTTTACACATAGAAACTGGTACTGTCCAATGTTTTCCTGGATGCTGAGATCTAATGCTTTATTGTCTTACAAAATTTTCATGTTGTAAAGGCACTTTTTTCTTTATGGTGGTGGTGGTGGGAGGGTACTTTGCATTTAGTGATTATTTTAGGTATTTGATTTGTTTCTCAGAAATTCTCATATAGGGGCTGCCCAACCATGTCCTGCAGAAACTGTCAGCTCCCCTGAGCAGCCTTCTAATTTCAATGCTCATGGAGTTTCTACTCACTCTTAAAAGATGGCTTGTCTTTATTTTGGTCCACTCTGATTCATGATGTAACTGCTCAAATAAAGGAGTACGGCTGTTCGCTAGAATCTGTGCCAGCCCCTATCCGTATCATGTGGTTCTTCCATAATGATGCCCTGTCACTTAAAATGGGATTTTGCATGAGTGCATCATATAACTGAATTACCCTGTTGCAAACAGCTTATTTTCTCCCGATCTGTACTCCAAAAATATGACACAAGAAATGACACATTAGCAGCCCCTGTACCTTGACTTCATTTTTGGCGTTGCCACAGTTTGCATATGATTACAGATGGTAGAAAATTAAAGTGCCCAGCTTTCAGTTTTTTGACGATTATCATCTTACTTGGGCAGAAAGGGGCTTGCTACGCAGCCAGCACTCCTCTCATCTGCACGTCATGAGAATGATTCAAGGGCTTGGGAGTTAATCTTCAAGGCTGAGAAAACCTGGGCAGCTCAACCTGTTTACAACCTCCGTGGACTTTGGACGTCTTGAAGCACCCGAGTCTGGAGCTGTGGACGAATTAATATTAAAAACATGGAGAGATCGGTCAGCCTATGTTGTGATAAACTGCTCTTGGAGAACTGACAAGCATTCTGAAAGCTCCATTTCATGAAGGACTCCAGCAATGCTCACCTACAACTCAACATTCGGCTTTTGGACCTAACCAGATACTTAACCCTCTGCTGTTTATAGCTTCCCTTTTTGTATGTATTGATATTGTTACTAATAGAGGGAATCATTCTTTATCATATTTTTCTGTTTAAAGAAAATTTTTGTTTTCTTTCATTTTTTTTTTTTTTT
>NW_003852490.1:5078513-5087165 GCF_000181295.1 Otolemur garnettii
TGGGCAGATTCGAATCAAGGAACAATTTACACTGCTCACTTTCTTTTCTGGCATTAGAATTGGGCGAGCTGTGGTTTGCATCTTCTGTGTTTTTTTTTGCAGTTTTTGGCCAGGGCTGAGTTTGAACCCACCACCGCCGGCATATAGGGCCAGCACCCTACTCCTTTGAGCCACAGGTACCGCCTAGCATCTACTGCATTTTCATAGGTGGTAGCGACATGCAACATTAAAAATTCTAATAAATGTTTATTTTCAAAAAGATTCTTTAAAAGCAAGCTTTCCATAATGTACGTGGAACTCCTTAGAGTCAAACAGTCAACAGGTGGCATTTCAACATCTGTTACCATCTGGCCTCTAGTCTTCACCCCTGCCTTGTCTTCTCCAACCCCGGAACACTCAGTTCATGGTTTGTCAGCTGTAGCTCCCGATACGTTTTCCCTCTATCAATACTTGTCCATCTTCCTTTTCTTACCAGGCTGCTTTCTAAGAATCAAATCTGATCAACTTAGTCCTCTGCCTGAACTACTCAAGAGGCCCCCCTTTGCCTGCAGGATGTACTGTGAACTTGATAGCCCGACATAAAAGTCACTCATCATTTGGCCACAATCTGCCTTTCTCTGATTGTTTTATTTGTGTTTTTATATGTTGGTGGCTCTTAGAAATGCATACAATTTAAGAAGCCTAAAAATGAAAAAGAAATGCCTCCAATCAAAGGGATTAATGATATTTTATTTTCCTTTTAGCTTTGCCAAGTAGAGAAAATTGCCTGTCAAAGCGGTATGAAAGTCATTGCTGTATTGATGGAGGCAGCCAAAGAAAATTTTACACGAGAGCACTGTAATTAAAAAGATATGAGAATTTACTTGCCTGTTTTCCCTTCTCCAATCTTGATGTTGGAATCCCATTGATGGTATAGCATAATTTACATGTGGTTGTTTTAAGTTTTTATTGGGATAATATCTGCATTATTATGCATGCATTACTTTTATAGCAAGTGAGGAAACATATTTTAAAACTTGAGAAGTTTAGACAGAATTTAGGCAGTCTATTGAGTCTCCAGTCTGGGCTCCAGCAGAACCAGAAATTAGTGTAGGTTGATTGGGTTTGATGTAGATACAGAAAAAAGCAAGACATGATGGGTAGATAAACTTTGTGTGGAGCAGGGAATTTTAACAAATGCATGAAAACTGAAAAATAGTGTACATGTTTAAATTATAGTGAATAAAAGTGTTTGGGTAAAAAGGAAATTATATCAATCTATCTAGAAATAGAAAATAATATGGTCAGATATGTCTTGAGTATAGAACATAAAAATCTTAAATGCCACGGTCAAGGGTCTGAAAAATGACTCAATGGGTAATGGGGTGCTACTGGATAAGCTTCTGCAAATTTAGTTTGATTTGCTCGTTGTACACAGCGGTGGAGGTGTTGAGTAGAATACACGATGTCTGGGTTTCTCCTGAACCCATTCTTTTCCAGGATAAACTAAAAAAATTTCAAAACCTCCATCTTTCATTTGCGGGGACCTCCACTCTGGAGAGACATGTCTAATCTGCAAAATCAGACTCTTGAATGAACAGGTGTGGTAACTAACGAGTACAAATGAACTCCACGGAGACGATGCGCCCGTGTGTGTCTGCCACGCTCTGCCGGGGGCCGTCCTGTCTGCGCTTCCATTCATAAATGGGTGAGGGAGAGGGATGCGCGTGGGATGTGCGAGCAGTCGCGATGTTACATTGAGGGACTCCGCACAGTTGGAGAAACTGGTATCAGAAGCTTCTTAGGTGCTTTGGTAGGAAAGCAGAAAAACTCAACTTTTGCAAACACAGATATCCAGGAGGAGGAGATATCTTTGGGAGGCTGGGTAACAACCCATGTTTAATAATACATTGATAGTTTTTATACTATGAATGATATTAATTGGTTAAAATAATGATAGTGAAAATCATTTGTGTTTTAAATTTGGAACTTACAAGGTAAGTATTAAAAATGAAAATCATTTACCATCCCATCTTTCAGGAATAACCACTATTAACATTTTTTTTGTTGGTGTATATACAGACAGTGTGTTTTCCGCAGGCATTAAATGGCTATACACACATAGGGTTTTGTGAGCTGCTTGCATTATTTTTAAAAATGTGCATAAACACTTTTCCAGGTCAATAATATTTTACTCTAAGAAATAGTTGAATGGCAGTCTGCGGCTGGCTTACCTTCAGCATAGGGAACCGAGGGCAAAATGGTCTTCATAATTCAAGTATTTCGTACCAATTTTACCTTATAAAATCAGAGGCTGTGGCATAGCTATACTGCTATAAATAATGCTGGGATACATATAAATTCTTTGGTGTATTTACTTCCTCAGGAAGAATTAGGAGAAATAAAATTTCTGGGTCAATAGTTGTGAACAATTCTAAGGGTGTTAACGAATATTTGCAAATTGTCCCCCAGGAGGTTTTGCTGGTTCATGTTTCTCTATTTCCCACAGGAAGGTTGATCTTGAAATGCGAGGGAATAGTTATTTAAGGGATTGATTAATAAATTCTGTGGATGTGCAATACCATGGCAGCCCCAGGGCTGGGTTGTTTGTTGTAGCTATGTGTAGATTGTCACTTCCCTTGATATTTTAGAAATATTTAAATTGGTGCTTAATAGATGATAAATAGCATGCATTATACCCTTCGATTAAATAGAAAACATGTATTCCGGCTCCTGAAGGTATTGGAAAAATCAGCAAAGCACAGGAAAATACTTAATCTGGCTAGTTACACATTTATGATGTAAGAGATACTTTTCACGTGTTTATTAAAGTGGAATCAGATTGCAGCATTTGCAACAATTTCAATGAAATGTTTCCATGGAAGGCACCATACGCTGCCATCCGAGTTTTCTCTGTTTTACTAATTCGGGGTGGAAAATCTTAAGAGGAACAAGCAAAGTATGATTGCATTGAACATTTATTTTGTGAACGTGGTTGAATTAAGTTTTTAAATCCATAAAAAGGGCAAGGCCCACTTTCCAAATTGGAACGATATAAAGGGAATGCCCTTTCATTACAGAAAATATTAATAGATTCAGTGTAGATATGATTAGAAATTTTTACCCCTTTAGTATGATATTAGTTATAGATGTTCCATTTGTTAAGAGTGCCTCCTGACTAAATTGATAAATTTGTTCTGTCAGAAGGCAAATTGGTACCACTCAAGTATTACCACCGTACAGAAGTTCCCTAGAGCTGTGGGCCCATCCCCCAGTCTACGGACTGGGGTCCCTTCGTGGCCTGTTCGGGACCACACAGGGCCACAGAGCTTCGCTGCCTGAGCTCTGCCCCCTGTGCCATCACCCACCCAAACCCTCCACCCCCAGTCCACGAAAAATTGTCTTCCCTGGAACTGGCCCCTGGTGCCAAAAGGTTGTAAACCATTGCCTCAGATGACCTGAGGCAGCAGAGAAACGCTTTTCTTTTTCCATTGACAACTTTGGCAAAAGAGTTTTGTGAATTTGGTGTAGAGTCTTGTCCCTATTGTTTAAATCCTGGATTTTAAACATTTATTATGCATCTAACTATTGGGTTCATTAGGAGGCTGAAGTGTGCCTTGTTGGATCTTTGAGGGTGTTAAGAATACATCCCTACGTGGAAACTGGATTTTTATTGTTTTATAAGGAAAGGGAAGTGATCAACATTGACATAAAACTTCTAGAGCTTTACCTGTGTATTGTGAACTATCAATCAGTGTTAGCTGTGTTTATTTAAAAGTAGAATACTTATTGTTGCTGTTGCTATGGCTGTTGTCATTGTGACTTTTCTAATTAGTGAAGTAGAATTACCCTCCTCCCCTTTTTGTTCCAACTCAGAGAATTGCTGACTGATACACATGCCTGTAGATTAGGGAATTCCTTCAAGTCAGGGCAGGAGAGAAGTATCTGTTGAGAATTATTCTAGGACATTTTATCATGTCCAGATCTACAGCACTGGGTCTCTTCTGCTCTCTCCTCAAAACAAAGCAAAATTAAAACAACCCTACACTGCCTCAAATGCTGCTTCCGGCACTGGCTCTTGGAGATATGGATAAAGCTTCTCTGAGACCGTGGGAGGAAGGACCACACCATGTCTCCTAGTCTTTCTGGAAATGTGTGGCCAACCAGAGTATGTCAGTGACCCTGTGTTTCCCTGTCCCTATTTTTCCCTCCTGACAAGATGAATCCAGTCTTCCTAAAACAGGAAAGATAGGCCATACAAGCACCGGTATATTATATTGTCTACAGAGTAATTCTAACGACATCATTTCCTTCCCACTAAATTTTAAATTATGTGAAATAAGGAAATACTTGGTCTTTAACGCTACATCTGTTGAGGGTGTCTTCCTCTGTAGAGGGTAAACTGGTCTTTGTCTCTGGGTAGGGTGGAGAGCCATTGCTAAAACGACATCTGTGAAATTATCTCTCTGGCCACTTCCTTTCTTGCTCTCTCTTTATGAGACTTCCATGTGGCTATTTTAGGGGCTGTGCTTTTCATACATGACCTTGTTCTCTAGGAAAAATGTTCTCATACTTGGAGAAAGATGGTCTGCAGTAGGAGAGAAAGAATCTAGCATGCAAAACAAAGCAAAAGAAGAGAGAAAGAGGGGAGAGAGAGGAATTCATGACACTCATGATTCAATACATCCCCGACCTTTCTGCTTTTCTTTTTTTCTTTCAGGTTTGTTTTGAGACAGAGTCTTGCTCTGTCACCCAGACAAGAGTATAGTGGCGTGATTATAGCTCACTGCAGCTTGGAATTCCAGAGTTCAAGTGATCCTTCTGCTTCAGTTTCCTAAATAGCTGGGACTACAGGTGTATGCCACTATGTTTAGCTAAATTAACTTTTTTTAAGATATGGGGTTGCTATATTTCCCAGACTGGCCCATGATTTATCTGTGCCTTGGATTCCCTGAGCAACTAACTTCCTTTGGATGTTTAAGCTAGTTTGGGTTCACTTTGGATGATTAATATTACAACATCATTCCTGACTTCTCGCTGTCACTGTCCTCTATGACTTCGTGCCATTCACACTCTGCATATTTTTTTTTCTTTGAGACCAGTCACACTGTTGTCCCAGGCTAGAGTGTCCTGGCATCATAGCTCACACTAACCTCCAATTCCTGGGCTCAAGCAATTCTCTTGCCTCAGCCTGCTGAGCAGCTGGGACTATAGGCACTTGTCAAAATGCTCAGCTAATTTTTCTATTTTTAGTAGAGACAGGGGTCTCACTCTTGCTCATGCTGGTCTTGAATTCCTGAGCACAAGCAATCCACCCTCCTTGGGTTCCCAGAGTGCTGGGATTCCAGGTGTGAGCCACCACACCCAGCTTCTGGCTCTTGAGAGACTAGGAATTGTCCTCACATGGATGGCGCTTATTGTGCCAAGAATTAGATCCAAGTCTCAGCCTGAGAATTATTACATTGCAATATGAGATGGATATTACTGATCAGTTCAGCCGTCGGGACTGGCAGATTAAGTGCCCTGATTCAAATTGTGCTGCTTATCCAAAAGAGAAGCCACATTCTAGTCTAGTCCAATCTCAGAAGTTAAAAGCTTCACGTTCTAACAAATGATCATATGTGAGATGTGCTGCTGTGGTTTCTGCCCGGTCTCCATTTACTCAGCATACAGCTTCTCCCATTCGTCACATGGCAATCATATTGAGCAGTTTTTTCCTTTTTTAAGGCAATTATTACTTTCATAATTTAGATGACAAATTGCATTTCAAATTAAATTTAAAATCCATAGGCTGCCAGAGATGTGATTGCTTTGGGTTTGGAATCATTTAACATACTGAACTATACTTATTTTCATAGTTCTTAATCATCGGGGCTCCATCTCTGCTTTCTAAAATAATCAGTATGCAGGAAAGAGTGAAGAATTCAGTTACAGGTTCATTTTATAAGTTTGTTTTTTCCCCTAATTATCTGAATAACAGGCTCCCTGATTCTCTATCTTGACCTGTATTATAAATAAATCAGGCAGCACAGGCTGCTGGATTTTTTGAAATGCGGGGCTAGTTCTAAGGTGAGGTAAGACAGCTAGGCTGCAAAATTTAGGGAAGCAGTCACTTTTAGGATCCTATGAGGCAGCTCTCCTGCTTTACCCTCATCCTGAAGTGTTACAAGCTAGTTTCTGAGGTGTCCAAACTAAGTGTTTCAAATTATAAATTAGACAGCATAATCTATGAACCAACTGGAGGATTAAGAAAAAGTCAGAAAAAAATAACAACCGATTCTTTCACAGAGCTGCCAGGTTTACCTCTTTCCTCTACCAGAAAGGGTGTCACCCCTTCAGGCTGAGAATTAGTCTGTTTGCCTCTTTTTCGTGCGGATGAGTCTTTCTTCCAGCTCTTCCAAGCCTCAGGGGCCCCTGTGGGCTTCCTCATTCCTTTACTCACCAGGAGGCATCTGAATTCTGTGTTCACCACTACAGAAATGACAATTTGAAATTGTATTCCTCCATAAAGAACGTGGAATTGGGAAGGCACCAACCAGTAAGACCTGAGCTATTTATTAGTCAGTAGGTGGAGTGAGGGGGCAGATTGGACATTGATTTAGGACAGGTGAGTCTCACAGGTGCTCAATGTTCTGCTCAAAAGAATGATGACCTTTGATCCACGGACAAAGACTAGATCCCTCTGACCCTATCCCAGAAATGACAAAAGGGAGTTGGTAGCCAGAGAGGTAAAACTCACCTCAAATCTCCATAGGGTTTTTAATAGCTTATATCAGGAGCTGAGCTGAGATCACCCACAGTTATCTCACATTCTCACAAAACATTTTATTCATTGTAACCCTGTTTTAGTCTTTAAATCTTGTTGACAGAATTTCACTTTTTATTGCTGGATAATATTCCATTGTGTGCATATACTACATTTTCTTTATCCATTCATCCATTGCTGGACAAGGGTCAAGTCCATATCTTGGCTATTGTGAACAGTGGGGCAGTGAACGAGGGTAGGGGGGTGTAGATATCATTTAAATGCCCAGTGGTGAGATAGATGGATCATACCATTGTCCTACTTGTAGTTTCTTAAAGACCCTCCGTACTGTCCCCTGTAGTGGCTATCCTAGTTGGCATTCCAGTATTAGGAATTCCCTTTTATCTGCTTCTTCACACCATCATTTGTCCTTTTGGAACAGCCATCTTTCCTGGGGTGAGATATCGTGGTTTTGATTTATAGCTCCTTGCTGGTATGTTGACCATTTATTCATATATTTCTTGGCCATTTGTATATTTTTCTTTTTGAGAGAGAAATGTCCGTTCAGATCATTTTCCCATTGTTTAAACTGCATCGCTTGTTTTTTTTTTTTTGCTGTTGATAAGTTTGAATTTCTTGCATATTCTGAGTATAAATCCCCTTCAGATGAATAGTTCGCAAATATTTTCTCCTGTTCTGCAGATTGCCTTTTTACTGTTGATTTTTCTTTTGCTGTGCAGAAGCTTTTTAGTTTTATACAATCCCGCTCGTTATTTTTACTTCCCTTGCTTATGTTTTGAGCTATCGTTAATAAAATGTGTCTCTAGACTAATGTTCTGAAGTATTTCCCTCATGTTTCTTTCCAGGAGTTTTGTGGTTCTGGGTCTTGTGTTTAGGTTTTTACTCTGTGTTGAGTTTTGTAGAGGGTGGAGGTCGAGCTTCACTCGTTCACAGACTCAGTTTTCCAGCACCATTGATTGAAGAAACCGTGCTTCTCCAGTGAATGTTTTTGGTGCTGTTGTGAAAATCAGTTGACTATAAATACATGAGTTAATTTCCGGGTTCTCTGTTTCACTGGTCTAAGTGTCAGTTTTAATACCACTATTGGGTTGTTTTTGTTACTACAGCTTTGTGGTATACTTTGAAGTCCAGTAGTGCGATGCTTTTAGATTTGTTCGTTTTGCTTAGAATTGTTTTGGCAATTTAGAGTCTTTTGCAACTCCATACAAATTTTAGGATTTGTTTTGTCTATTTCTGTGAAGAGTGTCATTGGTATTTTGATAGGGATTGCATTGAGTCTACAGATTGTTTTGGGTAGTGTGGTCATTTTAACAATACTAATCTTTCTGATTTGTGAGCAGGAGATATCTTTCCACTTGTTTGTATCTTCACCAATTTCTTTCATCTGGGTTTTGTATTTTTTCCTTGTAGAAGGGTGTCACTTCCTTGGTTAAATTTATTCCAATGTATTTTTTTGTGTGTGTGTGTGGTTATTTTAAGGAGAATTTCCCCCTAGTTTTCTCCAAATAAGAGTGTAAGCAAATTGAGGTCTTGCATCTCTCATCTCACCTGGCACAGTGCTGGGAAGGTAGCATATGCTCAATATTTGTTCGTTTTAATTTAATTTTGTCAGGGTTTATTCCAGACATACAGAGACACATACGTGTGCTTCTCATGCAGTATACTATTAAGTTGTTCTGCTTGTAGAGATTGTAATAGCATTCTTTTAACATTTATTTTTCTTTGAAGGAAACTATATTTGAATCTTTCTTTCCTTTAAACAAATGATGTCAGTATGAAAAGAATTCTCCCTACTCCCGAATCCTGTGGGGTTTAATTTCATGATCCTGAGCCTGCCTTCTCTATCCTGAGACAATCCCATGGGTTCTTGCCTGTCCATAGTGACTGCATTAGCTGATATGGAATTT
>NW_003852490.1:5087708-5091947 GCF_000181295.1 Otolemur garnettii
AGAAAAATAATCGCAGAAAAGGTATTTTTGAAATGTTAATTCAAAGCTTTAATTTAAGCCTGGGCTTATACCTCTCCAAAACAGCTGAATTTTGGTGAGAGAAATAAAAAATTTCAGACTGAAGACAGGATTATTTTGCCTTCAGAATGCAAAAAAAAAAAAGAAAGAAAGAAATTAAATGTCTAGGGGTTTGGTGTTTCTAGACTATATCAAGACTATAGATGAATGATAATTTTCTCCTTCTCTGTTATTCTAAATTCACGCTTCCAGATCCCAAGCCACGTCCCCTTTCTACCCTCCCTAAGGGTTCTGCATGCCTTAAAGAAAGGAATCTCCCCCACACCAACCTCCAGGGTGCGGATGTCGGATTAAGGAATTTTAGAATGCTGTATCAATTCCAGGGGAACATATCACATTGGTTGCAGAAGTGCCAGGGATGGAAATAATCCTTCGTGGTTAGAGGTATTTGCAGAAAATTCTGTGTGTTTTTGCCATGTTAAGCAATCTCATGGTACATTCTCCTCTGTCTATAATCAATTAGTTTCTGGCAAACTTGGGACCCACCATTTGTCATGCTTGATGTTTAGCTTTATACTTGAGTGTTTTCTTAATACATCTTTATGCATCTCATGCATATTTGTATTCCTTCCAGCATAATTTTAGGCTCAGTAGAGTTTAGTAATAAAACTTCCCCTCTGTTCTCAGCACCAATGTCTACAGCATCTAAGCCATTTTCAAGTCTTTCAAGTCATTTATTCCAAGAACTCTCAGTAGTACAAGTGTAAGTGCAACCAGCAATAAGACACACATTTACCTTTATGGTCAACTTGCCCCCAGCGTACATTCCGCCCTTGGCGTGCGGTTATAAAGTCATTACTATCTAAAATGGCACATTCTTACAACACATGATGGAACCTGATGTCATACAGCTGAGAAAGATGCTTGGAAACTCGTGCTTGCAAAGTAGGTTTCTTATTTGCTTGGCAATCTAACACCGAGAAACTGGTTGACATACTGCCTCACACTTATCTGTCTCTTTTAAGAGAGGATAGTTCATCCCTATGCCTGCAGGCATTTTCTGATATCTGTTGCTAGAGAAAGCTGAACATGCCGATTTTGTCCAGCACTTGTCCACCTGGGGTTTGCAGCTATAATCATTATTAATAATGCCTCGGAGCTGAGTACAAATGGACTGAAGCTTCTCTTTACTTGCAATCAAATTTCAGACTGTGTGAGACACCTGAGCGGTGGATGAGTGAAGAATTAGAATTTAGTAAATGTTCTGCAGGAGTTGGCTTCATCTCAGAGGTCTTTGGAAAACTATCACTTGGGCTTTAGAATACTTGTTCTTTATTCCAAAACATTCTATGAAGAAAAGCAACAGTATTCTGCTTGTAGCACATAGAATAGAGTGAAACATTGTCTCAGGTTTCCGACATAGGCTTTTATGGTGGGAGATAAAAATGTGTAATGCTAACGCTTTGGTGATTTAATTATACGTTTGTAACACATGCCTGATTTCTGGTATCACTCTGAGATATTTTACCTCAATTGAGTTTTCACAGTACAAAGATAAGAGCTGATTTGGAGAGCCTGATCACTATCCCATTTTTCTAGGATTCTAACCATTTTGGAAAATCTATCCCATTCATGTGAATAGAAATAACCCTGCTTACAAGTCATAGCACTGAGACTCCCTTATAAATATGCATCGCGCTGCCATTCTGACCCCTTTGGGAGTACTCCCTGTAAATGAAAATTGACCCTGGAGGGATGACATCATATCTGCAGATCTGTAGATTGCCTTATAGGTGGAATAGTGGGTTTTCAGCTGATTTTGTCCTGATGGAATCACATCTTCCTGAGCACCAGAGGACAGGCATTGTGGATAGAGGAAGAGCAGGTATGCAATGTACAATGTGGCATAGACTGAAAGAAATTTAGCAGTGAAAATTATTTACTTGTTTTTTCCCTCAACTGATATGCTGCATTAAAGATAAGCTTGGGCTAATCTGCTAGAATTGATAAAGAGTTTGAAATTCTGCAGACTACATCAGAGCCCCATTCACTAGAACCTAAAAGTTTTAAATTTAATATCTCAAAATGTGAGGGGAATGTGGTGGATGAAACAGATTGTAGAGATGGAGTATTGTTTGGGTTCTGTCAACACAGCATTCAAATAAGAGCATAGGAAAAGACCAAACTATTCAAAAAGGCACAGAACCCAAAGTCTTTCTTGTATGTCAACCTCTCAGCATTTGTATGGAATATAAAAATATTTTCTGATGGGCTAGATTTTTTTCTGCAGATGTTTTAAGAGATGTGAAGTTTCAGAGCTAGATGGAAATCTCTATAGAGCTTTGTGCAATTTCTGCTATTATTAAACTCACCATTATTCATTTACTCAGTTAAAAAATGTGCACTGAACACGTACCAAGAACTTGCCAAATGCTGGAGCTCAGCTGGCAAATAAGTCACACTGGTCTCTTCTCTCTTTGTGCCACCATTTCTCTATGACTAGAAGGAAACTTCAGGGAGAATTTTTGAGATGTTTGATAAACTCACCTCCAGCAATCTTCTCCTCTCTCCCATTGTATGGGTAGTAATTCTGGTAGCCAGCTTTATATACGTAACTCTACCAACCCCTAACTTTGTCAGGTGCTTTATCTTTAATCCAAAAAGAACTTTTGCATGAGTTTTTCAATTTGTTCAATCTGCTATTTAATCTGTTTGCTGCCTTTACGATTTTAGTTTTGTTAAATCTCACCTTGTGTTTTCCTAGAAGCTCCATGTGTTTCTTTTCCAAGTACGTCTCATTGTTTCACTCTATCTCTTTGTTATACTTTAACACATACTTTAAATTCTATAACCACAGAAAACATAGTTACTTTAACCTATCCATTTTAATATTTACAATTCTTCTGAGTCTGTTTCTGGTTTTATTTGTGTGTGTGTGTGTGTTTTGTGAATACATGTTTTTATTTATTTATTTATTTATTTGTGGTTTTTTTGCCGGGGCTGGGTTTGAACCCACCACCTCAGGTATATGGGGCCAGTGCCCTACTCCTTTGAGCCACAGGCACCACCCCGTGTATACATGTTTTAAAGAACACGATTTGTGGGATTTTTTTTTTGAGGACCAGTTTTAGGATGCTTTCCTTTAAGTTTTTTTTGCTTGTGAAAAGTAAATATTAATTTTAGCCTAATTTTTAAGCTTTGTCCCAGCTCTCCAATATGAGTAGTGTGTATTCTGGCTATAACCCCTGTGAGTTTGGGGTTGATATAAATTCTCAGTGAAACATTTCTCCCGTCTCCTTTCTTCCATCCAGAACTGAGAGGAGACACTGAGATGAAATCCTCCTTGTTTTCTCCAGTAGGAGCTTTCCTTCCTAGTTCATCTCCTCTCGCTGAGGTTCTTACCCGCTGCAGGTCCTGGCTGTCCGTGAGATCATCCTTGAGTCTGTAACACCCCTCCCTCCCTCAGGTTCTATCCTCATGATGCTTCAGTTCAGATCTAACCTCTTCAAAAGCCCCCTGTGTCTGAAGTAGACTTCTGGTCATGTCATCTTGGTCTCTTGCTCTCATAACTCCATCCATACTGACACCAACTCATTATCTTGTTTGTAACTTTTCCTGTATTTTTTTCAGCTTTCTCAGTCGAGACTATAAACCACATGACTGTGGGAATGGCTCCTTTGATGCACTGTGTTATCCCCAGTGCTAGAGATGGCTCTTAGTCCAGGTGGAATTATACCAAGTGAGTAAATTGTGGAGTCAGAGGATGGAGCATGTTAACAATGTGCCTCGCCATGCAGTCAGTCCACTGTAGCAAAATTCCCTTTGGTTCTCACAGCCAGGTTCTTTAAAACAGCAACAGTGAAAACAACAAAGTCAAAATCGTTGTTGTTCTTTGTCATTGTTCACCTAAGTTCAAATGCCTTTCCACTCCTCCTTCCATTTGTCCTGGAGGCCTCCTCACATCTAAATTGGATGGGGTGGAAGGACAGACTAAGGGCAGGTGGTGATACTGTGAGGGATGAGACTCAGGGCTGGCTACCCTATGGCCTGAATCCCTTTGTTTGTATCAAGGTCCTATTGCTAGATTCAGGTCACTGAGAACGTGAGGGCAGGGTGGGCTGCCTGTACCCCCTGTGGCCACAGTCTTGGTGGGTGCTTCTTCCTTTCCAAAGAATCTGAGAATATTAAGACTCCATTATCTATGTTCTTAGGAGATGTCCC
>NW_003852490.1:5092732-5093881 GCF_000181295.1 Otolemur garnettii
AACCAAGTGTGTATACAATTTGAATCCTGACCTTTTCCAATTATTGTTATATCTTTAAAAACACTTTTGACTATAGTCTGTAATGGCTGCATAGTATTTCAGTTAATTTGCTTAATCCTTTACCTAAGGTGCACATTCACCCTGTATCATAAGTCACATGTTCATAAAGATTTTATAGACCTGCGACATAATTCAAATCATATATCATATCAAATCCTACTTCTGGGAAATAAATCAACCTAACAAAATCTGTTACCACTTGAGGCCAGAGTTGCCTGGGAGATGCTCTGAGGAACTGTAGCCTGTGTTGGCTCACGTCCTGGGTAGTGGGCTAGGGCTTGAGAGGATCATATATTCTGGAAGGCATAAGCATATGCATAGAATCTAGGAAATCTTCTTCCATAAATATTTCTCTGGGAGATACAGTCTCACAGGCTGTAGCAGTAATCCATTCTCTAGTGCTAGTGAAACACATCTCTATATTTTTTTCAAAGCAAAATTCATATAGTTCAAGAAAATTTCAAATTTCCAGTTGACCAGAATGTTCAGTCAAACGTAAAAAACAAAAATAAAAGTAATTGGAAATTTCTTTTATATCTCTAATAAGATCCACATATGTTGTGATCGTATTTGCAAACTTTGGCAAAGCAATATGTTATGGTGACATTATTTCTCTGTCGGGGATGGTCACTGTTGCTTGTGACCACACAGTGTGGTCATAAAAGTGTAAAGATTTTATGATTGTTAAAAGTGTGAAATCACAGCTGAATTTACAATCACCAAAATGTGGAAAGAGCCTAAATGCCCACCAGTCCAGGAATGGATTAACAAACTGCGGTATGTGTATACTATGGAATACTATTCAGCCATTAAAAAGATGGAGACTTCACATCTTTTGTATTAATCTGGATGGAGGTGGAACACATTCAGCTTAGCAAAGCATCACAAGAATGGAGAAGCAAGAATCCAATGTACTCAATTCTAATATGAAGGCAGTAGATGGGCTAATATAAGGGGCGGGGTAGGGGAATGAGCAAGTGGGGAAGGGGGAGAAAAAAGGAGAATGGGGGGTCATGGTGTGTGACACACCTCTTGGGGGCAGGATGTAATTAAAGAGGGACTTTATGTAACAAATGCAATCAGTGTAAC